>NC_091453.1:87089547-87458058 GCF_964237555.1 Oryctolagus cuniculus
CATGTACATATTTCATTAGTTTGTGCATTTGCTTCTGATTACTTCTATGTAATCTTATGATCAATTTTTGAATTCCATTTATTGCACTTCTTCAAACTCTTCATACTCTAACGTTGAATTGTTGTATTCTTTTGGGAGTGTCATATTGTTCCTTATGCTTGTTTCTTGAATGGTGCATTTATTATTCAGCATTTGTGGAGATACTCATTGGTTTCTTTGATTTGATTTTTTTTTTTTTGCTGTGGTGTCTTTTATCTTTGAACTATGTGTGGATTAGTATAGTGCCTGCTTTCAGGTAATACCTACAGGCGTGTGGTGGGTACGGATGGCTAGGGAGCTGTGTTCAGTGCTTCAGGGTGAAGGGAGTCTTAAGGTGACCCCCAGGTTGGGTGTGGTAAATCTCTTTTTTAATCAGAGGGGGCGATTTTTCTTCTGTTGGTGTAGACTCAGCTCATTTCCTTTCCTCATAGGAGACCAGCCTGCACTCTCTCTTCTCTCCTTTCTCTCCCTCTCTCTTTCCTTCCTTTCCCTCTTCTTTTTTCTTTTCTTTCTCTCCTTCCCCATCATCTTGCTCTTTGCTCTCCTCTCCCTCTCCCTGGTCTTATCTTCCTTCTCTCCCTCTCTGTCCTCTAACTCTCTTCTGTCTAATTCATCTCTCTTTCCCTCCTGCTCATGCTCTCCTTTTCTCTTTCTCCATCTTCTCTCTTTCCTCTCTTTCTCTACTTTCCTTCTCCCCATGTGCCTCTCTCCCTCTGCTTCCTCCCCATCCCCTTCCCATTCCATCTGCTCTCACTCCCACTTCCCTCTCTCTGCTCCTCCTTTACCTTCTGCCTCCTCTCCATCTTCTTTTCCCTCCTCTCCTTCTCCTTCTGACCTCTAAGTTATCCTCCTCTCCTTCTTATCTCTATCCTACTACCCTATCTCTTTCCCTCTCCCTCCTCACCCCTTTCTACTTCTCCTCCCGCCTTTCCCTGTCTACTCCATCTTCCTCTCTCTTCTTTCCCTCTTCTTCTCCTCTCTTTCTCCCCTCTTAGCCCTCTCCTTCCACTCCATATCCTTCTCACTTCTCTCCCTATCTCTCCTTCTCCCTCTCTGTCCTCTTCCCATCCATTCCCTCTTCTAGCTGCTTTCCCTCCTCTCCTTCTCTCTGCTCTTTCTCTTTTCCCTCCTCTACTTCTACTTCCTTTCATTCACCATACTCTCCCTCCTCTTCTTTGTCTCTCATCTTGCTCTCCCTCTCCTTCTTCTCTCATCCCTCCCCCTCACTTCTTTCCCTCCTCTTTGGCTTGCTCTCCTTCCTCTACTTCTCCCTTTGCCTCATCTCCTGTCTCTCACTCTCCCTCCTCAATCTCCTCTCCGTGCTCCTTACCCTCCTCCACCTTTCCCGCCTCCTTAGCCTTGTCCCTTCTCTCTGCATCTCCTCTTTGTCTTTGCTTTCCCTCCTCTCCTCCCTCTTCCTCTCTCACTCCATCCTCTCCCTCCTCTTCTACCTCACCCTAGTCTTCTCACTCTCCTCTTCTCCTTCATCCTCACTATCTACCTCTTATCACCCTCTATTTCCTCCTCTACCACTCCCTCCTACACTTTCTCTACCTCTCCCCATCCCTCCTGTCTCTCACTCCTCTCTCCCTCTCTCTCCTCTCTTCCTCTTTTCCTTGTTCTTCCCCTTTCTTGGCCACTTCTCACTCTCCCTCCTCTCTCTTTTCTCTTTCTTCCCACTCCCTGTCCTTCCTCTTCCTCTTCCTGTCCATTCTCTCCTTCTTCTCCCTCAGGCCCCTCCCTCTCTGTCTTTCCCTCTGTTCTCCCTCCACTCCCTCCCTTCCTTCCCCTTCTTTCTTTCCTCCTCTTTCTCCTCTCTGTCTCCTTCCTCTTCTCTCTTGTCTTCCTCCTCTCTCTCTCATTCCTCTCCCTTTCCATCTCTTCCCTTTACCACTCCTCCTTCCTCATCTCTCTCTCTCATTCTCTCACTCTCACTTCTCCACTACTCCCTGTCTCTTCCTCTGTCCCTCCCCCAACTCTCCCTCTCCTTTCTCTCCCTTCCCATCTGTTTGCTCCACCTTTACCTTTTTCCCCTCACCCTCCTCTCCACTAGCTCTTCTTTGCCCTTCTATCATTCTTTCTCCTCCTCTCCATCATTCTCTTCATCTTTCTCCTCCTCTCTCTCTCCTCCTCTCCCCTTTCCTCACCTTCTGCCTCCTCCTCTACCACTCCCTCCACCTCTCCCTATCCTTCTTCTTTCTTTCTCTCCTCTAACTCTCCCACTTCTGATTCCTCACCCTCTTCTCTCTGCCTCCTCACCCCCTACCTCCTTCCTCTATCTGTCCCTCTTATCCTCTTCCTCCTCTTTCTCTCTCTCATCCTTCCCCTTGCTATCTCTCCTTCCACTCCCTCCTGCCCCTCTTGCTCCTCTTCCTCTCCCTGCTCCTCTCCTCCTCCCTCCTCTCCCTCTTTTCTGCCACTCCCTCCCCAAAGTCCTCTCCCTCCCCCAGTTCTTTCTCTCCCTCCTCCTCTCCCACCTCCTCTCTTCTCATTGTCCTCACTTCTCCCTTCTTTCCCTCTCCCTCCACTCACTGTCCCCCCTTTCACTCCCTCCTATCATTCTCTCTTCTCTCGTGCTCCCTGCTCCTCCTTCTCTCCCATCCTTTTTCTCTTGTTGCACTCTCCCTCCTCCTCTCCCTCTACTTAGTCCTCTCCCTCCTCCTCACCTTTTACCTCCTACTGTCCCTCTCCATCTTCCTCTTCCATTCTCTCCAACTCCCTCTTTCCCTCTTCTCCCATTCCTTACCTTCCTCTACATCCTCTTGCTCTCTACCTTTCCCTCTCCTCTCCATCTTCCTCTGTGCCATCTCCTTGCTCTCCATCTCCCTCCTCTACCTTTTCCTCCTCACCTTCCTCTTCCTCTAATGCTTCTTTTTCCCACTTTCCTTTTTTTTTTTAAGATTTATTTTTTTATTTGAAAGTCAGAGTTACACAGAGAGAGGAGAGGCACACACACACACACACGGAGAGAGAGAGAGAGAGAGAGAGAGAGAGATCTTCCATCTTTTACTCCTCAATTGGGCCACAATGGCTGGAGCTGCGCCGATCTGAAGCCAGGAGCCAGGAGCTTCTTCTGGGTCTCCCATGTGGATGCAGGGGCCCAAGGCCTTGGGTCATCTCCTACTGCTTTCCTAGGCTATAGTAGAGAGCTGGATCAAAAGAGGAGCAGCCGGGACTAGAACTGGCACCCATATGGGATGCCAGTGCTTCAGGCCAGGGTGTTAACCCACTGCACCACAGCACTGGCCCCTCCCACTTTCCTTTCTCTCCCCTTTGCACTCTCCCTTTTCTCCTGCCCCTCACCCTCTCCCTTGTCCTCTCCAACTCCCTGATCCTCTACCTCCTCCTTTTCCTCTACTCCTTCTTCTCCTTCTTCATCCTCCTTGGTCTCTCACTTCTCTCTTTCCTTTCACTCTCCCTCTTTACTTCCTTGTCCTAGTCCTTTCTGTCTCCCTCTTCTCCCCTCTCTCTCCCTGCTCCTCAAAAACTCCCTACTCTACTATCTCGCTCTTTCTCTCCCACTCCATCCCCTCCCTCCACAGCATTGGCACTATCCAAGCAGTTAGGTCATCCATCAGTTTCTTTCAGTAAAATGGGTTATAGGTTAGACCTCAATCTCCCTCTTTACATACATTTTTTACACTTGATACTATAATTAACTGAGGGTACAATAAGATAAAGTTGAAAGTGATGCTTTTAAAAAGTTTTATTTATTTATTTATTTGAAAATTGGAATTACACACAGAGAGAAGGAGATACAGAGAGAGATCTTCCATCTGCTGGTTCACTACCCAAATGACCACAATGACCAGGGCTGGGCGAGGCTGAAGCAAGGGAGCAGGAGCTTCTTCTGGGTCTTCCACGTGGGTGTAGGGGCCCAAGGGTTTGGGCCATCTTCCACTGCTTTCCCAGGCACATTGTCAGGGAGCTGGACTGTAAGTGGAGCAGCTGGAACTTAAACTAGCACCCATATGGGATGCCACATTTTGAATGATGGTAATGTGGGCCAAAATAAAAAGGAAGATACAATTATATATTAGAATAAGTGTTGTTCATCTAAAAAGTCCACAGCTTATTCATTTCAAATGAGCCTTTATTTTTAACCTGAACAAATGCCGTCATGTATATCTTAAGCTGAAACACAGGAGAATAATCAGGTATCGACAGATGTGATTATTTGGATGATGTACTTTAGAACATAAGCAGTACTTTTTTTGTTTGTTCTACTTAATACTTTTGGTTGAATACTGTAATCAATACACAATTCTTCTTAAGTGCTGAAACTTAACTGAAAAGTGATCGCTGTTAAATATAAGAGTGGGAATAAGAGAGGGAAGAGATGTGCAATTCGGGACATGCTCAAGCTGACTTGCCTCAAACGGTGGAGTTAGAAACATACCAGGGGACTCCAATTCAATCCCATCAAGGTGGCATGTACCAATGCCATCTCACTAGTCCCAGTGATCAATTTCTGTTCACAATTGATTGTAATGATAGGACTAAGAACCAAAGGGATCACATAAACAAGACTAGTGTCTGCAAACACTAGCTGATAGAATCAAAAAGGGAGAGAATGATCCAACATGGGAAGTGAGATACACACCAGACCCATAGAATGGCAAATGTCCTAACAGCACTCTGGCCTCAGAATCAGCCCTTAAGGCATGTGGATCCGGCTGAAATGCTCATGAGAGTATTTCAGGCATGTAAAGCCAAGACACTGTGGGGGGAAAAAACCTAAATGAAAGATCTCCGTGAGTGAGATCCCAGTGGAAAGAATGGGTCATCAAAGAAGGAGGTACCTTTCTCTGAAGGGAGGAGAGAACTTCCACTTTGACCATGGCCTTGTCTAAAAATGATCAGAGTCAGTGAACTCAGGGGGCTTCCATAGCCTTGGCAGCTCATGACAAGAGCCTAGGGTGATTACTGATGCCATAAACAAGAGTGTCAATTTGTTAAGTCAACAACAGGAGTCACTGTGCACTTACTCCTCATGTAGGATCTCTGTCCTTAGTGTGCTGTACATTGAGATTTAATGCTATAACTAGTACTCAAACAGTATTTTTCATTTTATGTTTCTGTGTGGGAGCAAACTGTTGAAATCTTTACTTAATGTATGCTAAACTGATCTTCTGTATATAAAGAGAATAGAAAATGAATCTTGATGTGAATGGAAGGGGAGAGGGAGTGGATAAGGGGAGGGTTGCGGGTGGGAGGGACGTTATGGGGGGGAAGCCATTGTAATCCATATTCTGCACTTTGGAAATTTATATTCATTAAATAAAAGTTAAAAAAAAAGAACATAAGCAGTGTTGTCATTAACCTCCCAGACTCAGGTTCCATATCTGTAAAAGGAGAAAGAGAAAAAAAGAATGAACAAAACAATATAGCTGATATGTAATTGAATTAATTATTGTGGGGAGCAACCTGGACTGGACTGAGTTACTGGAATTAAGACTTATTCTATGCACCTGCTCTCCCACAATATGGCGCTGGGAGAGAAGAAAACAGCTTTTACACAGCTGCCTCCAGTTCAACCAATAAACTGAAGGACTTGCTCCTGATTGGAGAGCAGCGTACTCGGCGTGTGGGCAGCCGAGTTAGGATTGGCGGAGGAGGACTATAAAGGAGGAGAGAGACGGCATGCACCAGGAACATCTAAGAGGAACATCTAAGGGGAACATCTAAGGGGAACACCTGTGCAGCCCCCGAGAGAGCCGGCCGGCGGTGTGCCACTCCCCTGCGGAAGTGGGGAATGTGGCCAGGGGGAACTGCCCTTCCACGGAGGTGGAAGGGATAGTAGCCAACCCGGGAAGAACCAGCAGCAAACCCGGGGAGGGCCGAGCAGACGAAAGAACAGCGCAGGGTCCTGTGTCGTTCCTCCACGAAGAGGGGGAGCGACAATTATCAATTCAGAGATAATCAAAATCTTACTATAATGAATTTTCATTTATTTTGAAGGTCATACAAAATACAAAAATTTACAACTTAATGAATAATTAGATATCTGTCATTGTAATCCCACTTGAAATTCTTAACGTTTTACAATTTTCTGAGTAGTTTCATTTTTTTAAAGATTTATTTATTTATATGAAAGGCAGAGTTACAGAGAGGCAGAGAGGCAGAGGCAGAGGCAGAGGCAGAGAGAGAGAGAGTCAGTCTTCCGTCTGCTGGTTCACTCTCCAGATGGCCACAATGGCCAGAGAATGGCCAGAGCTGGGCCAATTCGAAGCCAGAAGCCAGCAGCTTCTTCTGAGTCTCCCATGTGGGTGCAGGGGCCCAAGGACTTGGGCCATCTTCCACTGCTTTCCCAGGCATTAGCAGAGAGCTGGATCGGAAGTGGAGCAGCCAGGACTTGAACCAGTGCCCATATGGGATGCTGGCACTGCGGGCTGTAGCTTTACCTGCTATGCCACAGTGCTGGCCCTGAGTAGTTTCATTTAAAAATCATTTACTCCTAGCCGGCACCACGGCTCAATAGGATAATCCCCTGCCTATCGGCGCTGGCACACCAGGTTCTAGTCCCGGTCGGGGCGCTGGATTCTGTCCCGGTTGCCCCTCTTCCAGGCCTGCTCTCTGCTATGGCCCAGGAGTGCAGTGGAGGATGGCCCAAGTGCTTGGGCCCTGCACCCCATGGGAGACCAGGAGAAGCACCTGGCTCCTGCCTTCAGATAGGCGCAGTGCGCCGGCTGCAGCGCGCTGGCCGCGGCGGCCATTGGAGGGTGAACCAATGGCAAAGGAAGACCTTTCTCTCTGTCTCTCTCTCTCACTGTCCACTCTGCCTGTAAAAAAAAAGAATAAATTTAAAAAAATCATTTACTCCTAGTTAATACAGAGATCATATTCCCATAGACACCAAATGATGCAGGCCTATCTAGTTTATGTTCCAAGTCACTTTAACCACTTGTTCTGGTAGCTATATTATAAGCAAATATTTGTCTTGGTTATAAGATCCTTTAAATTTCTTTCATGTAGAAGTCTTTACAGCATAAAGGAATTGTGGCTGTGAGATGCATTCTATATTATGTAGCACACACACACACACACACACACGGTAATGAAACTAAATTTTAAAAAATAGTTTACTGAGGGGCCAGCGTTGTGGTGTAGCTGGTAAGGCCACCACCTGCAATGATGGCATCCCATATGGGCACCGGTTCTAGTCCTGGCTGCTCCACTTCTGATCCAGCTCTCTGCTATGGCCTGAGAAAGCAGTAGAAGATAGCTCAAGTCCTTGGGGCCCTGCACCCACGTGGGAGACCCAGAAGAAGCTCTTGACTCCTGGCTTTGGATCAGTGCAGCTCCGGCTGTTGTGGCATTGGAGAGTGAACCAGCAGATGGAAGACCTCTCTCTCTCTCTGCCTCTTTTCTCTGTGTGTAACTCTGACTTTCAAATAAATAAATAAATCTTTTTTTTTGACAGGCAGAGTGGACAGTGAGAGAGAGAGACAGAGAGAAAGGTCTTCCTTTACCATTGGTTCACCTCCCAGTGGCCGCTGAGGCCGGCGTGCTGTGGCCAGTATACCGCGCTGATCTGAAGGCAGGAGCCAGGTGCTTCCTCCTGGTCTCCCAGACAGGTGCAGGGCCCAAGGACCTGGGCCACAGCAGAGAGCTGGACTGGAAGAGGAGCAACCAGGACAGAATCCGGTGCCCGACCGGGACTAGAACACGGGGTGCCAGCGCCACAGTGGAGGATTTGCCTATTGAGCCTCGGCACTGGCCTAAATAACTCTTTTAAAAAATAGTTTACTGAAGAAATTATAAAGACATAAAATGTACATGTCCGGAGTGGTTGAGTGATAATACCCAAAACAGTTCCTCCCAGGCTTTCTTCTTCTAAGTTTGTATCTTCAAGGGTGCTTCAAAAGGTGGAAAAATGAACTTAAAACATGAAAAATTTCAAAACATTTTGAAATCCATGCATATCAAGGATATGTAAAAATGTGTATTGTGAAAAAAACCTATGGATGAATTTCAAAATGTTTGCATCATAGCAAAACTTATTTTTTAATTCCATTTTCCATGAACTTTTTGAAGTAGCCTCCTATTTCAAGTGTTTATTTGGTTTTCTTCATTTTCCTTTTCTTTCTCCTCTTCACATCTAACTAGCTGGGCTTCATAAGCAAAGTTTTCAAACCTGTTCAATTGCATCATTAGTGAAGAATGATACAGACCTTGGGAATAGGACTTTTGAGGAAAAAAATTTCAATTTATATCTAGAAATACCGAGTTCTCTACCCTTAGGAACATAGAAACAGATAAAATAAATAAATAAATAAATAGCTGCTCATATTCCTACTAGGTGGTAAAATCACCTCCACAGCCCTCACATTTCTGCTGCCTGATGGTTTTCCCAGAGACACCCCCCACCCCCTTCAATAGATCAGACACACTCTGCTGCTGATTATTTCTGCCTCTTGGAAGAAGAAGGGATCTGAATCATCTGGGTTTGGTCGCATTAAGTCTGCTTTTGTCAGAAATTTCCTTGGAAAAATAACTCATTTGACTAACAAATCGTGTGGTGAAGCTCATTGGTTCTTCAATCCCTGAAAATTCAATTTTTATATTGTTCAAGGTTATCCTACCAAGAATCTACATTTTTTAAACTGTGAACCAAAAGCAGTGTAGGCCATTTATTTACCCTTTGCCTTCAGGGTCTCTTCCCAATTTCCTTCTAAGCCCTTCCTGGACACCTGCTTGCCATGGGCACTGATCTTTGGGCTCATACATTGCATTGACTGTCTCATATCTCTTATTGAATACAAGTTGGCAGGAAGCAATCTACACTGTCTCAGTTCTGTAAAGGTCTTTTAAAAAAATTAATAGATCAATTTATTAGAATTACGAATGTTAAGAATGAAAGATTTATTCATTTCTTAGCACAACAGTTTAGCTATATATAAAACTCTTCACTAAAGTTTTGCAGCAGCATATGCCAACAAAGAATACAGAAGCATTTTTAAACTATACAAAAGTTCCAAATGGAAAATAATCTTGTTTCAGCTTTATTATGCATTAACATATATAAAATTCTCATGAGACATCTAAAAAAATAAAAACCACTGCTACAGCCCTATCTGAAAACTATTTATTGTATTTTGACTATAGTATTCTATTGTAAGGAAAATTCCATATATATATTCCATATATATATATATATATACACCAGGATTAACATTTTAGAAGGTCTTTATAGAATCAGGCTTTTACTTGGGCATATTAGTGGGGTCAAAATTTTCTCTAGAGCACTAACTGACACTTAACCAGGCCAGACAGGCAAGCACTAAGCATGGCTTGCAAGTAACTGAGCTGCACCCAACAGATGCTGCAAAGGGCCTGAGGACATGGGTGGCTACTTGTCTCCCTTAGGTGCACAAGCTCCCACCTCATAGAACACAGCCACATCAGTCACACTTGCCCTCCTTCCTGGATCATGGCTTCCTTGGGTTCCTCAGACTAACAATGCAACCCTGCTTGCCAGGATATTCACACACCCACTTCTTTATTCCCTTTGCAAAGTCATCCCTCTCCCTGGCCCTTGGTTCTGGGGATGGTGTCTCACCACAGGTGGCAATGGCATAGAAGTGAATGGAATAGCTCCCATTAAGCCTTTTCCTATAACTGAAATGTGCATATAACTGAAATTCTGCCATAGGGATTCACGTGCACCGTGGCCTTCTGGATCCTCCTCTATCCCTTGTGCTCATCTTCCCTTAGTCAATTTCTTCACTGACACTACAGGCCTCCTTTTCTTCTTCCCGTTCCTCATCTTCATATTCCTGTCCCTCCTCATTGTCCTCCTCCTGCTCTCCTGATTACATATCGCTGATCCCTCCCCTGCTCTTCATTCTTCCTCCTGTCCACTCTCTTCTTCCTTAAAGGCTCCCACGACTGTCCAGAAAGGCTGCAGCCCTGGGAAAGTCATCTGACTATTCTGTAGGCCCCATTAAGGACCAGTTTTGTCTGTGGTTTCTGTCCCATCCAGCCACCAGCTCTGTCCTCCACCTAAGGTTGAGTCTTGCTCCTCAGTGGCAGTCATGCAAGTAAGAAGCACCAGTGAGGACCTCAGTTGTGTCCTGAGATAGAGCCGCAGCAACAACTTTGGCCGAAGATAGTGGTTGCCCGGATAACTGTTACTAAGGGGAGGGGAGTCCGTTGGCAGCAGGGCCTTCGAGGCAGTGGGCAGGGCAGAAAAAAATCATTGCATGGGGGACAACAGGCTGCGATGGTGCCTGAGGAGGCCCCGTGGCCTGAAGGGCAACCTACCAAGGCTGTGCCTCAAACAACCACGCACAAGAAGGAATGATTTGAGTGTGGGGCGGAACCTGGAACAGTCAACAAAAGGTCGTTTGTCTTCTTGGAGAGCTTTAACCTCATTGGCTGAGAGTAGTGATTGACATTCTTTATGCCCAATGAGTGATCAGTAAGATCTCTGACGGTTCAGAACCATCTCTCCAGTCTGTTGTGGCCCAACGACTTATTCCATTTCCCACGATGTCGGCTCCAGTTTGAGTCCTGGCTGCTCTCTGTTAATGTCCTTGAGAAAGCCATAGGAGATGGCTTAACGACCTGAGCTCCGGTACCCATGTGGGAGACCTGGATGAAATTCCAGAGCCCTTCCTGGCTTTGAACTGCTCCAGCCCTGGCTGTTGTGGCCATTTGGTGAGTGAACCAGCAGAAGAAATATCTCTATGTCTGTGTCTCTCTCTCTTTTTCCTCTCTCCCCCTCTGTCACATTGCCTTCCTATAAATGTCTTCTTTTAAAAAAAATCTCTCTAATGTTCAAGTTCTTAGGGTCCTGGGCAATCTTTTAGGACTATACAAAATAGAGTAATTATTACTTTAGACTTATAAAAATACAGAATTATTAATCCCGGCATTGTCAGTAAAACCATAATATTCAAATGTACTGGAGCCTCACAGTGCAGCATAGTAACCTATTCCCTGATAACTCCCTGAGATGGTTCATGCCAGCAGGGACAGAGTCATAATGCAGTTGTTTAACTCAGATCTTAAAAATGATGAGAGACAGAAAATAACTTAGACATTTTAATATTCATAAAGCTAGTTAGTAAAAAAGATATAAAGTTCAGATAGATACAGTCAGACCAGACAACTGAAGCTGAAGTGTTATAAACAGGAGCAGGAACATGTTTAATGAACACTGCCAAGTTCACATTGAGCCTTCAAAGAATTAATGCAACAGAGGGATATATCTGAGAGGCAACCATGACAGAATTGAAAAGAACAGCCTCCCTAGGATGGCCTGAGTGAACTAAGACTCTGTTGTATTGAGTCACACTAAGCCAAGAACCTCAAATGTAGAGTTGTTCTAATTTATGGAGAAATAAAGCAGGTTATACTACAAAAACCATACTTTGTAAATTTTAAAACTATTTTAGAAAAAATATATAGCAAATGAATTAAGAAATGTCATGTTTCACAAAAGTGATACTAATAAATTCCTTTTATTACACAACCAAAATTATTAACTTGCCTACTGTCCCACCTCAAAAAGAAAGCATGCTGTTTCAGAAAAGATTGATTTAAATGTTGAGGAGAATATAATTTCGAAAGGATAATGAACAGACATGGAGAAAGTCAGTGGGCCTGAGTAGACCAAATTAGCCTGTCTCCATGCCACCCCTGATGTTGTTGATAATATTATCAGGGACAGAGAAAGAAACACCACAGTCTTGAGAAATAAGGATCTCCAGTCAAGACAGGGGAAAAGGCTGAATGTGAAATAGATCACTGACTTAAGCATCTTTACATGAAATGTGTTGACTTTTTTACAAAAACTGTATCTGGGAGAATCAGTAGAGGTCACAGTGAGTGCACTTTTCTCAGGAGAGAAAGATTTATTTATTTGAAAGGAAGAATGATAGATAGAGGGAGAGACAGAGAAAGAAAAGTCTTCTGTTCACTGGTTTGCTCTCCTAAATGGCTGCAGCAGCCAGAGCTGGTCCAGGGGCACATTAGCAGGGAGCATGATCAGAAGTGGAGCAGCTGGTACTTGAACTGACACTCCGATATGGGATGCCAGCATGGCAAATGATGGCTTAGCTCCATGTGCCACAATCGCTGCCCCACATGCATCACTTTTATTTCATTTTTAATACTAATTGAGCATTATAAAGAACAATAGTGCTTTGAACTTTGGAGAAATGTATTAATGCTAACTAGAGAGCAACTATTCAGTCTTATGAAAATCTTTTAAAAAAAAGATTTATTTATTTATTTGAAAGAGAGATCGATCTTCCATCTGCTTGTTCACTCCCCCAATGGCCACAATGGCCAGGGGTGATCCAGGCCAAAGCCAGGACCCTGGAATGCTATATGGGTTTCCCATGTGAAGGCAGAAGCCCAAGTACTCAGGCCATCTTCTGCTGCTTTCCTAGGAGTGTTAGCAGGGAGCTAGATTGGATGTGGAACAGCGGGACTGGAAAAGACCCCCCAATATGGCAAGTAGGTGTAGCAGGCAGCGGCTTAACCTGCTGTGCCACAACGCTGGCCCCCAAAATAGTCTTCTACTACTAAATCCCTGGCCTTTATTATTTTAAAAATGCTTTTCTTTTTTCTTTGTATTTCTAAAATGTTATGTTTAATATTTTTGAAATAACATTTTGAATTTACATTGTAGTCAGAGGTTTAATGACTGCTAAATAAAAACTTCAACAAATACAAAATAAAATCCCAGCGTTTCAAGTTTCCTTGGTCTCTATTCTGGTCAATTTTAATTTTATTCAAATGACTACTAGATATTAGGCCCCTGTTCTCTGTTTCCTCTTTTTTTCTGTCATTTTTATTGGAAATATTCCATGCCCACATTAAAAAGATGTAGAGAATACAGTTGTCTTTCATTATCTATGGAACATTGGTTTTAGGACAGCTCCCCCATACATGCATGCTCATGTCCTATTTACAAAATGCAATATTTGCATATAACTTACACAGTAGTCCCATGTACTTTATTTTTTCTTTTATTCAATAAATATAAATTTCAAAAGTACAACTTTTGGATTACAGCATTTTTTGCTCCTATAACCTCCCTCCCACCCACAAACCATCCCATCTCCTACTCCCTCTCCCATCCCATTCTTCATTAAGATTCATTTTTAATTATCTTTATATACAGAAGATCAACTTAATATATACTAAGTAAAGATTTCAACAGATTGCACCCACACAGACACACAAAGTATGAAGTACTGTTTGAATACTAGTTTTACTGTTAATTTGCATAGTACAACACATTAAGGACAGAGATCCTACATGGGGAGTAAGTGCCCAGTGACTTCTGTTGTTTATTTAACAATGGACACTCTTATTTATGACATCAGTAATCACCCGAGGCTCTTGTCATGAGCTGCCAAGGCTATGGAAGCCTCTTGAGTTCACAAACTCTGACCTTATTTAAATAAGGCCATAATCAAAGCAGAAGTTCTCTCCTCCCTTCAAAGAAAGGTACCTCCTTCTTTGATGATCCGTTCTTTCCACTGGGATCTCACTCACAGAGATCTTTCATTTAGGTCATTTTTTTTTTTTTGCCACAGTGTCTTGGCTTTCCGTACCTGAAATACTCTCACCTCACATGTACTTTAAAGCATCTCTAGATTACGTGTAACAGCTAGTACAATGTAAATACTATGGAAATAGTTTTATATTTCTATACTGCTATAGAGAATAAGAAAAAAATCAATATCCGTTCAGTATGGATGCAGCTTTTTCAAATATTTTCAACTAGCATTTGATTGAATCCATAGATGTTTAGCCCATAGATAAGGAGCACTATCTGTCCTGTATCATGTCCCAACCATATTGCTTAATAGGTAAAATATCATGAGTAACGCTGAGCCCCATTTCCTTGTAATATGTGGAACATCATGGTGCAAAAAGGAAATGCCAAAATTGTAATCCCTGGTAATGGTGAATACTGCCTGATTTCAAAATAGGGTCTTTGCAGGTATAATTCAGTTAAGGAACTCAAGATGAAATCATCTTGGATTTTGGATGACCTTGAAATCCAACGACTGGTGTTCTTATGAGAGAAAGGAGAGGGAAAAGCACAAGGAAGAAGGTCGTATGTAAAATGAGATGAAGACTCAAGTTCTGCTACCACAAGTCAAACAATGCTGGGAGCCACCAAATCTGGAACAAGAATGGAAGGGTCTCCTCTAGAGCCGTGTGGTGAGTGTTACTGTGCTGGTGCCTCCATTTCAGACTTTGGAGCCTTCTGAATGGTGAGAGTACACATGTGGTAATTTGTTATGACAGACGTACAAAACTGCGAGTGTTCTCCCCAACTGAATCTTCTTCCCTGTCTATCCACAAAACGTAACTACTGACCTAAATGAGGTGCTTATAATTCTTGTATATGCCTTTCTGCATGCTATATATGCATGCTACTGCCCTTCTATGCATGCATTTTACTATGCTAGATAAGTCTATAGTCAGTACTTGCTTTATGTATTATTAAACTTCATATACATGGTATTGCTAAACATACATTCTTCTGGAACTAGCTTTTTCCCTCTTATCTGCTTTTTTCTACCACTATCATTAAATCTTGGCCCCTCCAGAAGGTCTTTCTCTGTTCCCAACCCCTGATGTTCTAGTCTTGTCCTCTGTCCAGCCTTTATTGTTTTGTTCAGTTTACCTAAAATAATCTCAAGTCAGTGAATTAACATTGGTAAAGTTCAAAACTTTCCTCTCCCTGCTCTAAACCCATGGTTCCCAAATTTTGGTGTACTTAAGAGTCATCAGAAAGACTTGCAAAACACATGTTGACAAGCCACAGACATAATTTCTAATTTAGTATGTCTGGAATGGGCCTGGGTATTACATGTATAAGAAGTTCCCAGGTGATGCTGACACTCCTCGCCCAAGGCAGCCCTGTAGTATCACCTGGCCTTAAGGGAAGTTGGGTCATTCATCAATTTCTTTCAATAAAATGCAAGGGATAGAACTCCACCTCTTGTTTGTATAAATTGTTTATATGTTGACATTGTAATTAATTTGAGGAGCTTAAATTGTGGTTGAAAGTGATCCCTTTCAATGGCCAAAACCAAAAGATACAATGATTGACTGAGTCAATGTTATTTGTACAAACATATCTGCAGCTTATCATTTCAAACAGCTTTTATTTTGAGACTGAAGAAATGATGTGAGATACATCTGAAAAGTATAGAAGATAAGCTATTAATGGATGTTACTTAGTTCAGGTTTAAAGAACAGTTTTGTCAATGTTTTGCAATCAGTTTTTTTCTTTCTTCATCTCTTCAAGCTGTAAGATAAAAGAAGAGATAATTGATAATTGTACACTATTAGCATACACCAATGTATTTCTAAATCTATGAAAACAGTGTCTTTGCTATTTGTTGTCTCAACAGGAGAAATCAACATTTTCCACTTAGAACCCAAACCATCATGCTTGTGTAACATCTGTCTTCAATTCTCTGATCATAGATACTTCACTCCCCACTTTCCAAACAACACATTTTTCTTTTTGTTTTGAAAGAACATACTGGGATTTAAGTGTATCTAACTTTAAGAAGCTTATACTCTATGTATAAACCATAATCTCTTAACATCCCTGATCCACTGGTCCTTATCTGTAAAAGGAGAATGAAAAAAAGAAAGACAAGGATACATAAGATACATAAGATATGTAAGTTAACATAATTATAAAATAGTGAGAAACAATAATCTTTCTATAACTACTTTTCTTTTTACTGAAACATGAAATACAAAAATTTAAAACTGAGTGAATACTTAGCTATCAATCATTAATTGTGGTCCAATCTGAAATTGTTAATACATCTCTGTGAGTAGTTATATTCTCAAAGGCATTGTATGTTACTAAAAGAGACTGTATTTCTATATCTAAATGATGAAACCCCAGCTAATGTATGTTCCAGTTGCTTTACCACTTGCTTCATTTAACTGTACTCTATCTAAACAAATATGTCTTAGCTACTAGGTCTGGTAGATTTCCCACCTGTATAGAAGTCTTTAGCTACAGCCCAAAGAATATAAATTGATAAGGCTTTCACATGGTTTAAGTGTATCCCCCAAAAGTTCATGTGTTGTGGGCTTGGGCCTCAGTGTGGCCGTCTGGGGTGGAGGTAGTGGGATCTTTAAGAGGTGGAGCCTAGTAGAAAGTCAATTAGAAGTCCTGCCTTTAGAAAAGGGAAGTTAGTTCTTGTGGGATCCTGAGTTAGTTCTTGCAAGTGCTAGATGTTATAAAAACAGGCTCTCCTTGCTTGTTGGCTGCTTGCCTGATGATGTGATATCTCCCTCTTGCAGGCACACCTGCGATTGTGATGTCATTCACTATGATGTCCTCACCAGAGCTGAGTTGATGCTGGCACCATGCTTTGAATATCCAGAAAAGTGAGCTAAATAAACTGCTTTTCTTTAGAGTTATAAAAAAAACATTTTCTAATAGTAACAGAAAATGAACTAATATATAAATGAACAACATACTGCACTCTACACTATCTAGTACACAAGTACATTACTAACATTTAACTGGATTTTAGAGCTAATTTTTTAACAATTTTTGTGTTTGCCAGGAAAATTAAAAAATGCATTTTAAGGAATGGTTGGGTGACATACAAAGCTATATGGAAATACCTGGATTCTAGGGACTTCTTTATGCCTTATCTTGATCATTTTCAGGTCCTTCTTCTGAGGAACTGCTTTCGCCCTCCTTCTTCTTGTTGGGGCCAACTTCTTGGGCTTCTTCATCCCTTGCTTCAAAAATAGTGAGAGATAATAAAGAATTTAGGACAATATTTCTCAGAAAAGAATCCCAGTTTATAGTCAGTACCAACAGAGCTTGGTAGCAAGAAGCCTATACTTTCTCAAGATAGTAAAGGTCTTTATAGACTTGAACTTGGACACATTGTGCCATAAGTTTTTTGAGAGCAATGCCTCATTACTTAATCACCTAACACAAATGGATCCTGGGTCCTCCCATTTCCAGAGCTTAGGTCCCTCTCCTGGGTCCTCGGGTATGGGAGAGAACAGCCAGAACACCATATGGCCACAAGGGGTGAAGATACAAGCATTAGAAGAGATCAGTGTGTAAGGGTATAGACCAGATTCCAGAAGAGAGACTGAAACACCACCATAGGTAACTCACGGATGCTGAAAACTTCTTGATCATCCTCTTCCTTCCTGAAGGTCTCCTCCTCTCCCACATTGCTTTCGTTTACCTGCTCCTCCTGGCTGTCCTCTTCATTCACTGTCTCAACATTTTCTTCCTCCTCACCATTTTCTCCCTTGTATTCCCCTTCCAAATCCTCTATCTCCTCCTCTACCTCCTCATCATCTAGGTGTACATTTCTGTACTCCTCAACCTCAGGCCAGGCTTCCTCCCCCTCTTCCTCTTCCTCCCAGAATGCTTGCACAACACCATGAAAAACCATAGGGACTGTAGACCCAGTGAGTGTGATTGCCCAATCATCAGGGGCCACCCCAACTTCAAAAGACAAAGAATCTGGACCACCTTCTCCACCAGCTTGGTTCTGGTTTTCTGGAGGCTGTACAGGCTCCTCCACAGAGGACCCTGTAGGCGCCATTATCAATCAGATATCAAGTAAAGTTGCAATAAAGCAGTGTGGCAACAAAAGCAGCCAGACTGGTAGCTGCCTACCTAACTGTGGAGAAGGTGAGGAGGCATCTGAGAGCTGAGCCGGCTGCAGGCAGTAGGAGTGGCAGGGCCGGTGATGACACAGAGGGTGATCACACAGAGCACAGGCTCTGTGATGCTGCCTGAATGGGCCCTGAAGCAGGAGGGTCAGGAGAGACAGGGAGGACAGCACAGCAGCCCAAGGGGAACTTGAAATGGCAGCCCACAGAGTGGGAAAGATTCTGATATGCAGATTATGGGGGGTGGAGCCTAGAAGGGTCAACAAAGGACCAAGTGCCTTGCTAGTGAACTTTAAGCTCATTTGCTGAGAGTAAAGATTTGCATGTCTTTGGTCCAATGAGTGATCAAGGGATCTCAGCTCCTAGAATTTGACTCTAACCTTCATTTCTCTTGAGGCCTTAGGGTTCTAGGGTACTTATTAGGTTCACAAACATCCTGTCCCTTTAATTCCACCGCTGTGAAAAAAACAAAGTGTTTCAATATGTTGGTATTCTGGAGCACAGAATCACCCGATTTCCAGAGACAAACAGTACATGCTAGAAGGTATGGAGTCATAAAAAAGCACCAAAGTCAAATTTCAGTAGATTTATAAAGGTCCAAAAGAAAGAGAGAAAATAATTAAGATATTTTAATGTTATTAAATCTATTGTTTTTATTTGACAGGTAGAGTTATAGACAGTGAGAAAGAGAGAGACAGAGAGAAAGGTCTTCCTTCCGTTGGTTCACTCCCCTAAGGGCCACCACGGCCGGCGCTGCATGCCGATCCAAAGCCAGGAGCCGGGTGCTTCCTCCCAGTCTCCCATGTGGGTGCAGGGACCCAAACACTTGGGCCATCCTCCACTGCCCTCCCAGGTCACAGCAGAGAGCTGGACTGGAAGAGGGGCAACCGAGACTAGAACTCGGTGCCCATATGGGATGCTGGTGCCTCAGGCAGAGGATTAACCAAGTGAGCCGGCCCCATATGTTGTTAAATCTATTTAGAAAAGAATACAGAAACCTGAAATGGATGCAGTCATGATGGAAGATTAAAGAAGTGTTCTGAAAAACTGGAGCTGGAAGGCATCTGATGAATGCTTCTAAATTTGTATCAAGACAACAAAGAATGAATACAGAAGGAGGGACACCAAGGCAGGTATTTGAAATAGTAGCTAAGACTCCCCTACTGCCCCACTGCACAGGGCCATTTGTAGCAGAAACAATAAACACCTCCACCTAAAATGCTGATCTCCAATACAAGCACTGGTTCTCCTGGCTTTTCTAAAACTATCCAGGTCTCTGCTAATATACCTGGGAAGGTAGCATAAGACAATCCAAGTCCTTTGGCCCCTGACATCCACAGGGAGACCAGGATGCAGTTTCTGGGTCCTTGTGAACACCTGACCCAGTCCTAAGAACTCTGGACAGTTGAGGACAGAATCAGGAGATAAAAGATCTCTGTCTGTTGCTCCATCATTTGATTCATAACTTTGCTTTCACATAATTAACTCTTAAATACAGAGTCAAATGCAAGAATAATACAGTCCTTGCAAAAATGATAGGGATGTTTATTTGAGGAGCAGAAAGAACAGATAAAAACACAGGAGCTCTTCTGTCTGCTGATTTTTTCCAAAGACCAGAAATATACATTGGGTCCCGGCAAATTAAAGCTTAACTTGTGAACATATATTAACTAAAATTAAGTAATTAATTAATTATTTTAAAGGCTAAGAGTGGGGCTAGCCTTGTGGTATGGGGTGGAGGGCCTAATCCGGTTACTCACATGGGGCATACAGGAGCCCCGGCTCTGCTTCCCATAAGGCTCCCTGCTAATGTGCCCGGGATTGCAACCCAAGATGGCCCAATCACTTGGGCCCCTGCCACCCGCACTGAGGACCAGCATGCAGTCCTGGCCTCCTGATGTCGGCCTGGTCCTGCCTCAGCATTTGTGGCACACTGGGGAGTGATCCGGGGATGGAAGATCTCCTCCTTTCTGTCTCTCCCTCTCAACATGTCAGTGTACTGTTTAACTAAACAAAATAAATCCTCAATGAAAAAGAAAAGGCAGAGAGACAAGTGGATACAGGAAGATAAAAATGTCTGGTCTGTTGTTTCCCTCCCAGTTTCTGAAACTGCTCATGCTGGGCCAGGCTGATGCCAGGCCCCTGGAGCTTCACCCAGATCTCCCAGCTGTGTGGCAGGGTTCCATATGCTTACACCATCACCTGCTGCCTCCAAGTGTGTATGGACAGGAAGCTGGGATTGGGAGCAGAGCCTGGACTTGTAACTGCAAGATTACAGTGCCGGCTGCCCAGGATCTGATGCAGCTCTTTGCTAATGCTCCAGCGAAGGCAACCAAAGATGGGGCATGCCTTGGGCCCTCCCACTCACATGGGACACTGGGGTAGAGTTCTCAGATCCTGGCTTTAGACTGGCCTGACCAGCCAAGGAAGCCGTTTGTGGTGTGAACCAGCAAATGGAAGATCTCTTTCTCCTTCGCTCTCTGTCTTCCCTTGTCTCCATGCTCCTCTGCTTTCCCCACAATTAAAATATGTCCCAAACCCAATTAGCAAAAGCAGAGAGCCAGAGGGGGACAGATAGACAGAAAGATATCTTCCATATGGTGATTTCCACACCAAATCTCTGAAATGGCCAGTGCTGCTCCAGGCTGAAGCCAAGCACCAGGTGCTCCCATGTTATGATTTCCTGTCTTGTGGGCCAGATGGCCCAAGACATGGGCCATCTTCTACTATCTTCCCAGACACATTAGCAAGGTGCTGCATTAGTTCCTAGGCAGCCAGCAATGCAACCCTCTGCATTGCTGCAGTTGCACTTGCAGTTGCCAGTCCAGGCTCTGTTCTCAATCCTAGCTTGCTGCCCATACATGCTGTGGGAGGCAGCAGGTGATCGTTCAAGTAGGTGGGACCCTGCCACACACCTGGGGAAACAGGATTAATCTCTGGGGAACTGGCTTCAGTGTTGCTCAGCACTAGCAGTTACTGAATTTGGGGAGGGAAACAGCAGAGCAGACATTTACATCTGTCTGTGACTGCTGGTCTCCTTGCCTTGTCTTTTTTCAAGACTTGTTTGTTTAGTTGGAGGTGGAGTGACAGCAAGAGATGGAAAGACAGAGAGACATAGAGGTCTTCCATCTTGTGGACCACCCCCTTAATAGTCACAAAGGCTGTGGCAGGGCCTGGCCAAAGCCAGGAGCCCAGAACTGCATGCTGTTCCTTGCGGTGAGTGGCAGGGGTCCATGTGATTGAGTCATCATGGGCTGGCATCTCAGGTCCAGCTGAGGCCCAACACCCTGTGCCACAAGGCTAATCCCATGCCCAGCCTCTGAAAGTGGTGTATTCATGACTTGGCTTGTCTTCATCTGTGTTCTCGGTGGTGCTGTAATGTGATCAGGATCCCAGTGCACATTACTGGTCTTTGGGGCTGCCCTGATTCTCTGGCTTCTCTGTCTGTCTGCCTCTCAAATCAACACAGCTGTGGTTTTGGTATAGATTTTGGTACCATTATATTTGTTTTTGTTTGTTTGTTTGTTTGTTTTCTTAGAAAGACTTCCTTCATTGCCTGAAAGCAGACTGAGGCAGTGAGAGCCAGTGATGTGGAGAGAGACAGATCTTCCATCTGTTGGTTCGCTACCCAAATGGCTGTTGGGGCTGTCCAGGCCTTCCCCAGCAACCTGGAACTGCATCTAGGTAGGCCATGTGGGTGGCAGGGTCTCAAGTACCTGATCCATCACCTGCTGCCTTCCCAGGCTCATTACTAGGGACTTGGATGGGAGGTGGAACAGCCATGACTAGAACCTGTGCTCATCTGGGATGCTGGCATCGCAGGTGGTGGCTTAACCAGCTGGGCCATAGTTGCAGCCCCCAAGATGAGGTTGGAAAAACCTAAAGTTGTGTACATAGAGGTATGTATTTGGTCTGGTGTCAGCCTGGCCAAGCAATAGCAGTTTCATCATTTGGGACGGAAAATAGCAAAGCAGACATTATGTCTGTTTGTGGCCACCTGTCTCCCTGCCTTATCTTTCTTGCTTTCAAGATTTGTTGTGTTTAGGTGAAAGGTGGAATGACAATGAGAGAGGCAGATACAGAGACACAGAGATCTTCCATCCCCTGGAATAACCCCAAAACTGCTGAGATGACTGGGTAAGTACATGGCTTAAGCTGGGAGCCCAGAACTGCATGCTGGTCCCTGCTGTGGGTGGCAGGGTCATAAGTGATTGTGCTGTCATAGGCTGCCATCCCAGGTACATTAGTAGGCAGCTGCATGGAAAGCAGAACCTGGGATCCTGTATGCACCACAAAAGAGGCCTGCTGAGGCCCAACACCCCATCCCACAAGGTTAGAAGAGCCAGCGAGCCAGAGAGAGACTACACTGTGGGAGGCAGCAGGTGATGGTTCAAGTACCTGGGACCTTGCCACACACCTTGGAGACTGGGGTAAGTTCTGGGCATGGTATCAGCCTGACCCAGCACTACCAGTTTCAGAAACTGGAGAGGAAAACAGCAGACCAGATTTATCTGTCTTTCTGTTTCTCTGTGTTTACCTATCTCTTGGCCTTGTCTTTTTGCTTTCAAGTTTTATTTTGTTTAGTTGAAAACAGAGTGACAGTGAGAGAGGGAGAGACAGAGAGACATGGAGATCTTCCATCTGCTGGATCACCCCACTAATGGCCACAAAGGCTGTGGCACCTGACTGAATCCCGGAGCCCAGACCTGCATGCTGGTCACTGCTGTGGGTGGCAGGGGTCACAGTGATTAGGCTGTCCTGAGCTGCCATCCCAGGTACATTAGCAAGGACCTGTATGGAAACCAGAACCTGGGCTCCTGTATGCCCTACACAAGTGGCAGCTCAGGCCCAACGCCCTGAGCCACAAGGCTAGCCCTAAGTTCAGCCTTTGAAGCTTGTGTATTCATGGCCTCATTTGTCTTCATCTGTGCTCTCAATGATGCTTTAACCCGATCGGGACCCAGTGCGTATTGCTGGTCTTTGGGCTGCTGTGTTTCTCTTGGCTTCTTTCTGTCTGTCCACCTCTCAAATAACAAAGTTGTGGTTCTGTTGCTTATTTTGGTTACCATTACATTTGTTTGTTTTCTTGTTTTCTTTGTAAGATGTTCTTCGTTGCCTAACAGCTGACTGAGGCAGCGAGGGCCAGCAAAGCAGAGAGAGACACAGACACATCTGCCTGTTGGTTCACTCCCTAAATGACTGTTGGGGAAGGCCAGGCCTTCCTCAGGAACCTGGAACTTCAGCCAAGTCAGCCACGTGAGTAGCAGGGGCCCGAGTACCTTATTCAACACTTGCTTCTTTCCCAGTTGCCTTAACAGGGAGCTGGATGGGAGGTGGAGCACCTGGGAATGGGACCTTTGCTCATTTGAGATGCCGGTATTGCTGGAAGAGGCTTAACTCAGTGGGCCACCAATCTAGCCCCCAAGATGAGGTTGGAAGAACCTGCAGTGTGGGGTATGCATTTGTCCCAGCTGGCAGCTCAGGTGTGTCTTGTGATGCCCACATCGCACATGGCAGTGCCTGGGATCCACTCCACACTCCGTTCCCATTCCAGCTTCCTGCTCGTGTACACTGGGGCAGGCAGCAGGCTGTGGCAAGGAGTATGGTGGGACACTTGAGTAAGAGCCTGGCACCCAGCTTCAGCCTGGCTCAGCTTCAGCTCTCTCAGAGATCTGGGGAGGAAATCAGCACATGGGAGATTTCTGTCATACATTTTTTTTTACAGGCAGAGTGGACAGTGAGAGAGAGAGAGAGACAGAGAGAAAGGTCTTCCTTTTGCCGTTGGTTCACCCTCCAATGGCTGCCGCGGCCGGCGCGCTACAGCCGGCGCACCGCGCTGATCCGATGGCAGGAGCCAGGTACTTATCCTGGTCTCCCATGGGGTGCAGGGCCCAAGCACTTGGGCCATCCTCCACTGCACTCCCTGGCCACAGCAGAGAGCTGGCTTGGAAGAGGGGCAACCGGGACAGAATCCGGCGCCCTGACCGGGACTAGAACCTGGTGTGCCGGCGCCGCAAGGCGGAGGATTAGCCTAGTGAGCCACTGGCGCCGGCCCTGTCATACATTTTTGTCTGCTGTCCCTTCTGGCTCTCTGCTTTCACTGAAAGCCTGAGCCCCATGGGCTGTTCTTGGTGGGCAGATGGTGCTGTTTCAGTTGCCAGGGCTGTGTCACCATTGCAGCCAGAGGTGGCCAGGGCCCCAGAGAACAGCTGGAGGTAGGGTCTGTATCCCTCTGTCTCCCTGCCTTGCCTTTTTTGCTTTCAAGATTTGTTCTGTTTAGATGAAAGGTGGAGTGACAGCAAGAGAGGGAGAGACTACACATGGAGATCTTTCATCCCCACAACTACCTCCCAAACAGCTGAAATGACTGGAATAGGACCTGGCCAAAGCTAGGAGTACAGAACTGCATGCAAGTCACCATGGTGCTTGGCAAGGGCCCCATTAGCAGGGAGCTGTATGGGAACCTGAACTTGGGCTCCCATATGCCCTGTGTGAGTGGCCAGCTGAGGACCAACACCCTGACCCACAAGGCTAGCCCACGCTCAGCCTTTGAAAGTCATTTGTCTTCATCTGTGCTCTGAGTAACACTTTAACTTAATTGGTTTCCCAGTGAGTATTGCTGGTCTTTGTGGCTGAACTGTTTGGCTTCTGTCAGTCAGTCTGCACCTCAAATTGACATAGCTGTGGTTTTGGTAGAGAGTTTTGTAACTATTACATTTGTTTGTTTTCTTTGTAGGGCTTCCTTTATTGCTTGAAAGTGGAATCAGGCAGTGAGAGCTTTGGAGGCAGAAAGAGACAGATCTTCCATCTGTTGGTTCACTTCTCAAATGACTCTGATAGGTCAGGCCTTCCATAGGAGCCTGAAACTGCAACCAGGTATGCCACAGGGTTGGCAGGGGCCTCAGTACCTGATCTATCACCTGCTGCTTTCCCAGGCCCATTATTAGTGCCCTGGATGGGAAGTGGAGCAGCCAGGAATGGAACCTGTGCTCAACTGTGATGCCCACATGGCAAGCAGCAGATTAACCCACTGGACCACAATTTCAGCCCCCATGATGAGGTTGGAAAAACCCTGAAGTGTGGGGTATGCATTTGGTCAGGCCAGCAGTTCAGGAGTGATGCCTGCAACCCACATGGCAGTGCCTCTGTTCAACTCTGGTCACTGTTTCCAGTCCTGTGTCCTGCTTGAACACACCAAAGTTGGTAACAGAAAGTGGCAAGGGCTGTGTTGGCCCTGCCAGCCGTGTGGGGCACCTGGAATAAGCATCTGCCCCCCGCTTCAGCCTGTACCAGCGCCAGCTCTCCCAGAGATTTGGGGAGGAAATCAGCACATGGGAGATTTCTTTCTATCTGTCTGTCCCTCTTCATCTCTCTGCTTTTGCTAAGGTATTTGAGAAGTATTTTAGTTACTGGAAAGGCAGAGAAACACAGAGACAAGGACAGACACAGAAAGAAAGAGAAAGCGATCTTCCATCTGCTGGTTCACACCCCACACAACCTCTATGGCTATGTCAGGCCATTAAAAAGCCAGGATCTGGAAACCCCATCCCACTGTCCTGTGTAGGCTGATGTCCCAAGAATGTGGGATATCTTCTGCTGCCTTTCCTGGCACATTGGCAAGGAGTTGTGTCAGATCCTGGGCAGTGGGCAATGCAACCCTCTGCATTGCTGCAGTTGCAATTCCAGGTTCTGGTCCCAATCCCAGCTTCCTGACCATACACACTTGGAGGCAGCAGGTGATGGTTCAAGCACTTAGGATCCTGCCACACAATGGGAGTCCTGGCTTAAGCTCCTAGGGCCTAGGCTCAGCCTGGTCCAGCACCAGAAGTTTAGGAAACTGGAGAAAGAAACAGCAGACTAGGCATTCTTTCTATCTGTCAGTCTTCTATGTCTGCCTGTCTTCTTGCCTTGTCTTTTTTGCTTTCAAGTTTTATTCTGTTAAGTTGAAAGGTAGAGTGACACCAAGAGAGGGAGAGACGGAGAGACATGGAGATCCTCCATTCCCTGCATTGCCCCCTAAACACTCAGAAAGGTTGTGCCGAGACCTGCCTGAAGCTAGTGGCCCAGACCTGTATGCTGGTTCCTGCTTTGGGTGGCAGGGGCCCAAGTGATTGGGATGTCTTGGGCTGCTATCTGGTCACTGCAGGGAACAGTACAGGAAGTAGATCCTGGGCTCCCATATGCCTCGTGTGATTGGCCAGCTGAGGCCCAATGCCCTGAGCCACAAGGTCACACTCAGTCTTTGGAAGTCATGTATCTATGCATGCATTTGTCTTCATTGTGTTCTCAGTGACACTTTAACCTGAACAGAACCCCAGTGCATATTGCTGGTCTTTGGGGGTTGCTGTGTTTCTGTGGCTTCTGTCTGTCTGTCTGCCTCTTAAATCAACAAACTTGTAGTTTTGGTAGAGATTTTGATCACCATTACATTTGTTTTCTTTGTAAGACATCCTTCACTGCCTGAAAGTGGACAAAGATAGAGAGCAATCTTCTGTCTGCTGATTCATTCCCCAAAGAGATGTCATGACATTTCAAGCCTTCCACAGAAACCTGGAACTGCATCCAGGTAGGCCACGTGGGTGGCAGGGGCCCCAATACCTGATCCATCACTGGCTGTTTTGTTTTCCCAGGTGCATTAGTAGGGCCCTGGATTGGAAGTGGAGCGTTCAGGACCGGAACCTGTTGCTCATCTGGGATTCTGGCATTGCAGGCAGCAGCTTAACACATTGGGAACAATGCTGGCCCCCAAAGTGAGGTATAAACACCTCTGTAATGTGTAGAATGCACTTGGTCTTGCCAGTAGTTCAGGTGTGTCTTGTGATGCCCACATCCACAATGTAGTGCCTGAGTTCCACTCCAGGCTCTGTTCCCATCCAACTTTCTGCCTGTACAGAGAGGTTGACAACAGTCCATGGCAAGGGCTTTGGTGTGACACCTGAAGTGAGCGCTTGGCAGCCAGCTTCAGCTTCAACCAGTGCTAGCTTATTCAGAGATTTAGGGAGGAAATCAGCAGCACATGGGAGATTTCGTTCTTTCTGTTTGCTGTCCCCCTCCATCTCTCTGCTTTCATTAATGGGTTCAAGAAGTGCTTTTAGTTATGGGAAAAGCAGAGGAACACAGAAACAAGGACAGACAGAGAAGGAGAAAGAGATCTTCCATCTACTGGTTCACACCAAAAATGGCTTCTTGACGAGGTCAGCATAGCCTAATGCCCAGGATCTGGGAGCCCCATCCCAGTCTCCTGTGTGGGTGGCAGAGCCCAAGAAAGTGGGCCATCTTCTGCCTCCTTCCCTGGCACATTAGCAAAGGAGCCACATCACATCCTGGAAAAGAGCATTGCAATGCTCTGCACTGCTGCAGTTGCCAGTCCAGGCTCTGTTCTCAATCCTAGCTCTCTGCTCATACATACTGTGGGAGGCAGCAGGTGATGGTTCAAGCATGTGGGACTTGCCACACACCTAACAGACTCACGTTAAGCTCTGGGAGCCTGATGTCAGCTTGGCCCAGCACTGGCAGTTTCAGAATCATGGAAGAATACCGGAGACCAGACACTTATTTCTGTCTCTTTGTCTCTGTCCTCCTGTCTCCCTGCCTTGCCTTTCTTACTTTCAAGATTTGTTGTGTTTAGTTGAAAAGTGGAGTGACCTCAAGAGAGGGAGAGACAGAGAGACAGGGAGATCTTCCATCCCCTAGAATACTGACCAAATTGCCAAAATGATGGGGGGTTGACCTAGCTGAAGCTGAGAGCCCAGAAGTACATGCTGGTCCCCACTGTGCTTGGCAGGGACCCAAGTGATTAGGCCATTTTGGGGCTGCCATCCTGTTAGCAGGGAGCTTCATAAGAAGTAGAACCCTGGCTCACGTTTACTGTGCCCGAGTGGGTAGCCAAGGCCCAGCACAAGGCTAGCCCCTCACTCAGCCTTTAAAAGTTGTGTATTCATTTGTCTTCATCTGTGTTCTCAGTGATGCTTTAACCTGATTGGGACCCCAGTGCATGTTGCTGGTTTCGGGCTGCTCCGTTTCTCTGGCTTCTGTCTGTCCGCATCTCAAGTCAAAGAAGTTGTGGTTTTGCTAGAGATTTTGGTTATCATGACATTTGTTTGTTTTCTTTATAAGATGCCCTTCATTTTTAAAAAAGATTTATTTATTTATATGAAAGAGTTACAGAGAGAGAAGGAGAGGCAGAGAGAGAGAGAGAGAGAGAGAGAGAGAGAGAGAGAAAGGTCTTTCATTTGCTGGTTCACGCCCAAGTTGACTGCAATGGCTGGAACTGCGCTGATCCAAAGCCAGGAGCCAGGAGCTTCTTCTGGGTCTCCCACGCAGGTGCAGGGGCTCAAGGACTTGGGCCATCTTTTATTGCTTTCCCAGGCCACAGCACAGAGCTGGATTGGAAGTGGAGCAGCCGGGACTCAAACTGGTGCCCATATGGGGTGCCGGTACTGCAGGCAGTGGCCCTACTGGCCGAGACGCCGAGACGCCCAGACGCCCTTCGTTGCCTGAAAGGGGAATTAGGCAGAAAGAGACAGACCTTCTGTTTGTTGGTTCACTCTGCAAACGACTATTGGGGCAGGCCAGGCCTTCCACAGCAATCTGGAACTGCATGCAGGTGGACCAAGTTGGTGGCAGGGCCCCCAGTACCTGATCGATCACCTGCTGCCTTCCCAGGTGCACTAGTAAGGACCTGGATGGGAAGTGGAGTAGCCAGGAGTGAAACCTGTGCTCATTTGGGATTCCAGCATGGCAGGAAGAGGCT
Source organism: Oryctolagus cuniculus (assembly GCF_964237555.1). Classification (NCBI taxonomy): domain Eukaryota; kingdom Metazoa; phylum Chordata; class Mammalia; order Lagomorpha; family Leporidae; genus Oryctolagus; species Oryctolagus cuniculus. The sequence goes on from NC_091453.1 coordinate 87,117,998, forward strand.
TAACCCACTGGGGACAATGCCAGCAGCCCCAAGGTGAGATTTGAAACACCCTGCAGTATAGGGTATGCACTTGGTTCCACCAACAGTTCAGGTGTGTCTTGTGATGCTCGCATTGCAAATGCCAGTGCAATGGGTTCCACCACAGTCACGGTTCCCATTCTAGTGTCCTGTTGTACACACTCTGGCAGTTCATGGCCAGGGCTGTGGGGGCCTACCATCCACATGGGACACCTGGAGTAAGTGCCTGGCACCTGGCTTCAGCCTGGGCCAGCACTGGCTCTTTCAGGGTTTGGGTGGGAAATCAGCACATGGGAGATTTCTGTCTTTTGTCTGTCTGTCTGCCATGGGGTCTCTGCTTTTGCTAATGGTTCAGAAATTGTTTTAGTTACAGGAAAGGCAGAGGAACACAGAGGCAAAGAGATTTCTAGAAAGAAGGAGGAAGAGATTTTCAATCTGGTGCTTCACATACCACACGGCCTCCATGGCTGTGTCAGGCCACTATAAAGCCAGGATCCGGGGACCCCATCCTGGTCTCCTGTGTGCCTTCCCTGGCACATTAGGAAGGAGCTGAATCACATCCCAGGCAGCCAGGAGTGCAACCCTCAGCATTGCTACAGTTGGCAAGGCCAGGCTCTGGTCCCAATCCTATATTCCTGGCCACACACCATGTAGGAGGCATCAGGTGGTGGTTCCAGCACTTGGGACTCTGCCACCCACCTGAAAGACTTGGCTTAACCATCTGGGCATGGTGTCACCCTGAATCAGCACTACCAGTTTCAGAAATTCAGGAGGGAAACAGCAAATCAGACATTTCTCTCTATCTGTTTGTTTCCCCTGCCTCACTGTCTTGTCTTTGTTGATTTCAAGATTGATTTTGTTTAATTGAAGGTGGAGTGTCAGTGAGAGATAGAGAGACAGAGCTGGAGGACTTCCATTGCCTGGATCACCACCCACAAAGGTTGCAAAGGCTTGGTCACTACCAGGTAGAAGCCAGGAGCCTAAAACTGCATGCTGGGTCACCATTGTAGGTGGCAGGGGTCCAAGTGATTGGGCCATCTTGGGCTGCCATCCCAGTCTCATGAGCAGAGTGCTGCATGGGAAGCAGGACCTGAGTTCCCATGTGCTCTGCAGGAATGGTCAGCTGAGGCCCAACCCCCTGAGCCACAAGGCTAGCCTCACGCTCAGCCATTGAAAGTCGTGTACTGATGACTTCACTTGACATTGCACTTGTTCTCAGTGGTGTTTTAAGGTGATGGGCACCCCAGTGCATACTGCTGGTCTTTGGGGCAGTTCTGATTCTCTGGCTACTGTCTATTTGTCTGCCTCTCAAATCAACAAAGCTGTAGTTTTGGTAGAGATTTTGGTTACCATTGCTTATTTTCTTGTTTTCTTTGTAGGGCTTCCTGCATTGCCTGAAAGTGGACTTAAGCAGCAAGAACTGGTGTGGAAGAGACAGATATTTCATCTGCTGGTTCACTCTTGACATGGCTGTCTGTGCAGGCCAAGCCTTCCACAGCACCCTGGGGCTGTACGCAGATCCGCCACGTGGGTAGGAGAGTCCCCAGAACCTGATTCATTACCTGCTGTCTTCCATGGCCCATTAGCAGGGAACTGGATGGGAAGTGGAGCAGCCAGTCCTAGAACCTGTACTCATCTGGGATTCCATCCTTGCAGGTGGCTGATTAACCCACTGGGCTACAATGTCAGCTACCAAGATGAGGTTGGAAAAACCCTGCAGTGTGGGGTATGTATTTTTCCCAGCCAGCAGCTCAGGTGTGTCTTGTGATGCCCACATCCCACATGGCAGTGTCTGGGATCCACTCCAGTCATTGCTCCCATTTCAGCTTCCTGCTCAGACACACTGAGGTTGGCAAGGGCTGTGTTGACCCTGTCACCCATGTGGGATTCCTGGAGTAAGAGACTTGTGCCCAGCATCAGCCTGGATCAGTGATAGCTGCCTCAAAGTTTTGGAGATTAGCACATGGGAGATTTCTGTCTGTTTGTCCCCTTCAGCTTTCACTGATGGGTTTGGGGAGTATGTTAGTTATGGGAAAGGCAGAGGAACACAGAGACAAGGACAAACAGAGAAAGAAAGAGAGATCTTACATCTGCTGGATCACACCAAAACAGCCTCCATGGCTGGGTCAGGCCAGTCTAAAGCCAGGATCTGGGAATGCTCCTGGTCTTTCTGTGAGAAGGATGGCCCAAAAACATGGGTCACCTTCTACTGCCTCCCCTGGCACATTATTAAGGAGCTGCATCTGATCCCAGGCAGCTGGGAATGCAATCCTATGAACTGCTGCAGTTGCAAGTCCAGGTTCTGTTCCCAATCCCAGCTTCCTGCCAATACACACAGTTGGAGGAAAGGGGTGATGGTTCCAGTATGTGTGATCCTGCCACCCACGTGAGAGTCCAAGGTTAAGCTTCTGGGCCTGGACTCAGCCTGCCCCAGCACCAGAAATTTAGGAAACTGGGGAAGGAAACAGCAGACTAGACATTCTCTATGCCTGTCGGTCTTCTGTGTCCACCTGTCTTGCTGCTTGTCTTTTTTTTTCTTTCAAGTTTTATTTTGTTTAGTTGAAAGAGTGACAGTGAGAGATGGAGGATAGCCAGAGTTAGAGATCTTCCATCCATTGGATCATCCCACTAATGCCCACAATGATTTGGGCTGGACTAGGTGGATACCAGAAGTCCAGACCTCCTTGCTTGTCACTGCTGAAGGTGGTGGGGACCCAACTGATTGAGCTACCTTTCCCTGCCATCCCATCAAGCAGGGAGCTGAATGGGAAGCAGAACCCGGGCTATCATATGCCGCCCCCCGAGTGCCCAGCTGAAGCCCAACACATGTACCACAAGGCTAGCCCCACTCTCAGCATTTGAATGTTGTGTGTTCATGACTTCATTTGTCTTCATCTGTGTTCTCAGTGATGCTTTAACCTGATCATGACCCCAGTGTGTATTGCTGGTTTGGGGGCTCCTCTGATTCCCTGGATTCTGTCTGTCTGCATCTCAAGTCAACAAAGCTGTGATTTTTCATAGAGAGCTTGGTTAATATTACATTTTTTTGTTTTCTTTGTAAGATGTCCTTCATTACTTGAAAGTGGACCTAGGCAACAAGAGCTGGTGAGGCAGAGAGACAGACCTATCTGATGGTTCTCCCGCCAAATGGCTGATGGGGCAAGTCAGGCCTTCCACAGCAACCTGGAACTGCATCCAGGTAAGCCACCTGGGCGGTAGGAGCCCAAGTACCTGATCCATCATTGGCTAAAATATTTCTGGAACCCATTAGCCAAAGCAGAGAGATGGAGGGGGAAGACAGGCAGAAAGAAATCTCCCATGTGCTGACTTCCACCCTCAATATCTGAAACAGCTTGAGCCAGTCCATGAGGAAGCTGGGTGCCAGGCACTTTCTCCACGTGTCCTACGAGTGGGCAAGGCCACCACAGACCTTGCCATGTCCTCCTGCCTGCCATGGTGTGTCACAGCAGAAAGCAATAAAGATAAGGGTGGAAGTCAGCACATGGGAGATTTCTTTCTGTCTTCCCCCTCCATCTCTCTGCTTTGGCTGATGGGTTCCAGAAGTATTTTAGCCAATGATGGATACCTTCCCAAGCTCATTAGCAGGGAGCTGGATGGGAGGTAGAGCAGCCAGGACTGGGACCTTTGCTCATCTGGAATGTCAGCATTGCAGGTGATGGCTCAACCCTCTGGGCCACAATGGCAGCCCCAAGATGAGGAGGGAAAAACCTAAAGCAGTGGGGTATGCATTTGGTCTGGTGTGTCTTGTGATACCCACATCCCACATGATGGTGCCTGGGTTCCACTACAGGCTCTGTTCCTATTGCAACTTCCTGCCCATACATACTGTTCGAGGCAACAGGTGATGGTTTAAGCATGTGGGACCCTGCCACACACCCGAGGGACCCATATTAAGCTCCTAGGGCATGGCATCAGCCTGGCCCAGCACTAGCAGTTTTTTGGGGAGGAAAACAGTGGAGCAGACATTTATGTCTGTCTGTCTCTGTCCATCTGTTTCCGTGCCTTGTCTTTATTGCTTTCCAGATTTGTTGTGTTTAGTTGAAAGATGGTGGAGTGAAGGTGAGAGAGGGAGAGACAGGGAAATGGAGATATTCCACCACTGGAATACCCCCATACAGCAAAATGGCTGTGGCAGGACCTGGGCGATCCTGGGAGGCCAGGACTGCATGGTGTTCCCTGCTCTGGATTGCAGGGCCATAGGTGATTGGGCCATCTTGGGCTGCCATCCCAGTCTCATGAACAGGGAGCTGCATGGGAAGCAGAACCTGGGCTCCCATGTGCCCTGTATGAGTGGCCAGCTGAGGCCCAGCACCCTGTGCCACAAGGTAACCCCACGTTCAGCCTTTGAAAGTCATGTATTCGTGACTCTGCTTGACTTCATCTGTGTTCTCAGTGGTGCTTTAACCTGATCCAGACCCCAGTGCATGTTGCTGGTCTTTAGAGCTGCTCTGACTTTTCTGCCTTCTGTCTGTCCACCTCTCAAATCAACAAAGCTGTGGTTTTCATAGAGATTTTGGTTACCATTATGTTTGTTGGTTTTCTTGTTTTCTTTTTAAGACTTCCTTCATTGCTTGAAAGTGGGCTTAGGTAGCAAGAGCCACTGAGGCCGAGAGAGACAGGTCTTCCATCTGCTGGTTCACTCCCGGAATGACTGTAGGGGCAGGTCAGGCCTTACACATCAACCTGGAACTGTAGTTAGGTCTGCCAGGTGGGTTGCAGGGGTCTGATTACTTGATCTATCACCTGCTGCCTCCCAGGTGCCTTAGCAGGGAGCTGAATGGGAAGTGGAGCAGCTGGGACTGGAACCTGTGCTCATCTGAGATGCAGGCATTGCAGGCTGTGACTTAACCTCCTGGACCAAAATGCTTGTCCCCAAGATGAGATCAGACAAACCTGAAGCTGTGGGGTATGCATTTGGTCTAGCCAGAACCTCAAATGTGTCTTGTGATGTCCACAGCCCACACGGCAGTGCCTGGGTTTCACTTCAGGCTCTGCTTCTATTTGAGCGTTCTGCTGTGACACACCATGGCAGGAAGGAGGACATGGCAAGGTCTGCGGTGGCCTTGCCCACTCGTAGGACACGTGGAGAAAGTGCCTGGCACCCAGCTTCCTCATGGACTGGCTCAAGCTGTTTCAGATATTGAGGGTGGAAGTCAGCACATGGGAGATTTCTTTCTGCCTGTCTTCCCCCTCCATCTCTCTGCTTTGGCTGATGGGTATTTTAGTAATGGGAAAGGCATTGAAACACAGAGACAGATAGAGAAAGAGAAATGTACCTTCCATCTGATAGTTCACTCCTCAAATGGCATCTGTGGCTGGGTCAGGCCAGTTTAAAGCCAGGATCTTGGAACCTGAAAACAGTTGTCTGAGTGGGTTGGAGGCTGAAAATTGTGGACCATCTTCTGCTGCCTTCCCTGCCATATTAGCAAGGAGCTGCATCAGATCTGGGGCAGCCAGAAATGCAACCCTCTGCATTGCTGCAGTTGCAAGTCCAGACTCTGCTCCCAACCCCAGCTTCCTACCCATACACAGTGTGGGAGGCAGCAGGTGATGGTTCAAGCATGTGTGATCTGCCACTCACCTGGGAAACTAGGGTTAAGCTTCTGGTCCTGGGCTTAGCTTGGCTCAGCACCAGAATTTTAGGAAACTGGAGAGGGAAACAGCAGACTTGACATTTTCTTTGTCTGTCCTCTGTGTCCACCTGAATCCCTGCTTGCGTTTTTGGTTTCATTTTTTGTTTTGTTTATTTGAAGGCAGAGTGACAACAAGAGATGGAGAGACAGAAAGATTTGGTGATATCCCATTGCCTGGATCACAGCCCCCCAAATGGCCACAAAGGCTTGGGCAAGGGAAGGTAAAAGCCAGGAGCCTAGATATGCATGCTGGACCCACTGTGGGTGCCAGGGACACAAGTGATTTGGCTGCCTTGGGTTGCCATCCCAGGTACCTTAGCAGGGAGCTGCATGGGAAGCATAACCCCAGCTCCTGTATGGCCTACGCGATTGGCCAGCTGAAGCCACACACCCCGAGCCACAAGGTTAACCCCACACTCAGCCTTTGAAAGTTGTGTATTCATGACTTCATTTGACTTCATCTGTATTCTCACAAACTGTTCAATGTGATCAGGACCCCAGTGCACATTATTGGTCTTTGGGGCTACTCTGATTCACTGGCTTCTATTTGCTTCTCAAGTCAACAAAGCTGTGGTTTTGGTTGATTTTGGTTACCATGACATTTATTTGTTTTCTGTTTTCTTTGTAGGACTTCCTTCATTGCCTCAAAGTGGACTTAGACAGCATGGAAGAGATAGCAGATCTTCTGTCCACTGGTTCACTTCCCCAAATGGCTGTCTGGGAGGGCCAGGCCTCCTACAGCAACCTGGAACTGTATGCAGGTCAGCCACATGGATGGGAAGGTCCCGAGAACCTGATCCATCACCTGCTGCCCTCCCTGGCCTGACAGCAGGAGTTGGATGGGCAGTGCAGCAGGAAGAGCAGCCTGGCCTAGAACCTGTGCTCATCCGGGATGCCAGCATTGCAGGTGGCAGATTAGCCTGCCTTGACACAATGCCGACCCCCTAAGATGAGGTTGGAAGAACTTGCAGTGTGGGGTATGCATTTGGTCCAGCAGCAGATCAGGTGTCTTGTGATGCCCACATCCCACATGGCAGTGCTGGGATTCCACTCCAGTCATTGCTCCCATTTGAGTCCTGCTCATACACACTGAGGCTGGCAACATGTCATGGCAAGGACTGTGTTGGCCCCAACACCCTCATAGGACACCTGAATAAGCACTTGGTGCCCAGCATCAGCCTGGACCAGCACTAGCTCTTTCAGAGATTTAGAAAGGAAATCAGCACATGGGAGATTTGTGTCTTTCTGTTTGTCCTCTTGTATCTCTCTGCCTTTGTAGATGGATTCAAGAAATATTTTAGTTATGAGAAAGACAGAGTAACACAGAGACAAGAACAGACAGAAAGATAAATAGATCCATCTGCTACTTCACATCCCAACCAGTCTCCATGGTTGGATCAGGCCCATCTAAGTCAGGAACTGGAAACCCCATGCCCGTCTCCTGTTGTTTGAGAGGACCCAAGAATCTGGGTCATTTTCTGCTGTCTTCTCTGGCATATTGGCAAGGAGCTGAATCACATCCTGGGCAGCTGGCAGTGCAACCCTCTGCATTGCTGCAGTTGTGAGACCAGGCCGTGTTCTGTATCCCACCTCCCTGTCCATACATACTGTGGAAGGCAGCAGGAGATGATTCTAGCATGTAGGACTCTGCCACACACCCTCTAATCCTGTGTTAAGCTCTTCACTGCTGGCATCAGCAGTAGCAGTTTCAAAAATTTGGGGAGAGAAATAGCAGACCAGACATTCCTATCTGTTTTTGTGTGTCACTTGATCTCTCTGCCTTGCCTGTTATGCTTTCACAATCTGTTCTGTTTAGTTGAAGGAGGAATAGCCATGAGAGGATGAGACAAACAGACATGGAGCTCTTCCTTTGCCTGGATCACCCCCCAAAATGGCTGCAAAAGTACGGTCAAGACCACTTCAGAGCTGGGAGGCCAGAACTGCATGCTGGTCCCTGCTGTGGGTGTCAGGGACCCAAGTGATTTGGCCATCTTGGGCTTCCATCCCAGATACATTAGCAGGGAGCTGCTTTAGAACCTGAAAACAGGCTCCCATGTGCCCCATGGGAGTTGCCAGCTGAGGCCAGCATTCTGAGCCACAAGACGAGTCTGTGCTCAGCCTTTGAAAGTTGTGTACTCATGACTTTGTCTTAATCCGTGTTATCAGTGACGTTGTAACCTAATCGGGAACACAGTGCATGTTGCTGGTCTGTTTCTCTGGTTTCTGCCTGCCTCTCAAATCAACAAAGCTTGGCTTTGGTAGATTATGGTTACTGTTACATTTGCTTTCTTGTTTTCTTCGTAAGGTGTCTTTCATCACCCAAAATAGACTTAGCCAGAGAGAGCTGGTGAGCCAGAGAGACAATCTTCCATCTGCTGATACACTGCCCAGAGGGCTCTCAGGGCAGACCAAGCCTTCCAGAACAACTTTGCACTGCATCCATGTGAGCCACTTGGATGAGAGGGGCCAAGTGCCTGCTCCATTACCTGCTGCCTTCCCAGGAGCAATAGCAGGGAGCGGGATAGGAAGTAGAGCAACTGGGACTAGAACCTGTGCTCATCTCAGATGCCTGCATTGTGGGCAGTAGCTTAACCCACTGAGCCACAATGCCTGCCCCCAGGGTGAAGCTGAAAAAAACTAAAGCTCTGGGGTATGCATTTGGTCAGATATGTCCTATGATACCCAAATCCCACATTGGCAGTGACTGGGTTCATTTCCAGGCCCTCCTCCCATTCCAGCTTCCTTCTCTAACATACCTTGGCAGGCTGGAGGACATGGCAAGGACTGTGGCAATGACCCACATGGGACACCAGGAAAAAGCGCTTGGCACCCAGTTTCAGCCTAGATCAGTGTAACCTGTTTCACATATTGAGGGAGGAAATCAGCATATGGGAAATTTCTGTCATTTTTATCTATCCCCCACCTCTGTCTCTCCCTTTTTGCTGAAGGGTTCCAGAAGTATTTCAGATTGGGAACGGCAGAAGAACACAGTGATAGAGATAGATAAAGAGAAAGAGAAAGAGACCCTCCATCTGATGGTTCGCTCCCCAGATGGCCTCCATGGCTGGGTCAGGCCAGTATAAAGCCAGGATCTTAGAGCCTGAAAACGATTTCCCAAGTGGGTGGAGGCCCAAGATCATGGCCTTCTGTTGAGTTGCAAGGCACATTAGCAAGGAGCTGCATGACATCCTGGGAAGCTGGGAATGCGACCCTCTGCACTGCTGCAGTTACAAGTCTAGGCTCTGTTCCCAATCCCAGCTTCCTGTCTATACATGTAGTGCAAGACAGGAAGAGATGGTTCAAGCATGTGGGATCCTGCCACACACCTGGAGACCTGGGTTATGCTCCTTGGCATGGTGTCAACCTGAACTAGCACTACCAGAAACTGGGGAGGGAAACAGATCAGACATTTCGCTCTGTTTGTGTCCCATGTATCCCTGCCTTGTCTTTTTTGCTTTCAAGATTTATTTGTTACAGGTGGAGTGACAGCCAGAGATGGAGAGACAGAGAGAGTTGGAGAACTTCCATTTTCTGGATCATCCCCTAAAATGGTGACAAAGACTTGGGCACAACCAGGTGGAATCCAGGAGCCTAAAACTTCATGCTCGTCTCCATTGGGTGGTAGGATCCCAAGTTATTTGGCCATCTTGAGCTGCCATCCGAGGCGCATTAGCAGAGTACTCATGGATAAGCACAATCTGGTCTCCTGTATGCCCCAATGGGAGTGGCCACCTGAGGCCCAACACCCTGTGCCATAGGGTAGCCGTAGGGTAGCCATAGGCTCAGTCTTTGAAAGTTGTGCATTCATGACTTCATCTGACCTCATCTAGTTCTCACTGATGCTTTAACCTCATGGGGACTCCAGTGCATACTGTTGGTCTGTGGGGCTGCTCTGTTTCTCTGGCTTCTATCTGTCTTTTTGCCTTTCATATATGCAAAGCTATGATTTTGGAAGAGATTTTGGTTACCATTACATTTGTTTGCTTTCTTTGTAGGACATCCTGCATTGCCTGAAAGTGGACTTAGGCAGTGGTTCACTCCCCAAATGGCTGTTGAGCCAGGCCAAGCCTTACACAGCGACATGGAACTGTACGCAGGTCAGACACATGGGTAGGAGGGTCCCAAGAACCTGTTCCATCACCTGACGCCTTGCTAGTGCAACAGCAGGGAGCTGGATGGAAAGTGGACCAACTAGGACTAGAACCTTTGCTCATGTGGGAAGCTGGCATTGAAGGCAGTGGCTTACTATCTGGGTCACAAAGCCAGCCTCCAGTATGAGGTTGTGTGGGAAATTCTGAAGTGTGGAATACGCATTTGGTCCAGCCAGCTCGGTTGTGTCTTGTGATGCCCACATCCCACATGGCACTGCCTAGGTTATACTCCACTCACTGTTCCATTCCAGTGTCCTGCTCATACAAACCAAGGTTGGCAACAGGTCACAGCAAGGACTGTTGGCCCTTACACCCACGTGGGGCACTTAAAGTAAGAGCCTGGTGCCCAGAGTCAGCCCAGACCAGTGATAGCTCTTTCAGAGATTTGGGGAGGAAATCAGTATGTGAGAGGTTTCTATCTTTCCATCTGTTGTTCTCCTCTGGCTCTCTGTTTTTCACTAATGAGTTCAGAAGTACTTTAGTTATGGGAAAGGAAGAGGAACACAGACACAAGGACAGAGAGAGAAAGAGAAAGAGATCTTCTATCTGCTGGTTCACACCCTAAACAGCCTCCATGGCTGGGTCAGGCCCGTCTAAACCCAGGATCTGGAAACCATATCCTAGTCTCCCGTGTGCTATTGGCTTCCATGGTAGGTTAGCAAGAAGCTGCATCAGAGCCTAGGCGGCCAGCAATGCAATCCTATGCATTGCTGCAGTTGGCAAGTCCAGGCTTTCTGCCCATACACACTTGGAGGAAGCAGGTGATGGTTCCCAAATGTGGGGCCCTGCCACACAGCTGAGAGACCCAGGTAAGCTTCTGTGCCAGGGCTCAGCCTGGACCAACACCAGAAGTATAAGAAATTGGGAAGGGAAAAAGCAAACTAGACATTTCTATCTGCCTGTCTTCTCTGTTCACCTCTCTGCCTTGTCCTTTTGCTTCTAAGTTATATTTTGTTTAGTTGAAAGACAGAGTATCAGTGACAGATGGAGAGACAGACAGAGCTGGAAATCTTCCATTATCTGGATCACTCCTCCAATGGCTGTAAAGGCCTGGGCAGCACCAGGTGGAGGCCAAGAGCCCAAACTTGCTTGCCTATACCCGCTGTAGGTGATGGGGACCCAAGCGAACAAGCCACCTTTGGCTGGAATCCCATTAGCCGGGAGCTGCATGGGAAGCACAACCTGGGGTCTCATTTGCCATGCCTCAATGGCCAGCTTAGGCCCAACCCCCTGTGCCACAAGGCTAGCCCCATACTCAGCCTCAAAGTCATGTATTCATGACTTTGTTTTTCTTCATAAGTGTTCTCAGTGATGCTTTAACCTGATTAGAACCACAGTACATATTGCTGGTCTTTGGGGTTGCTCTGTTTTTCTGGTTTCTATCTGTCTGTCTGCCTCTCAAGTCCACAAAACTATGATTTTTTGTTGAAATTTTGGTTACCATTACATTTGTTTGTTTTTCTGTTTTCTTTGTAGGACTTCCTTCATTGCCTTAAACTGGACTTAGGCTGCTAGAGCCAGCATAGAAGAGAGATAGATCATTCATCTGCTGGTTCACTCCCCAAATGGTTGTCATGGCAGGCCAAGCCCTCCACAACAACCTAGCACTGCATCCAGGTCTTCCACTTGGGTACAGGGGCCCGAGTACCTGATCCATCATTGGATGCCTTCCCAGTCCCATTAGCAGGGAGCTGGATGGGAAGTTGAGCAGCCAGGACTGGGACCTTTGCTCATCTGGGATGCCAGTATTGCAGGTAGTGGCTCAACCTGCTAGACCACAATGGCAGCCCCAAGATGAGGTTGGAAAAACCTAAAGCAGTGGAGTACATATTTGGTCCAGTCAGCAGCTCAGTTGTGTCTTATGATGCCCATATCACACAAGGTAGCAGCTGGGTTCAACTCCAGGCTCTGTTCCCAATCCAGCTTCCTGCTTGTACATAACAAGGTTGACAACAGGTCATGGGAAGGGCTAGGGTGGGATACTTGGAGTAAGTGCCATGCAGCTTGCTTCAGCCTGGTCCAGTGCTAACTCCTTCAGAAATTTGGGAAGGAAATCAACACATGGCAGGTTTCTTTTTCAGTCTTTCTGCCCCCTGAAACTCTCTGTTTTTACCGATGGGTTCTTGAAGTATTTTAGTTATAGGAAAGGCAGAGGAACACAGAGATAAGAACACAAGAGATAAGAAAGAGAAAGAGAGTTCTTCTATATACTTGTTCACACTCCACACGGGCCCCATGGCTGGGTCAGGTCAGTCTAAAGTCAGGATCTGGAAACCCCATCCCAGTCTCTTGTGTGATTGGGAGGGCCTTAGAATGAGGGCCATCTCTGCCTTCCCTGACACATTAGCAAGGAGTTGCATCGCAACCCTCTGCATTGCTGCGGTTGCAAGCCCAGGCTCTGCTCCCAATCCCAGCTTCCTGCCCACACACATTGTATGAAGCAGCAGATGTAGATTCCAGCTCATGGGACCCTGCCACACAGTTGAGCCACCTGTGTTAAGCTCCTGGGGCCTGGCGTCAGCCTGACCCAGCACTAGCAGTTTCAGAATTTGGGGAGCGAAACAGCAGAGCAGACATTTATGTCTATCTGTCTCTGTCCACCTTTCTACCTGCCTTATTTTTCTTGCTTTTAAGATTTGTGTTTAGTTGAAAAGTGGAGTGATAGCAAGAAAGGGAGAGCAGAGTGACATGGAGGTTTTCCATCCCCTGGAGTACCCCCAAATGGCCAAAATGGCTGTGGTGGGACCTGGCCATACCTGGTAGGCCAGGACTACATGCTAGTCCCTGCTGTGGGTTTCAGGGGGCTTAACTGATAAGGGCTGTCTTGGATTGCCATGCCTGGCACATTAGCAAGGAGTTGCATAGGAAGCAGAACTTGAGCTCCAATAATTTACCCTTCAAATGGCCAGCTGAGGCCCAACTCCTTGTGCCATAAGACTATCCCCACTCTCAGCCTTTGGAAGTCATGTATTGCTGACTTCATTTGACTTCATCTGTGCTCTCAGTGACATTTTAACCTGATCAGGACTCCAGTGCATATTGCTCATCTTTAGGGCCAACGGTGATTCTCTGCCTTCTGTCTGTGTCTTCCTCTCAAATCAAAAGCTGTGGTTTTGCTAGAGTTTGGTTTTCTTTTTTTTTAAACTTTTATTTAATGAATATAAATTTCCAAAGTACAGCTTATGGATTACAATGGCTTCCCCCCCCCCATAACTTCCCCCCACCGGCAACCCTCCCCTTTCCCTCTCCCTCCCCCTTCCATTCGCATGAAGATTCATTTTCAATTCTCTTTATATAAAGAAGATCAGTTTAGCATACATTAAGTAAAGATTTCAACAGTTTGCTCCCACACAGAAACATAAAGTGAAAAATACTGTTTGAGTACTAGTTATAGCATTAAATCACAATGTACAGCACATTAAGGACAGAGATCCTACATGAGGAGTAAGTGCACAGTGACTCCTGTTGTTGACTTAACAAATTGACACTCTTTTTTATGGCATCAGTAATCACCCTAGGCTCTTGTCATGAGTTGCCAAGGCTATGGAAGCCTTTTGAGTTCACCGACTCTGATCATATTTACACAAGGTCGTAGTCAGAGTGGAAGTTCTGTCCTCCCTTCAGAGAAAGGTACCTCCTTCTTTGATGACCTGTTCTTTCCACTAGGCTCTCACTTGCGGAGATCTTTCATTTAGGTCATTTTTTTTTTTTTTGCCAGAGTGTCTTGGCTTTCCATGCCTGAAATACTCTCATGGGCTTTTCAGCCAGATCCACATGCCTTAAGGGCTGATTCTGAGGCCAGAGTGCTGTTTAGGACATCTGCCATTCTATGAGTCTGCTGTGTATCTCACTTCCCATGTTGGATGGTTCTCTCCCTTTTTTATTCTATCAGTTAGTATTTGCAGACACTAGTCTTGTTTATGTGATCCCTTTGGCTCTTAGTCCTATCATTATGATCAATTGTGAACTGAAATTGATCACTTGGACTAGTGAGATGGCATTGGTACATGCCACCTCAATGGGATTGAATTGGAAACCCCTGGTATGTTTCTAACTCTACCGTTTGGGGCAAGTCAGCTTGAGCATGTCCCGAATTGCACATCTCTTCCCTCTCTTATTCCCACTTTTATATTTAACAGTGATCACTTCTCAGTTAAGTTTCAGCACTTAAGAATAACTGTGTATTTTTTTTTTTTTGACAGGCAGAGTGGACAGTGAGAGAGAGAGACAGAGAGAGAAAGGTCTTCCTTTGCCGTTGGTTCACCCTCCAATGGCCGCCGCTGCAGCCGGCGCACCGCGCTGATCCTGGCAGGAGCCAGGAGCCAGGTGCTTTTCCTGGTCTCCCATGGGGTGCAGGGCCCAAGCACCTGGGCCATCCTCCACTGCACTCCCTGGCCATAGCAGAGAGCTGGCCTGGAAGAGGGGCAACCGGGACAGAATCCGGCGCCCCAACCGGGACTAGAACCCGGTGTGCCGGCGCCGCAAGGTGGAGGATTAGCCTATTGAGCCACGGCGCCGGCAAGAATAACTGTGTATTGATTACAGTATTCAACCAAAAGTATTAAGTAGAACAAACAAAAAAAAATACTAAGAGGGATAATGTATTAAGTTGTTCATCAACAGTCAGGGCAAGGGCTGATCAAGTCACCATTTCCCATAGTGTTCATTTCACTTTATTTTATTTTTATTTTTTATTTTTTGACAGGCAGAGTGGACAGTGAGAGAGAGACAGAGAGAAAGGTCTTCCTTTGCCATTGGTTCACCCTCCAATGGCCGCCACAGCTGGCGCGCTGCAGCCAGCGCACCGTGCTGATCAGATGGCAGGAGCCAGGTGCTTCTCCTGGTCTCCCATGGGGTGCAGGGCCCAAGCACTTGGGCCATCCTCCACTGCACTCCCGGGCCACAGCAGAGAGCTGGCCTGGAAGAGGTGCAACCAGGACAGAATCTGGTGCGCCGACCAGGACTAGAACCCAGTGTGCCGGCGCCGCAAGGCGGAGGATTAGCCTAGTGAGCCATGGTGCCTTCTCATTTCACTTTAACAGGTTTCCTTTTTGGTGCTCGGTTAGTTGTCACCAATCAGGGAGAATATATGATATTTGTCCCTTTGGGACTGGCTTGTTTCACTCAGCATGATGTTTTCCAAATTCCTAACAGGGATCACTTTTCAGTTAAAATTTAAACACCTAAGAATAATTGTGTTAATTACAGAGTTCAACCAATAGTACTAGAACAAAAAAAATACTAAAATGGATAAAGTATTACATTGTACATCAACAATCAGGACAAGAGCTGATCAAGTCACTGTTTCTCATTGTGTCCATTTCACTTCAACAGGTTTCCCCTTTGGTGCTCAGTTAGTTGTCGCCGATCAGGGAGAACATATGATATTTGTCCCTTTGGGACTGGCTTGTTTCACTCAGCATGATGTTTTCCAGATTTCTCCATCTTGTTGCAAATGACCGGGTTTCATTGTTTTTGACTGCTGTATAGTATTCTATAGAGTACATGTCCCATAATTTATTTACCCAGTCTACTGTTGATGGGCATTTGGGTTGGTTCCAGGTCTTAGCTATTGTGAATTGAGCTGCAAAAAACATTAATGTGCAGACAGCTTGTTTGTTTGCCAATTTAATTTCCTTTGGGTTAATTCCAAGGAGTGGTATGGCTGGATTTTATGGTAGGCTTATATTCAGGTTTCTGAGGAATCTCCAAACTGACTTCCATAGTGGCTTAACCAGTTTGCATTCCCACCAACAGTGGGTTAGTGTCCCTTTTTCCCCACATCCTCGCCAGCATCCGTTGTTGGTAGATTTCTGAATGTGAGCCATTTTAACCGGGGTGAGGTGAAACCTCATTGTGGTTTTGATTTGCATTTCCCTGATTGCTAGTGATCCTGAACATTTTTTCATGTGTCTGTTGGCCATTTGGACTTCCTCTTTTGAAAAATGTCTATTGAGGTCCTTGGCCCATCTCTTAAGTGGGTTGGTTGTTTTGATGTTGCGGAGTTTCTTGATTTCTTTGTAGATTCTGGTTATCAACCCTTTATCTGTTGCATAGTTTGCAAATATTTTTTCCCATTCTGTCGGTTGCCTCTTCACTTTCCTGACTGTTTCTTTTGAAGTACAGAAACTTCTCAATTTGATGCAATCCCAATTGTTAATTTTGGCTTTGACTGCCTGTGCTTCTGGGGTATTTTCCAAGAAGTCTTTGCCAGTACCTATATCTTGCAGGGTTTTTCCAACGCTCTCTAATAATTTGATGGTGTCGGGTCGTAGATTTAAGTCTTTAATCCATGTTGAGTGAATTTTTGTGTAAGGTGAAAGGTAGGGGTCTTGCTTCATGATTCTGCACATGGAAATCCAATTTTCCCAGCACCATTTATTGAATAGATTGTCCTTACTCCAGGGATTGGTTTTGGATCCTTGATCAAATATAAGTTGGCTGTAGATGTTTGGGTTGATTTCTGGTGTTTCAATTCTGTTCCATTGGTCTATCCATCTGTTTCTGTACCAGTACCATGCTGTTTTGATAACAACTGCCCTCTAGTATGTCCTGAAATCTGGTATTGTGATGCCTCCGTCTTTGTTTTTGTTGTACAAGATTGCTTTAGCTATTCAAGGTCTCCTTTGTCTCTGTATGAATTTCAGCATCATTTTTCTAGATCTGAGAATGTCTTTGGTATCTTGATTGGTATTGCATTGAATGTATAAATTGGTTTTGGGAGAATGGACATTTTGATGGGATTGATTCTTCTAATCCCTGAGCATGGACGATTTTTCCATTTTTTGGTATCCTCTTCTATTTCTTTCTTTAAGGTTTTGTAATTTTCATCGTAGAGATCTTTAACGTCCTTGGTTAAGTTTATTCCAAGGTATTTATTTTTGTAGCTATTGTGAATGGGATTGATCTTAGAAGTTCTTCCTCAGCTGTGGCATTGCCTGTGTATACAAAGGCTGTTGATTTTTGTGCATTGATTTTATACCCTGCTACTTTGCCAAACTCTTCTATGAGTTCCAGTAGTCTCTTAGTAGAGTTCTTTGGGTCCCCTAAATACAGAATCACATCATCTGCAAAGAGGGATAGTTTGAGTTCTTCCTTCCCAATTTGTATCCCTTTAATTTCTATTTATTGCCTAATAGCTCTGGCTAAAACTTCGAGAACTATATTGAATAGCAGTGGTGAGAGTGGGCATTCCTGTCTGCTACCAGATCTCAGTGGAAATGCTTCCAACTTTTCCCCATTCAATAGGATGTTGGCCGTGGGTTTTTCATAGATTGCTTTGATTGTATTGAGGAATTTATTCGTTTTTTTCTCTCCTCCAGTCAGCCTGGTGAACTTTCCCCAGTGGAGCTTCAGGCCTCGTTCCCTGTAGGCTCTTTCTGCCTTTCCCCGCCAAGGTCTCGGGTTACCGGGGTTTTTGTCTCACCTCCCCTTCCAGTGCTGGTGTGCAGACTCTGAGGCTCGGCTTCTGTGGCAGCTCGGCTCCTGTGGCTCAGCTTCCACGTGGTGGGCGACCTTGCTCTCCCCGTAGGTCCTCCGTGTCACATCCACTAGATCCGGAAGAGTTTCCTCTGCAATTTTTTCCTGAGCCTTTTCCTGAGGCTACAGTAACTCCACTTTTATTAAACTCTTTTCCCGGACTATCAGTGCGTGCCCTCACTGTTCCGCCATCTTGGCTCTGAGAGTTTGGTTTTCATTACATTTGTTTGTTTTCTTTGTAAGATGTCCTTCATTGCCTGAAAAATCTATTCAGGGATAGCCAGAGAGGCAGAAAGAGACAGATCTTCTGTCTCCTGGTTCACTCCTTAATGGTCTCTTGGGGTGGGCAAGGCCTTCCACAGAAACTTGGAACTACATCCAGGTATGCCCCATGGGTGGCAGGGTCCAAAGCACCTAATCTATCACCTGCTGCTTTCCCAGGTGCCATAATAGGGATCTGGATGATAATTGGAGCAGTCATTACAGGAACCTGTGCTCATCTTGGATGCTGGCATTGAAGGTGGCAGCTCAACGTGCTGGGGACAATGCCAGCCTTCCCAGAGGAAGCTTGAAAAGCCCTGTAATGTTGGGTATGAATTTGTCTCAGCCAGCACCCTAGGTGTGTCTTGTGATGCCCAAATCCCACATGGCAGTGCCTGGGATCCACTCCAGTACAGTTCCCATTCCAACTTCCTGCTCATACATTCTGTAGCAGGCCAGGGCAAGGCCTACGGTGCCCTGTCATCCATGCTGGACATGTGAAGTTAGCACCTGGAGCCCAGTTTCAGCCTGGACCAGCTCTAGTGCTTTCGGTGATTTGGGGAGAACATCAGCACATAGGAGATTTCTGTTTGTCTGCCTGACCCCTCTGGCTCTCTGCTGTCGCTGATAGGTTCAGGAAATATTTTAGTTATGGGAAAGGCAGAGAAACACAGAGACAAGGATAGACAATCAGAAAGAGAAAGAGATCTTCCATCTGCTGGTTCACACAGCAAACAGCCTCCACGACTGGGTCTGGCGAAGCTAAACTAGGAACTGGGAAGCACATCCTGGTCTTCCATGTGAGGGCGAGGGCCCAAGATGCAGGCCATCTTCTGCTGCCTTCCCCTACACGTTAACAAGGAGCTGACTGAGATCCTGGGCAGACAGAAAGCAACCTTGCGCATTGCTGCCTTGCAAGTCCAGACTTGATTCTCAATTGCAGCTTCCTGCCCATACATCCTGTGCAAGACAGCAGGAGATGGTTCAAGCACATGGGACCCCGCAACACACCTGAGAGACCTGGAGTAAGCTCTGGAGGCTGGACGTCAGCTTGGCCCAGCACCAGCAATTTCAGAATTTGTGGAGGGAAACTGCAGACCAGATGTTTATGTCTGTCTGTTTGTGTCCCCCTGTCTTTATTCCTTTTAATATTTGCTCTGTTTTGATGAAAGGTAGAGTGACAGCGAGAGAGGAGCAGACAGAGAGACATGAAGATCTTCCATCTCCTGCACCCCCTCCCCCAACAGCCAAAACGGCTGGGGCAGGACCTGGCCAAAGCTGAAAGCCCAGAACTGCATGCTGGTCCTTGTGTTGGATGGCAGGGGCCCAAGTGACTGGACCATACTGGGCTTCCATCCTGGGAGCATTAGCAGGGACCTGAATGGGAAGCAGAACTCATTTTCCTGTATGCTCCGCAGGAATGGATAACTCAGGCCCAACACCCCGAGCTTCAAGGCTTTCCCACAGCCAGGCTTTGAGAGTTGTGTATTTATGACTTCATTTGACTGCATATGTGCTCTCAGTGATGAGGAACCCAGTGCATATTGCTGGTCACTGAGGCTACTCTGATTCTCTGGCTTCTGTCTGTCTACCTCTGAAATCAACAAAGCTGTGATTTTCAGAGATTTTGGTTATCATTACATTTGTTTGTTTTCTTCTTTTCTTTGTAAGACATCTTTCATTGCCTGAAAGTAGACTTAGGCAGCCAAAGCTGGCAAGGCAGAGAGACAGATCTTCCATGCCCTGGTTCATTCCCCAAATGGCTGTCAGTGCAGGCCACGCCTTCCTCAGCTACCTTGAACTGCTACGTGTCTGTCACGTGGGCAGCAGGGACCCCAGTAGCTGATCCAGCAGTTGCTACTTTCCCAGATTTTTTTTTTTTTTTGACAGGCAGAGTTAGACAGTGAGAGAGAGAGAGAGAGAGAAAGGTTTTCCTTTCTGTTGGTTCACCCCCCAAATGGCCGCTATGGCCGGCGTGCTGCGCTGATCCGAAGCCAGGAGCCAGGTGCTTCCTCCTGGTCTCCTATGCGGGTGCAGGGCCCAAGCACTTGGGCCATCCTCCACTGCCTTCCTGGGCCACAGCAGAGAGCTGGACTGGAAGAGGAGCAACTGGGACGGAATCCAGCACCCCAACCAGGACTAGAACCTGGGGTGCCAGCGCCGCAGGCGGAGGATTAGCCTAGTGAGCTGCGGCGCCGGCCACGGCCACTTTCCCAGATTATTACGAGGTAGCTGTATTGGAAGTAGAGCAGCTGGGACTGGAGCCTGTGCTTATCTGGGATGCTGCCATTGCAGGTGGCAGATGAACGCGCTGGGCCACAATGGCTTCACCCAAGATCAGTTTGGGAAACCTAAAGCTGTAGGTTATGTGGGGTATGCATTTGGCCCAGCCAGCAGCTCAAGTGTGTCTTGTGATGCTCACATCCCATATGGCAGTGCTTGGGATCCAATTCAGGCTCTATTCCATCCCAGATTCCTGCTCTTACACATTGTGGCAGGTCGGAGGACATGCCAATGGCTACGGTAGGACCCCTGGAGTACCCCAGCTTCAGCCTGAACCACAGCTAGCTCTAACAGATTTGGGGAGGAAAGCAACACGTGGAAGATATCTATCAGAAATGTCTGTCTGTCTGTCTGTCTCCCTCCAGGAGTCTACTTTCGCTGGTGAGTTTGAGAAGTATTTTAGATATGGGAAAGGTAGAATAACACAGAGACAAAGAGAAAAAGGGAAAGAGACCTTCCATCTGATGGCCCACACACAAAGGGCCTCCATGGCTCGGTCAGGCCAGTCTTAAACCAGGATCTGAGAACCCCAGCATGGTTTCTCAAGTGTTTTGGAGGTTCCAAGATCATGGGGCAGCTTCTGCTGCCTTCTCCAGCACATTTTCAAAGAGCTGCATTGAATCCTGGGCAGCAGGGAATGCAACCCTCTGCAGTGCTGCAGTTGCAAGTCCAGGCCCTCTCCCCAATCCTAACTCCATGCCCACAGTGTGGGGGGCAGCAGGAGATGGTTCAAGCATCCCTATGGGACCCTGCCACACTGGGAGACCTGGGTTAAGCTCCTGGGCATGGTGTCCACCTAGTCCAGAACTAGCAGCTTCAGAAATTGGGGAGGGAAACAGCAGACTGGACATTTCTATTTGTCTGTCTGTCTGTGTCTATCTGTCTTCCTGCCTTGTCTTTTTTTACTTTCAAATTGTATTTTGTTTAGTTGAAGGCAGAGTGACAGTGAGAGAGGGAGAGACAGACAGGCATGGAGATCTTTCTTCCCCTGTATCACCCGCTAAACGTCTGTAATGACTGGGGCAGGAACAGGCTGAAGCCAGGAGCCCAGAACTGAGTCTATTCCTCGCTGTAGGTGTCGGGGCTACGTTGATTGGGCCGTCTCAGGCTGTCATCCCTGGTGCATGAACAGGGAGCTGCATGGGAAGCACAACCCGGACTCCTCTATGCCTTGTGTGAGTGGCCAGCTGAGGCCCAACACCTGAGCCACAAGGCTCGTCT
Organism: Oryctolagus cuniculus; assembly: GCF_964237555.1. Classification (NCBI taxonomy): domain Eukaryota; kingdom Metazoa; phylum Chordata; class Mammalia; order Lagomorpha; family Leporidae; genus Oryctolagus; species Oryctolagus cuniculus. Next base: position 87,139,065 of record NC_091453.1, read on the forward strand.
CATGCTCAGCCTTTGAACGTCCAGTATGTATGACTACATTTGACTTCCTCTGTGTTCTCAGTGATTCTTTCTTCTCTCTTTTTTGAAGAACTGTTTATTTTATTTGAAAGTCAGAGTTACACAAAGAAGGAGAGGGAGAGAGAGAGAGAGATCTTCCATCCCCTGATTCACTCCTTAATTGGCCGCAGTGGCCGGAACTGGGCTGATCCGAAGCCAGGAGCCAGTAGCTTCTTCCAGGTCTCCCAGGCAGGTGCAGGGGCCCAAGGACTTGGGCCATCTTCTACTGCTTTCCCAGGCCATAGCAGAGAGCTGGATCAGAAGTGGAGCAGCCAGGACACAAACCAGTGCCCATATGGGATGTCAGCACCACAGGCTGCAGCTTTATCCACTTTACCACACTGCCAGCCTCTCAGTGATGCTTTAACCCAATCAGGACCCCAGTGCATATTGTTGGTCTTTGAGGCTACTCTGTCTCTCTGGCTTCTGTCTGCCTGGCCATCTCTCAGATCAACAAAGCCATGGTTTTGGTAGAGATTTTCATTACCGTGACATTTGTTTTCTTTGTAAGATGTCCTTCATTGCTTGACTGCTCACTTAGTTAGCAAGAGCTGGCGAGGCAGAGAGAGAGATCTTCCGTCTGTTGGTTCACTCCCCAAATCGCTGTCAGGGTGGGCCATGCCTTCTCCAGCAACCTGGAACTGGATCCAGGCAGGCCACCTGTGCAGCAGGGGCCCTAGTACCTGATCCATCACCTGCTGCTTTCCCAGGTGTATTACTATGGAACTTGATGCAAATTGGAGCAGAGTGTGGGGAGCAATCCGGACTAGACTAGGTTACTCGAATTAAGACTTATTCTATGCATCTGCTCTCCCACAATATGGCGCTGGGAGAGAAGTAAACAGCTTCCGCACAGCTGCCTCCAGTTCAACCAATTAACTGTAGGACTTGCTCCTGATTGGAGAGCAGCGTACTCAGCCAAGTTGGGATTGGCGGAGGAGGACTATAAAGGAGGAGAGAGACGGCATGCACCAGGAACATCTATGGGGAACATCTAGCTGAAGGAACACCCGTGCAGCCCCCGAGAGAGCCGGCCGGCGGTGTGCCGCTCCCCTGCGGAAGTGGGGAATGCGGCCAGGGGGAACTGCCCTTCCACGGAGGTGGAAGGGATAGTAGCCAACCCGGGAAGAACCAGCAGCAAACCCGGGGAGGGCCGAGCAGACGAAAGAACAGCGCAGGGTTCAGTGTTGCTCCTCCATGAAGAGGGGGAGCGACATAATGGTGCCGTGACTCGGATAGGAAACCTAGGACGGATAGAAAACTTAGGAGGGAAGAAACGGGAAGAAGCAGGAAAATACCGGAGAGAGAGACTAGCAAACAGCCTAGGGAAAAGCCGGACGAAAAGGGTGCCGGAAGAAGCTATTGAAAGCCTAGGCATAGATTCGGATACGGACTACGGGGGGAAGCTGGGAGAAATCTCTAAGGTCGAAAGTGAAAGTGAAAGCTAGAACAAACAGACTCGGACGCGGACTGTGGGGAGAGGCCAGGAGAAATGAGGGAGGAATATCGTTGGAGGAAAGCTTGGGAAAACATACCGGGTAGAGAAAAATGTTAGGGAAATTGAAGCCGCGGGGGGCAGGCCAAGGCGGAAACGAAAGCCACTTTGGGATTCTCAAGTTAGCCCGGGAATAGGGGGCGAAAAGTTAAAACCAGAAGCTGAGACGCAAGCCAGGTTGGGATCCGTCTGATTAGCCCGGGGAGCAAAGGACGGGAAGCCAAACCGTGGGGCGGAGACGTACGCTGGGTTGAATTCGCCAGGCTAGCCCGGGGAACTTGGATTGAATGCTAGTGGTGGAGACGCAAGCTACACTGTGTTACTCGCGGAGGCCGCCGCGTGCAGAGAGAGCACGGGGCGTGAATAGATAGGGAACGCTGGCGTAGGCCGTGGTTCAGACGCGAAAGGGTTAAGCGTGGAGACCGCGGAGCGCGCGAAGCCGAGCCGCGCAAAGCCGGGAAGCTGCGCAGATGAGAGAGGCGCGCGGGCTGAAGCGGCGCAGAGCCGGGAACCCGCCGGCGGGGCGAGGTGCCGGAAAGCCGCGGGGATAAGAGAAACAGAAGTTTGGAAGTGAAGTAAAAGAGAAATGGGAATGCTGGAAGATAGAAGTGAAATGGGAGAGGTAGGAATGCCCGGAGATAGAGAAATAGAGAAAAATAAGGCCTCCCCTCAACATGCCAATTAGAAGGCTTGGATTCGGTCTGCCCGATTAGTGAGGCGATGAGCACCTGGGCGGCTAGCCGCAGGTCACCGAAGACAGGCACGAATTAACATCAGTAAAGCTTCCCCACAATGCAACAATTAGGAGGCTTGGATTCGGTCTGCCTGATTTAAGGCGGTAAGCGTCAGCAAAGCTCGACCAGAGTATGAGCTGCAGGTCACCGAAGATAGGCACGAACCAACACTAATAAGTCTCCCCCACAATAAGGCAATGAGAAGGCTTGGATTCGGTTTGCCTGATAGGTCTTGTAAGTCCCCTGCAGGCAGAGCAGAGCATGCGCTGCAGGGCACCGAACACAGGCACGCATCAGCGCCTAAAAACCTCCTCACAATGGCGAAGAGAGGACCCGGATTCGGTTTTCCTGATTGATAGGACTTGTAAGAGCCTGTGGCAACTCTAGCAAGTAGAGCAGAGTGTGTGCCGCGGGACACCGAAGACAGGCGCGTATCAACGCCAAAAATAAAAAGAAAGGGGGATCTGTGGGGAGCAATCCGGACTAGACTAGGTTACTCGAATTAAGACTTATTCTATGCATCTGCTCTCCCACAATATGGCGCTGGGAGAGAAGTAAACAGCTTCCGCACAGCTGCCTCCAGTTCAACCAATTAACTGTAGGACTTGCTCCTGATTGGAGAGCAGCGTACTCAGCCGAGTTGGGATTGGCGGAGGAGGACTATAAAGGAGGAGAGAGACGGCATGCACCAGGAACATCTATGGGGAACATCTAGCTGAAGGAACACCCGTGCAGCCCCCGAGAGAGCCGGCCGGCGGTGTGCCGCTCCCCTGCGGAAGTGGGGAATGCGGCCAGGGGGAACTGCCCTTCCACGGAGGTGGAAGGGATAGTAGCCAACCCGGGAAGAACCAGCAGCAAACCCGGGGAGGGCCGAGCAGACGAAAGAACAGCGCAGGGTTCAGTGTTGCTCCTCCATGAAGAGGGGGAGCGACAGCAGAGGAGACTGGAACATGTTCTCATGTTGATGCTGGTGTTATGGCTGTTATCATAAGTGGGTGGACCACAATAATGGCCCCCAACATAAGACTGGAGAAACATGAAGCTCTGGGGTATGCATTTGGTCCGGCCAGCAGCTCAAGTGTGTCTTGTGATGCCCACATCCCACATGGAAGTGCCTGGGATCTTCTCCACACTCAGTTCCCATTCCAACTTCCTGCTCGTACACACTCTGGCATGTCATGACAAAGGATATGGGGACCTGCCATCCACATGGGACACATGGGGCATGCGCATGGCACCCCCCACCCTTTCATCCTGTAGCAACTCTAGCTCTTTCAAAGATTTTTGGAGGAAATCAGCACATGGGATATTTCTGTTAGAAATTTCTGTCTCTCGGTCTCTGGTTCTCTGCTTTCACTGATGGGTTTGGGAACTATTTCACTTACTGGAAAGGCAGAGGAACTCAGAGACAAGGACAGAGAGAAAGAGAAAAAGGTCTTCCATCTGCTGGTTCACACTCAAAACAGCTTCAAAGGTTAGGCCAGGGCAGTATAAAGCCAAGATCTGGGATCCTCATCCCCGTATCTCATGTGAGTGAGCTGGCCCTAGAATGAGGGCCATCTTCTGTTGCCTTCCCCGGCACAATAGCAAGGAGATGAATCCCATCCTGGGCAGAGAGCATTGCAAACCTCTGTATTGCTGCAGTTGCAAGTCCAGGCTCTGTTTCCAGTGCCGGCTTCCTGCTCACACACACTTGGAGGCAGCAGGTCATGGTTCAAGCACATGGGAACTTGCCGCACAGTTGGGAAACCCAAGTTGAGCTCCTGGGGCCTGGAGTCCACCTGATCCAGCACTAGCAATTTCAGAAATTTGAGGATGGAAACAGCAGAGCAGGCATATCTGTCTGTGTCCACTTGTCTTTCTGTCATGTCTTTTTGCTTTCTGGTTTTATTTTTCTTTAGTTGAAAGAGTGACATCGACTGATGAAGAGACAGAGACCCAGAGAAAGTTGGTGGTCTTCCATTACTTGGGATACCCCCTCAAATGGCCACAAAAGCTTGGAAAGCACTGCGTGGAAAATAGGAACCCAGACCTATACACTAGTCTCCGTTGTGGGTGTCAGGGAACCAAGTGATTGGGCTGTCTTGGGCTGCTATCCCGGGCACATTAGCAGAGAGCTACATGGGAAGCAGAATCTAGGCTCCCTTATACCTCATGTGAGTAGCCAGCTGAGGCCCCACACCCTGAGCCACAAGGCTGGTCCCACGCTTAGCCTTTGAAAGTCGTGTATTCATGACTTTATTTGTCTTCATCTGTTCTATCAGTGATGTTTTAACCTGATCAGGATCCTAGTGCATAGTGCTGGTCTTTGGGGCTGCTCTGATTCTCTGGCTTCTGTCTGTCTCCCTCTCAAATCAGCAAATCTGTGGTTTTGGTAGATTTTGGTTACCATTACATTTGTTTATTTTCTGGTTTTCTTTGTAAGATGTTCTTCATTGCCTAAAAGTAGATTTAGACAGTGAGAGCTGGTGAGGCAGACAGTGAGAGCTGGTGAGGCAGAGACAGATCTTCCATCTGCTGGTTTACTCTCTAGTGATGTCTGAGCAAGCCAGGTCTTCCCCAGCAACCTGGAACTGTATCCAGGATGGCTATGTGGGTGGCAGGGGCCCAAGTACCTTATCTAACACCTGCTGCCTATCCTGAGCATTACAAGATAGCTGGATGGGAAGTGGAACAGCTGGGACTGGAACCTATACACATATGGATGCTGGCATTGAAGGTATCTGCTTAAGCTGCTAGGCTACAAGGCCAGCTCCCAAGATGAGGTTGGAAGAACCTGCAGTGTGGGTATGCATTTGGCCCAGCCAGCAGCTCAGGTGTGTCTTGTGATGCCCACATCCCACATGGCAGTGCCCGGGATCCACTCCAGGCTCTGTTCCTGTTCCAACCTCCCACCTGTACACACCATGACAAACTGGAGGACATGGCAATGGCTATGGTGGGACACCTGAATTAATTACCTGACACCTGGCTTCAGCTTAGAGCAGTGCTGGCTCTCAAGCAATTTTGGGGAGGACATCAGCACAGGGGATATTTCTGCCAGAAATTTTTGTCTGTCCCTTCTGGCTCTCTGCTTTCACCAATGGGTTCGGGAATTATTTTAGTTACTGGAAAGGCAGAGAAACAAAGACCGAGATCTTCCATCTGCTGCGTCACGCCCCAAACATCCTCCATGGCTGGGTCAGGCCAGTCTAAAGCCAGGATCTGAGAACCCCATCCCAGTCTCCTCTATGTGTGGGAGGACCCAAGAAAGTGGGCCATCCTCTGCTGTCTTCCCCAACATATTAGCAAGGAGCTGCATTGCCTCCTCACCAAGGGCAGTGCAACCGTCTGCATTGCTGCAGTTGTCAGTCCAGGCTCTCTTCCAAATCTCAGCTTCCTGCCCACATACACTGTGAAGGCAGCAGGTGATGGTTCAATCACATGGGACCTTGCCACACACCTGAGGGACCTGGGTTAATCTCTGGGGGCGTAGTGTCCACCTAGTCTAGCACTAACAAGTTCAGAAATTGGGAAGGAAACAGCAGACTAGACATTTCTATTTGTCTATGTCCTCCTGTCCCCCTGCCTTATCTTTTTTGCTTCCAAGATTTATTCTGTTTAGTTGAAATTTGGAGTGACCTTGAGAGAGGAAGAGGCAGAGAGACATGGAGAACTTACATCCTCTGAAATAATTCCAAAATATCCGAAATGACTGGGGTAGGACCAGGCCAAAGCTGAACCAGAACTGCACGTTGGTCCCTGATGTGGGTGACAAGGGCCCAAGTGATTGGGCCATCTTGGGTTGCCATGCCAGGCACAATAGCAGGGAGCTGGATGGGAGGTGGAGCAGCTGGGACCAGAACTGTGCTCATCTGAGATGCTAGCATTGGAGGTAGAAGCTTATCCCACTGGGTCACAAAGCCAGCTCCCAAGCTGAGGTTGGAAGAATCTGCAGTGTGGGTATGCATTTGGACCAGCCAGCAGCTCAGGTGTGTCTTATGATGCCCACATCCCACATGGCAGTAGCTTGGGATCCACTCCAGACTCCGTTCCCATTCCAGCTTCCTGCTTGTGTACACTGGGGCAGGCAGCAGGCTATGGCAAGGAGTATGGTGGGACACTTGAGTAAGAGCCTGGTACCCAGTTTCAGCCTGGCTCAGCTTCAGCTCTCTTAGAGATCTGAGGAATAAATCAGCTCATAGGAGATTTCTTTTTTTAAAGATTTATTTTATTTATTTGAAAGACAGAGTTAGAGAGGTACAGATAGAGAGAGAGGTCTTCCATCTGCTGGTTCACTCCCCACATGGCTGCAACAGCTGGAGCTGTGCCGATCTGAAGCCAGGAGGCAGGAGCTTCTTCCGGGTCTCCCACATGGGTGCAGGGGCCCAAGGACTTGGGCCATCATCACTGCTATCCCATGCCACAGCAGAGAGCTGGATCAGAAGAGGAGCAGCCAGGACTAGAACTGTCGCCCATATGAGATGCCCAGACTGCAGGCCAGGGCTTTAACCTGCTGCGCCACAGCACCAGCCCCCGGGAGATTTCTGTCATAAATTTCTGTCTGCTGTCCCCTTCTGGCTTTCTGCTTTCCCTGATGGGTTCAGGAATTATTTAGTTATGGGGTAGGCAAAGGAACACAGAGACAAGGACAGAGAAGGGAAGAGATCTTCCAGCTGCTGGATCACACCAAAACAGCCTCCATGGCTGGGTCAGGCCAGTCTAAAGCCAGGATCTGGAAACCCCATCCCAGTCTCCTTGTGGGTGGGAAGGCCCGAGAAAGTGGACTATCTTTTGCCTTCCTTAGCACATTAACAAGGAGCTGTATCACATCCTGGCTAACGTTTGCACGACTCAGCATTGCTGCAGTTGTAAGTCCTGGCTCTGTTCCCAATCTCAGCTCCTGCCTATACACACTGTGCCAGGCAGCAGGTGATGATGTGAGAGGCTGCCATATACCTGTGGGATCTGGGTTAAGCTCTGGGAAAGTGATGTCAGCCTGACTGAGCTCTATCACAAATGGGGAGAGTGGGGCCAGAGCTGTGGCATAGTGGGTAAAGCCACCATTTACAGTGGGCATCCCATACAGACGTGGGTTCAAATCCCAGCTGCTCTGCTTCTGATCTAGCTCCCTTCTAATGTGTCTGGAAAACCAGTGGAAGACGTGCAAGTCCCTTGGCCCCTGCACTCATGTGGAAAACATGCATGAAACTCCTGGTTACTGGCTTCAGTCTGGCCTAGTCCTGGTCATTGTGGCCATCTGGAGAGTGAACCAGCAGATAGAAGATGTATCTCTCTCCCTCTCTCTCTGCCTTTGCCTCTCAGTCACTGTAAATCTGATATTCTGACATTGAAAGACAGAGTTACAGCGAGGGGGAAAGAAAGGGAGGGAAGGAGAGAGATTTTCCATCTTCTGGTTCACTCCCCACATGGTTGCAATGGCCGGAGCTGAGCCAATCTGAAGCCGGGAGCCAGGAGCCTCTTCCGGGTTTCCCACCTGGGTCCTGAGGACTTAGGCCATCATCCACTGCTTCCCAGTAGCATTAGCAGGGAGCTGGATCAGAAGTTGAGCCGCAGGGACTCCAACCAGTGCCTCTATGGGATGCTGGCACTGCAGGCTTTGGCTTTAACCTGCTGATTCACAAGGCTGGCCCCAAATAAATAAATCTGAAAAAAATTGGGGAGGGAAAGAGCACCAACACTTGTCTGTCTGTCTGTCTGTGATCCTTTGTCTTCCTGCCTTGTCTTTTTTTGCTTTCAGAATTTGTTCTGTTAAGTTGAAAGATGGAGTGATCACGTGAGAGGGGAGACAGAGAAACATGGAGATATTCCATTGCTTGTATCATGGCTACAATGCTTGGGGCAAGACCAGGACAAAGTCTGGAGGCCAGAACTTCATGCTGGTCCCTGCTGTGGTTGCAGGGGCCAAAGTGATTGGGTCTACATAGGACTTTCATCCCATTAGCAGTGAGCTGCAAGGGAAGCAGAACCCAGCCTCCCATATGCCCCATGCGAGTGGCCAGTGGAGGCCTAGCACCCTGAGCCACAAGGCTAGCTCCACACTCAGCCTTTGAAAGTCGTGTATGCACGAGTTCATTTGACTTTATCTGTGTTCTCAGTGATGCTTTAACCTGACTGGGACCCCAATGGGTATGGCTGGTCTTTTTTTGTGGCTCCTTTGAATCTCTAGCTTCTGTCTATCTGTCCACTTCTCAAATCAAGAAAGCTGTGGTTTTGGTAGAGATTATGGTTACCATTACATTTGTTTGTTTTCATTGTAAGACTTCCTAGATTGCCTTAAAGTTAACTTGGGCAATAGGCAAAAGATCTTCTGTCTGCTGGTTCACCGCCCCCCCCCCCAATTGCTTTCATGGTGGCCCAGGCCATCTACAGCAACCTGGAATTGCATCTTTGTCCACCATGTGGATAGTAGGGGCCTGAGTACCTGATCCATCACTTCTGCATTCCCAGGCACAAGAGCAGGGAGTTGGATAGAAAGTGGACCTAGACCCATATGAGAAGTTGGCATTGAGGGTGGCAATTTAACCAGCTGGGCCACAAAGCTGGCCCCCAAGCAGTTTGGAAAACTTGCAGTGTGGGGTATGCATTTGGTTCAGCCAGCAGCTTAGGTGTGTCTTGTGATGCCTGCATCCCACATGACAGTGTCTGGGGTCCACTCTAGCCTCAGTTCCCATTCCAGCTTCCTGCTCTTACACACTCTGGGAGGGAGCAGGCCATGGCAAGGGCTAAGGCGGGACACCTGAATTAAGCGCATGGGTATCCTGCTTCAGCTTGGACCAGCCCTAGCTCTCTCAGAGATCTGGGGAGGAAATAAGTACATGGGAGATTTCTGTCTGTCTGTCTTTCCCCCTCCAACTGCTTTTGCAGATGGTTTTGGAAATATGTTAATTATGGGAAAGGCAGAGGGATATTGAGAAAAGGACAGAGAGAGATGGAAAACAAGATCTTCCATCTTCACACCCCAAATGGCCTCCATGGCTGGGTCAGGCCAGTCTAGAGCCAAGATTTGGAAACCATGTGCCAGTCTCCCGCGTGAGTGGGAGAACCTAAGAATCTGAGACATCTGCTGCCTTCCCTGGCACATTAGCACAGAGCTACAACACATCCTGGGCAGTGGGCACTGCAAGCCTCTGCATTGCTGCAGTTGCCAGTCCAGGCTCTGGTCCCAATCCCAGCTTCCTGCCCTTACACAGTGTAGGGGGCTTCAGGTGATGGTTCAAGCATGTGGGACCCTGCCACACACCTGGGAGAACAGGGTTAAGGTCTTGGGGCCTGGTATCAGCCTGGCCCAGCACCAGCAATTTCAGAAATTGGGGAGGGAAACAGCAGACCAGATATTTATGTTTGTCTGTTTGTGTCCCCTGTTTTCCTTTCTTGTCTTTTTTACTTTCCAGATTTGTTCTGTTTAGTTTAAAGGGGCAGAAACAGAGAGATACAGAGATCTTCCATTCCCTGGAATACTTCCCAAACAACTGAAATGACTATGGCAGGACCGGTCCAAAGCCATGAGTGCAGAACTTCATGCAAGTTCCTGATGTGGGTGGCTGGGGAACAAGGATTGGGTCGTTCTGGGCTGACATCCCTGGCATATTACCAGGGAGCTGGATGGGAAGCAGAAGCTGGGCTCCAGTATGCCCTGCAGGAGTGGCCAGCTGAGGCCCAATGCCCTGATCCACAAGGCTAGCCCCATGCTCAGCCTTTGAAAGTCATGTGTTCATGATTTCATTTGGCTTCATCTGTGTTCGCAGTAATACTCTAACCTGATTGGGACCACAGTGCATATTGCTGGTCTTTGGGGGGCTGCTCTGATTCTCTGTCTTCTGTCTGTCTGTCCACCTCTCAAATCAACAAAGCTGTAGTTTTGGTAGAGATTTGGGTTACCATTACATTTGTTGGTATTCTTGTTTTCTTTTAGGACTTCCTTCATTGTCTGGAATAGACTTAGGCAGCAACAACTGGCAAAGAACAGACAGATCTTCTGTCTGCTTTTTGCTCCCCAAACTGTTGGTACAGGCCAGGCCTTCCACAGCAACCTGAAACTATCCAGGTAGGCCACACAGTTAGCAGGGGCCCTGGTACCTGATCTTTCACCTACTTCTCTTGCAGGCACATGAGTAAGGACCTGGATGGGAGGTGGAGCAGCCAGGACTAGAACCTGTGCTCATCCGGGATGCTGACATTGCAGGTGGTGGATTAACCTACTGGGGACAATTCTAGCACACATGATGGTGTTGGAAGAATCCTACAGTGTGGCTATGCATTTGTCCCAGTGAGCAGCTCAGGGGACAATTCTAGCACACATGATGATGTTGGAAGAATCCTACAGTGTAGCTATGCATTTGTCCCAGTGAGCAGCTCAGGTGTGTCTTGTGATGCCTATATCCCACATGGCAGTATCTGGGATCCACTCTAGTCACTGTTCCCATAACAACGTCCTGCTCATACATACTGTAGCATGTCATGGCAAGGACTATGGGACCCTGCAATCCATGTGGGATACCTGGAGTAAGCACCTGGTGCCTGGCTTCAATCTGGACCAGCACCAGTTCTTTCAAGGTTTGGGGAGGAAATCAGCACATGAGAGATTTCTCTTTCTGTCTGTCCATCCCCTTCCAGCTTTCTACTTTTGCTGATGGTTTCAGAAAGTATTTTAGTTATGGGAAAGGCAGAGGAACACAGAGAGAAGGAGAAAGACATGTTCCATTTGCTGGTTCTCACCCCCAAACAGCTTCAATGGCTGGGTCAGGTCAGTCTAGAGTCAGGATCTGGAACCTCATCCCAGTCTCCCATGTGAGTGGGAGGTGGGGGGTCAGGAAGTTGGCCATCTTCTGCTGCCTTTCCCTGCACATTAGCAAGAAGCTGAATTATTTACTGGGCAGCTGGGAATGCAACAATGTACATTGCTGCAGTTATAAGTACAGCCTGTTTCCAGTCTGTGCCCTGTGAGGCAGCAGGTGATGGTTCAAGCACGTGGGACCCTACCACACACCTGGGAGACCTGGGTTGAGCTCCCAGGGCCTGGCATCAACCTGGCCTGACACTAGCAGCTTCAGAAACTTTTTGAGGGAAACAGCAGATCAGACATAACTGTTTATCTGTTTTTCTGTGTCTGTCTGTCTCCTTGCCTTACCTTTTTTGCTTTCAAGATTTTATTCTGTCTAAAGCAGACTGACAGGGAGAGTGGGGAGACAGAGCGATATGGAGATCTTCCAATTCCAGTGTCATCCCCAAGTGGCCAAAATGCTGGGGACAGGAACAGGCCAAAGTCAGGAGGCCAGAACGGCATGATGGTACCTGCTGAGGGTGATGGAGACTCAAGTGAATGAGCCATCTTGGGGTTGCCAATCCATTAGCAGGGTGCTGAATGGAAAGCAGAAACAGGGCTTCTGTATACCCAGTGTATATGACCAGCTGAGGCCCAACACCCGGTACCGAAAAGCTAGCCCCACATCTGCCTTTGAAAACCATGCATTCACGAATTCATTTGTCATAATGTCTGTTCTCAGTGACACTTTGATCGGGACCCCAGTGCATAATTTGGTCTTTGGGGCTGCTCTGATTCTGTCTTCTGTCTGTCTGCCTCTCATATCGACAAAGCTGTGCTTTTCATAGACATTGTGGTTAGCATTACATTTGTTTGTTTTCTTGTTTTTTTTTTTTTTTTTTTTTTTTTTTTTTGGTACAACTTCCTTCATTGCCTAAAAGTGGACTTAAGCAGAGATAGTGATGCAGAGAAAGACAGGCATTCCTTCTGTTTTACTCCACCAAGGGCTGCTGCGGCAGGCCAGGCCTTCCATAGGAACCTGGAACTGCAGCCAGGTAGGGGACATGGGTGGCAGGGGCCCAAGTCCAGGCTCTGTTCCCAATATCAGCTTCCAGCCCATACGTAATGCGGGGGCAACAGGTGAATGGAGCTGGCCATCACCTGGGAGTCCTATGGTAAGTTCCGGGCACCTGGTGTCAGCCTGGCCCAGCACTAGCAGTTTCAGAAATCTGGGGAGAGAATTAGCAGATCAGACATTTCTGTCTGTGTTTTGTTCTGTGTCCTCTGATCTCCCTGCCTTGTATTTTTGGCTTTCAAGATGTATTGTTTAGTTAAAAGGCAGAGTGACAGCTAGAGAGGGTAGTCAGAGAGACATGGTGATCTTCCATCCCCTGGATCACCCCTCAAATGGCCAAAAAGGCTGTGGCAGGACCAGGCCAAAGCTGGGAGTCTAGAACTGCATGCTGGTTCCTGATTTTTTTGGCAGGGCCCCAAACCATTGGGCCTTCTTGGGCTGTCATCCCAGGTGCATTAGCAGGGAGCTACATGGGAAGCAGAACCCAGGCTCCCGTTTGCCCCCTTGCAAGTGGGCAACTGAGGCCCTGTGCCCTGGACCATAAGGCTAGCCCACACTCAGCCTTTGAAAGTCATGTATTCATGACTTTGTTTATTTTCATCTGTGTTCTCAGTTATGTTTTAACCTGATTGGGACCCCAGTGCAAATCGCTGGTCCTTGGCGCTGCTCTGTTTCTGTGGTTTCTATCTGTCTGTCTGCATCTCAGATCAACAAAGCTGTGGTTTTGGTAGAGATTTTGATTACCATTGCATGTGTTTGTTTTCTTGTTTGCTTTGTAAGACTTCTTTCATTGCCTGAAAGTGAACTTGGGCAGCCAGACCTGGCGAGGCCGAGAGAGACAGATCTTCCATCTGCTGTTTCACTCCTAAATGACTTGGGGGCAGTTCAGGTTTTCCATAGCACCTGGAACTGTATGCAAGTTGGCCATGTGGGTGAGATTTTCCCGAGAAACCTGATCCATTACCTATTGCCATACCAGGAGCCTTAGCAGGTAGCTGGATGGGAAGTGGAATAGCCAGGACTAGAACCTGTGCTCCTGTGATATGCTGGCATTGCAGGGTAGCTTAACTCACTATGCCACAACCTCCCCCACCTCCACCCCAAGATGAGGTTGGAAAAACCTAAAGCAGAGGAGTATGCATTTTGTCTGGCCAGCAGCTCAGGTGTGTCTTCTGGAGCAGCTCAAACTGTTTGAGATATTGAGGGAGGAAATCAGCATATGGGAGATTTCTGTCTGTCTGTCTTCTTCCTCCCCACCCCTGCTGTCTCTCTGCTTTCAATGATAGGTTCAAGAAGTATTTTAGTTATGGAAAATGCAGAGGAATACAAAGACAGAGAAAGAGAATTCCATCTGATGGTCCATACCCCAGATGGCCTATATGGCTGGGCCAGGCCAGTCTAAAGCCAGGATCTGGGAACCCCAACTCAGTTTCCTGAGGGGGTTGGAGCCCCAAGATTGTGGGCTATCTTCTGCTGCCTTCGCCAGCATATTAGCAAGGAGCTGACTCTGATCTGGGGCAGCAAGAAATGCAACCCTCTGCATTGCTGCAGTTGTAAGTCCAGGCTCTGGTCCCAATCCTAGCTTCCTGCCCATACACACTGTGGGAAGCAGCAGGTGATGGTTTAGGCACTTGAAACTGCCACACACCTGGGAGACTCCAGTTAAACTCCTGGACTTAACATCAGCCTGGCCCAGCACAACCATTTTCAGAAATTGGGGAGGGAAACAGCAGAGCAGAAATTTTTGTCTGTCTGTCTGTGTCCCCCAGTCTCCCTGCCTTGTCTTTGTTTTTGTTTTGTTTAGTTGAAGGCAAAGTGACAGCAAGTGATAAAGAGACAGAAAGATTTGGAAATATTCCATTCCCTGGATCACCCCTGAAATGGTGGCACAGGCTTGGACAGGACCAGGTAGAAAACAGGAACCCAGACCTGTACACTAGTCTCCGTTGTGGGTGTCAGGGAACCAAGTGATTGAGCTGTCTTGGGCTGCCATCCCAGGCACATTAGCAGAAAGCTACATGGGAAGCAGAACTTGGGCTCCCCTATACCTCACGTGGCCAGCTGAGGCCCCACACCCTGAGCCATGAGGTTAGCCCCATGCTTAGCCTTTGAAAGTTGTGTATCCATGACTTCATTTGTCTTCATCTGTTCTATCAGTGATGCTTTAACCTGACCAAGACTCCTGTGCATAGTGCTGGTCTTTGGGGCTGCTCTGATTCTCTGGCTTCTGCCTGTCTGTCTGTCTGCATCTGAAATCAACAAAGCCATAGTTTTGGTAGAGATTTTGATTCTCATTAAATTTTTTTTGTCAGTTTTCTTCATAGGACTTCTTCATTGGCTTAAACTGGACTTAGGCATCCAGAGGTGGTGTGGAAGAGAGTGACAGATCTTTTGTCTGCTAGTTCACTCCCCAAATGGCTGTTGGGGCAGGTCAGGCCTTTCTCAACAACCTGGAACTGTATGCAGGTTGGACACGTGGGTGGAAAGGTCCCGTGAACATGATCCATCACCTGCTGCCTTCCCTGGTGCAGCAGCAGGGAGCTGGATGGGAAGTGGAGCAGCCAGGACTGGAACCTGGGCTCACCTGGGAAGCTGTCATGGCAGGCAGCAGATTAACTCACTGGGCCACAATGCCAGCCCCCGAGGTAAGGTTGGAAAAACCTTGCAGTGTGGGGTACGCATTTGGTCCAGCCTACAGCTCAGGTTTGTCTTGTGTTGGCTGCCCACATCCCACATGGCAGTCCCTGGGTTCCACTACATTCATTATTCCCTTTCCAGTTTCTTGCTTGTACACAGAGAGGTTGACAACAGATGATGGGAAAGGCTGTATTGGCCCTGACACTCACGTGAGACACCCGGAATAAACACGTGGTGCACAGCATCAGCCTGGACCAGCGCTAGCTCTTTCAGAGCTCTGGGGAGTAAATCAACACATGGGAAATTTCTGTCTGTCTGTGTGTCTCCCTCCATCTTCCTGCTTTCACTGATGGGCTTGGGGAGTATTTTAGTTATAGGAAAGGCAGAGGAACACAGAGACAAGAACAGACAGAGAAAGAAAGAGAAAGAGATATTCTATCTGCTGCTTTACCAACCAAAAGTCCTCCTTGGCTGGGTCAGGCCTTTCTAAATCCAGGATCTGGAAACCCCAACCCAGTCTCCCTTGTGGGTGGAATGGCCCGGGAACACGGGCCATCTTCTGTTGCCCTCCCTGGCTCATTAGCATGGAGCTGAAAACCCTCTGCATTGCTGCAGTTGCCACGGTCCAGGCTCTGCTCCCAATCCCAGCTTCCTGCCCACACACAGTGTATGAGGCAGGAGGTGATGGTTTAGCATGTGGGACCCTGCCGAACACATGGGAGATCCAGGTTAAGCTGCTGGGCCTGGCCCCTGTCTGGCCCAGGACTGGAAGTTTCAGATATTGGGGAGGGAGAGAGCAGACCAGACATTCCGGTCTATCTGTCTGTCTGTTTTTATGTGTCTCTGGTTTCTCTGCCTTGTCTTTTTGATTTCAAGTTTTACTTAGTTTAGTTGAAAGGCAGAGTGTCACTGAGAATGAGGAGACAGAGAGAGCTGGAGATCTGACATCTGGATCACCCCCAAATGGACACAAATGATTGGGTAGGACCAGGTGGACTCCAGAAGCCCAGAACTGCTTGATGGTCCCTTCATAGACGGTGGGGACCCAAGTGATTGGGCCACCTTTGGCTGCCTTCCCATTAGCAGGGAGCTGCATGGAAAGCACAACATGGGCTCCTGTATTCCCTGCGCGAGTGACCAGCTTAGGCCAAACTCCCTGGGCTATGACAGTCGTGTAGTCAAGACTTCTTTTGTCTTCATCTGTGTTCTCAGTGACACTTTCATCTGATCGGGACACCAGTGCGTATTGCTGGTCTTTGGGGCTACTCTGATTGTCTGGCTTCTGTCTGTCTTTCTGTCTGCCTCTCAAATCAACAAAGCTGTGGTTTTTGTAAAGATTTTGGTGACCATCTCATGTGTTCATTTTCCTGTTTTCTTTGTAAGATGTCCTTCATTGCCTCAGAGTGGATTTAGGCAGGGAGAGCCAATGAGGCAGACACAGACAGATTTTCAGTCTGCTTGTTCATTGGCCAAATGGCTTTCAGGGCAAGCCAGGCCTTCCACAGGAACCTGGAACTGCATCCAGGTCTGCCACTTAGGTAGCAGGGGACCAAGTACCTGATCCATCACCTGCTGCCTTCCCAGGCACATTAGCAGGGAGCTGGCTCAAACCTAAAGCTGTGGGGTATGCATTTAGTCTGGCCAGCAGCCCACATCCCACATGGCAGTACCTGAGTTCCACACCAGGTTCTGTTCCCATCCTATCTTGTTGCCTGCACACATCAGGGTTTACAACAGGTCATGGCAGGAGCTGTGGTGGGACACCTGGAGTGAGCGGCTGGCACCTGGCTTCAGGCCGAACCAGTGCTAGCTCTTTCAGACATATGGGGAGGAAATAAGCACATGGGAGATTTCTATCAGAAATTTCCATCTGTCTTTCCCACTTCAGCTCTCTGCTTTCTCTGATGGGTTTGTGAAGTATTTTAGTTATGAGAAAGGTACAGGAACACAGAGACAAGGACAGACAGAAAAAGAGATTTTCCATCTGCTGTTTCACACCCAACGTGGGCCCTATGGCTGGGTCAGGCCAGTCTTAAGCCAGGATCTAGAAATACTGTCCCAGTCTCCCATGTGGATGGGAGGGCCGAAGAGTATGGGCCATCTTCTGCTGCCCTCCCCGGCACATTAGCCAGGAGAGCTACATCACATCTTGGCCAAGAGTAATGCAAACCTCTGCATTGCTGTGGTTGCACGTCCAGGCTCTGCTCCCATGTGGGATCCTGCCACATACCTGAGGGTCCCAAGATAAGCTCAGGGGGCCTGGCTTCAACCTGGTCCATCACTAGCAGTTTCAGAATTTGGGGAGGGAAACAGCAAAGCAGACATTTATGTCTGTCTGTCTGTCTGTCTCTGTTTCCCTGTCTGTCTGCCTTATCTTTTGGCTTTCAAGGTTTGTTGTGTTTAGTTGAAATGTGCAGTGTCAGAGAGAGATGGAGATCTTCCATTCTTCCATACCCAGGAATACCCCTCAAATGGCCAAATTGCTCAGGCAGTACATGGCCAAGGCCGGGAGCCCAGACTTCATGCTGCTCCCTGCTGTGATTGGCAGCCCCCCAAGTGACTGAGCCATCTTGGGCTGCCATCCCAGATGTATTAGCTCGGAGTTGCATCATAAACATAACCCCGGCTTGCCTGTGCACCTTGCAAGTGGCAAGCTGAGGCCCAATACCCTGAGCACAAGGCTAGCCTACACTCAGCCACTGAAAGTCATGTATTCATGGCCTCGTTTGTCTTCATATGTGTTCTCAGTGATGCTTTAACCTGATTGGGAACCCAGAGCATACTGCTGGTCTTTGGGGCATCTCTGTTTCTCTGCCTTCTGTCTGTCTGCCTCTCAAATCAACAAAGCTGTGGTTTTGGTAGAGATTTTTGTTACTGTCACATTTTTTCAGGTTTTGTTTATAAGACATCCATCATTGACTTAAAGTGTACTTTCCTTTTCTCACTGTCACTCCACCTTTCAACTAAACAGAACAAAATAGACAAGGCAGGGAGACAGGGACACAGAAAAAACAGACAGACTTAAATATCTAGTCAGTGGTTTCTCTCCCAAAATTCTGAAAATGTCAGCGCTGGGCCAGGTTGCTGCCAGGGCCCCAGAGATTACCCTGGGTCATCCAGGTGTGTGGTAGAGTCCCAAGTGCTTGAACCATCACCTGCTGCCTCCCACAGTGTGTGTGGGCAGAAAGCTGGGATTGGGAGCAGAGCCTAGACTTGCAACTGCAGCAATGCAGAAGACTACATAGCTGGCTGCCCAGGATGTGATGCAGCTCCCTGCGAACGGGCCGGGAAAGGCAGCAGGAGATGGTCCATGTTCCTGGCTCTCCCATATACATGGGAGTCCTGGGTGGGGTTTCTAGATCCTGGCTGTAGACTGGCCTGACCCAGCTGTGGAGGGCATTTGGGGTGAGAAGCAGCAGATAGGAGATCTCTTTCTCTTTCTCTCTCTGTCTGTCCTCATCTGTGTGTTCCTCTGCCTTTTCCATAACTAAAATACCTCCTGAACCCATTAGTGAAAGCAGAGAGCTAGAGGGGGACGGCAGACAGAAAGACAGAAGTCTCCCATGTGCTGATTTCCTCCGCAGATCTCTTATAGAGATAGTGATGATGCAAGCTGATGCTGGGCACCAGGCAGTTACTCCAGGTGTCCCACCTGGCTGGCTGGACCAACACAGTCCTTGCTGTCACCTCTTGGCAACCTTGCTGTGTGTGAGTAGGAAGCTGTAATGGGAACAGAGCCTGGAGTGGAACCAGGGCACTACCAGGTGGGATGTGGACATTACAAAATAAACCTGAGCTTCTGGCTGGATCAAATGCATACCCCACACTATTGGTTTTTTTGATCCTCATCTTGGGGGTTGCCATTGTAACCCAGTGGGTTAAGCTGCTGTCTGCAATGCCAGCCTCCCAGATGAGCACAGAGCCCAATCCCAGCTGCTTTACTTCTCATCCACCTGGGAAGGCAGCAGGCCTTGACACCTATGTGACCAACCTGCATGTCATTCCAGGATGCTGTGGAAGGCCTTGCCCACCCCATAGCCATTTGGGGAGAGAACAAGCAGATGAAAGATCTGTGTGCCTGGCCAGCTCTCGCTGCCTAAGTCTGCTTTCGGGGAATGAAAGGTTTCTTACAAGGAAAACGAGAAAACAAAGGCAATGGCAACCAAAATCTCTACCAAAACCACAGTTTGGTTGATTTGAGAGGCAAAGAGACAAGCAGAAGGCAGAGAAACAGGGCAGCCCAAAGACCAACAATATACACTGAGGTCCTGATCAGGTTACAGCGTCACTGAGAACACAAATGAAGTCATGAATACACGACTTTCAAAGGCTGACTGTGGGGATAGCCTTGTTGCCCAGGGTGTTGGACCTCAGCTGGTCACTCGTGTGGGGCATACGGAAGCCTGGGTTCTGCTTGCCATGCAGCTCCCTGCTAATGCACCTGGGATGGTAACCACCAGAGGCCACAATCGCTTGGGTCCCCACCACCCACTCCGGCCCAGCATGCAGTTCTGGCTTCCTGACTTCGGTCTGGTCCTGACCGAGGCATTGCGGCTGTTTGGGGGTGATCCAGGCATTGGAAAATCTCCATGTCTCTCTGTCTCCTCTCTCTTACTGTCAATCCACTTTTTAACTAAACAGAACAAATTTTGAAAGCAAAAAAAGGCAACATAGGAGACGGGTGGACATAGACAGACAGACAGACAGGTATGTGTGGTCTGCTGTTTCCCTCCACAAATTCTGAAACTGCTAGTTCTGGGCCAGGCTGAAGTCAGGTTCCTGGATCTTAACTTGGGTCATCCAGGTGTGTGGCAGAGTCCCAAGTGCTGAACCTGACCTGCTGCCTCCCACAGTGTGTGTGGGCAGGAAGCTGGGGGTGGGAGCAGAGCCTGGACTTGCAACTGCAGCAATGCAGAGGATTACATAGCTGGCTGCCCAGGATGTGATGCAGCTCCCTGCTAATGTGCAGGGCAAGACAGCAGAAGATGGCCCACATCTTGGGCCCTCCCACTCAAATGGGAGACTGGGACGGAGTTCCTAGATCCTGGCTGTAGACTGGCCTGACCCAGCTGTGGAGGGCATTTGGGGTGAGAAGCAGCAGATAAAAGATCTATTTTTGCTTCTTTCCATATCTCCTTGTCACTGTGTTCCTTTTCTTTTCCCATAACTAAAACATTTTCTGAGATCATCAGCAAAATCAGAGAGCTGTTGGGGGACAGACAGAAAGACAGAAATCTCTCATGTGCTGATTTCCTCCCCAAATCTCTGAAAGAGCTAGCACTTTCCAGGCTGAAACTGGGCACCAGGCACTTGCTGCAGTTTTCCCACATAGATGGCAGGGCACCATAGCCCAGGCCGTGTCTGCTGCCTGCCAGAGTATATAGAAGAAAGGAGTTGAGCTGGGAACAGAACTGGAGTGGGTCCCAGGCACTGCCATGTGGGTTGTGGGCACCATAAGACACACCTGAGCTGCTGACTGGACCAAATGCGTACCTCACACAACAGAGTTCTTCGGTCTTCATCTTGGGAGCTGGCATTGTGGCCCAGCAGGTTAAGCTGCCACCTGCAATGCCAGCATTCCAGATGAGCACAGGTTCCAGTTCTGGCTGCTCTACTTCCTATTGAGATTCCTGCTAAGGTACCTGCGAAGGCAGCCAGTGATGGATCAGGGACGCGAAGGCAGCCAGTGATGGATCAGGGACTTGGGTCCCTGCCACCTATGTGGCCGACTTAAATGCAATTCCAGGTTGCTGAGAACAGCCTGGCCTACCATGACAGCCCTTTGGGGAGTGAACAAGCACATGAAAGATCTGTCTCACTCCTTCTCGTGGCCTTTGCTTTCACTCGATGAAGGACGTCTTACAAAGAAAACAAGAAAACACACAAATGTCATGGTAACCAAATCTCTACCAAAATCACAGCTTTGTTGATTTGAGAGGTGGGCAGACAGACAGAAGCCAGAGAAACACAGCAGTCCAAAGACCAGCAATATGCACTGGGGTCATGGTCAGGTTAAAGCAGCACTGAGAGCAAAGCTGAAGACAAATGAAGTCATCAAGAGTGGGATAGTCTTATGGCACAGGGTACTGGGCCTCAGCTGGCCATTTGGGCAGGGTATATGGGATCCTTGGTTCTTATCCTCATACAGTTCCCTATAAATAGGATGGGAGTGCCTAGACAGCCCACAGACTTTGTTCCCAGCCACCCTCAGTGGGGCCAGCATACAATTCTGGGATCCTGACTTTGGCATTGTCCTGTCCCAGTCACTGTGGCCTGCTCAAGGGTGATCCACACGATAGAAGATCTCCATGTGTCACTGTGTCACCTCTCTCGCTGTCACTCTACCTTTCCAACTAAACAATAAATCTGGAAGGTAAAAAGGACAATGCAGGGAGACAGAGGGATACAGACAAGCAAACAGAAGGACATAAATGTCTGGTCTGCTATTTCCCTTCATAATTTCTTTTTTTTTAAATGTTTATTTTATTTGAATGTCAGAGTTACAAAGAGGTAGTGGCAGAGGGGGAGGGAGAGGGAGAGAGAGGGAAAGAAAAAGAGAGTTGTCTTCCATGTGCTGGTTCAATCCCAAATGGCCATGGCTCTGGTAGGCTGAATCCAGGAGCCAGGAGCTTCATTGCGGTCTCCCACATGGGTTCTGGGACTTTGGTCATCTTCCACTGCTTTCCCAGGTGCACTATGGGGAGCTGGATTGGAAGCAAAGCAGTTGGTATTCAAGCTGGTGCCCATATGGGATGCTGGCACTACAGGCTGTCTCATTACCTGCTACTCCACAGTGCCGGCCCCATCCTCCTCAATTTCTAAAACTGCTAGTTCTGGGTCAGGCTGACGCCAGGTCTCTGGAGCTTAATACAGGTCCCCCAGGTGTGCAGCAGCATCCTATGCATTGAACTTTCACCCACTGCTTTCTACAGCATGTATGGGCATGAGGCTGGGATTGGGAACAGAGCCTGGACTTGCAACTGCAGCAGTGCAGAGGGATTGCATTGCTGGCTGCCCAGGATCTGATGCAACTCCCTGCAAATGCACCAGGGAAGGCAGTGGATAATGAATCAGGTTCTGAGGACTCTCCCATACATATGGCTGACTTGTATACAGTTCCAGGTTGCTTTGGAGGCTTGGCCTGCCCTGGCAGTTGGGAGTGAACCAGCAGATAGATCTGTCTCTTTCTCTGTCTCGTTGGTTCTCACTGCCTAAGTCCACTTTCAGGAAATAAAGGAAGTCTTGCAAAGAAACTAAGAGAACAAATGAAGTAGTAACTGAAATCTCTACTGTAACCACAGCTTTGTTGATATGAAAGGCAGAAAGAGAGTCAGAAGCCAGCGAAACACAGCAGACCCAAAGACCAGCAACATGCACTGGGTCCCGGTCATGTTAAAGCATCAATGAGAGCACAGATGAAGACAAAAATGTGTTTATAGATACGTGACTTTCAAAGGCCTAGCATGTGGCTAGCCTTGTGGCACAAGGTGTTAGGTCTCTGCTGGTCACTCATGCAGGGCATACAGGAGCCCCATGTTCTGCTTCCCATGTAGCTCCCTGTTAATGGGTTGTCAGCTGCAAGATGGCCCAATCGCTTGGGTCTGCACAGCAAGAACCAGCATATAGTTCTGGGCTCCAGAATTCAGCCTGGTCCCACTCCAGCTATTGAGGCTGTTTGGGGTGATCCAGGCACTGGAAGATCTCCATGCCTATCTGTCTCCCCTCTCTCATTGCCACTCTGCCCTTCAACGAAAAATAATAAATAGTGAAAGCCAAATAGAAAAAGCAGGGAGACTGGTGGACATAGATTTGTCTGGTCTGCTGATTCCCTCCCCAAATGACTGAAACTGCTGGTGCTGGGCCAGGCTGATGCCAGGGCTCCCAGGTGTGTGGCAGGGTCCCAAGTGCTTGAACCATCACCTGCTGCCTCCCACAGTGTGTATGGGCAGGAAGCTGGGATTGGGAGCAGAGCCTGGACTTGGAACTGCAATAAGCAGAAGGTTGCATTCTGGCTGCCCAGGATCTGATTCAACTCTGTGCTATGCCAGGGAAGGCATGGAGTCAAATGAAGTTATGACTTCTAAAGGATGAGCATGGGGCATTGTGGCTCAGGGTATGGGGCCTGGACTCTGCTTTCCATGCAGCTCCTTGCTAATGCACCTGGGATGGCAGCCCAAAACGGCCCAATCACTTGGGCTTCTGCCACCCACAATGGGAACCAGCGTGCAACTCTGGGATCCTGTCTTCAGCCAGGTCCTGCTACAGCTTTTGTGGCTGTTAGGGGCTTGATCCAGGGGACAGAAGATCTCTTTGTCTCTGACTCTCCCTGTCTCACTGCCATTCCACCTTTCAACTAAATAGAATAAAACTTGAAAGCAAAAAATACAAGGCAGGGAGACATAGAAAAACAGACAGACATAAAGGTAGGGTCTGATGTTTCTATCCCCAATTTATGAAACTGGTAGTGCTGGGCCAGTCTGATACCCAGGAGCATAACCCAGGTTTCCCAGGTGTGTGGCAGATTCCCAAGTGCTTGAAGTATCTCCTGTTACCTCCAAGTGTGTATGAGCAGGAAGCTGGGAATTGTAACTGGAGCCATGTAGAGGGTTGCATTCTCAGCTACCAAGAATTTCATGCAGCTCCTTGCTAATATGCTGGGAAGGCAGTAAAAGATGACCCACATCCTTGGGACTTTTCACCCACACGGGAGACTGGGATGGGGTTCCTAGATCCTGGCTTTAGACAGGCCTGACCTAGTCATGGAGACTGTGTGGAATGTGAAGCAGATGGAAGATCTCTTTCTCCTCTCTCTGTCCGTGTCTCCTTATCTCTGTGTTTCTCTGCCTTTCCCATGACTAAAATACTTCCGGAATCCATCAGAGAAAGCAAAGAGATAGAGGGGGACAGCAGACAGAAAGACAGAAATTTCCCATGTGCCTATTTCCTCTGCAGACCTCTGAGAGAGCTATTGCTGGTCCAGGCTGAAGCTGGGTGCCAGGCACTTACTGCTGGTGCCCCACGGGGGTGGTAGGGACAACAAAGCCCTTGCCATGACCTGTTGCCAACCTTGGTGTGTACGAGCAGGAAGGAATGAGAACAGTGATTAGAGTGGATCCCAGGCACTGCCATGTGGGATGCAGGCTTCACAAGACACACCTGAGCTGCTGGATGGGCCAAATGCATACCCCACACTGCACAGCTTTTTCACACTCATTTTGGGGACTGCCATTGTGGCCCAGTAGATAAGACGATGCCTACAACCCCAGCCTCCCAAATGAACACAGGTTCGAGTCCCAGCTGCTATGTTTCCCATCCAGCTTCTTTTTTTAAGATTTATTTTATTTATTTGAAAGGCAGAGTTACAGAGAGAGGTAGAGACAGAGAGAGAGGTCTTCCATCTGCTGGTTCACTCCCCAGATGGCCACAATGGCCGGAGCTGCGCAGATCCGAAGCCAGGAGTCAGGAGCTTCTTCTGGGTCTCCCACATGGGTGCAGGGACCCAAAAACTTGGGCCATCTTCTACTGCTTTCCCAGGCCTTAGCAGAGAGATGGATCAGAAGTGGAGTAGCTGGGACTAGAACTGGCACCCATATGGGATGCCGGCACTTCAGGTCAGGGCTTTAACCTGCTGTGCCACAGCGCCAGCAACCCCCCCACCCATCCAGCTTCTTAGTAATGTGCTTTGGAAGGCAGCAGGTGATAGATGAGGTACTAGGGCCCCTGCCACCTATGGGCTGACCTGCACACACTTGCATGTTGCTATGTAAGGCCTGACCTGCCCTGATAGCCATTTGGGGTATTAATGAGCAGACGGTAGATCTGTCTCTGTCTCCCTCATCTGCTTGGCTGCCTAAGTCCGCTGTCAGGCAGTGAAGGCTGTCTTACAAAGAAAACCAACAAATGTCATGGTTACCAAAATCTCTTCCAATACCACAGCTTTGTTGATTTGAGAGGCAGACAGACAGACAGAAGCCAGAGAATCAGAGCAGCCCCAAAGGCCAGCACTGGGGTCCTGATCAGGTTAAAGTATCACTGAGAGCACAGATGAAGTCAAATGAAGTCATGAATGCATGATTTCAAAAGCTGAGTGTGGGGCTAGCCTTGTGGCAACAGGGCACTGGGCCTCAGCTGGTCACTTGCGAGGGGCATAGGGGAGCCTGGTTCTGCTTCCCTTGCAGTTCTCTGCTAATGCGCCTGGGATGACAGCTCAAGAGAGACTAATAACTTGGGCCTGGCCACCCACAGCAGGGACCAGCATGCAGTTTTGGGCTCTTGGCTTAGGTCTGGTCCTGCCTCAGTCACTGAGGTCATTTGTATGGTATTCCAAGGGATGGAAGATGTCCATGTCTGTCTCTCCCTCTCTCACTGTCACTCCATCTTTCAACTGAAATTGAATAAATCTTGAAAGCAAGAAAGACAAGGCAGGTAGACAGAGGGACACAGGGAAACAGACAGACAAATGTCTACTCTGCCATTTCCCTCCAAAATTCTGAAGCTACTAGTGCTGGCACAGGTTGATACCAGGCCCTAGGAGCTTACCCCGGGTCCTCCAGGTGTGTGGCAGGGTCCCATGGGCTTGACCTGTCACCTGCTGCCTTGCACAGGGTGTATGGGCAGGAAGCTCAGATTGGGAGCAGAGCCTGGACTGGCAACTGCAGCAGTTCAGAGGGTTGTATTACCATTGGCCAGGTTCTGATGAGCTCCTTGCTAATGTGCTGAGGAAGGCAGAAGATGGCCCACTTTTTTTGGCCCTCCCACCACTCGGGAGACTGGGACGGGATTCCCAGATCCTGGCTTTAGACAGGCCTGACCCAGCCACGGGGGCCATTTGGGATGGGAAGCAGCAGATGGAAGATCCCTTTGTCTCTCTGTCTGCCTTTGCGTCTGTGTCTGTGTTCTTCTGCCATTCCCATAACTAAAATAGTTCCCAAACCCATCAGCAAAAGCTGAAAGTTGGAAGGGGATAGCAGATAGAAATCTCCCGTGTACTGACTTCCTCCCCACATCTCTGAGAGAGGTAGCATTGGTGCCAGGCACTTACTCCAGGTGCCTGCCCTACATGGATGACAAGTCCCCATAGCCCTTGACATGACCTGCTACCTGCTTCAGTGAGTAAGAGCAGGAAGCTGGGATGGGAACAGTGACTGGAGTGGAACCCAGGCACTGTCATGTGGGATGTGGGCATCATAGACCAAATGCATACCCTAGAGCTTTAGGTTTTTCCAGCTTCATCATGGGGGTGTCATTATGGGCCAGCTGGTTAAGCTACCACCTGCAGTGCCAGCATCCCTGATGAGCAGAGGTCCTGGTCCCAGCTGCTCCACTTCCCATCCAGCTCTCTGCTAATGTGCCTGGGAAGGCAGCAGGTGGTGGATCAGTAACTGGAGCCCCTGACACCCACGTGGCATACCTGGATGTTGTTTCAGTTTGTCTTGGAAGGAACTTTTTGCCCCAACAGCCATTTGGGTATGAACCAGCAGATGGAAGATCTGTCTCTCTCTGCCTCACCGGCTCTCATTGCCTAAGTCCTCTTTCAGGAAATGAAGGAAGTACTACAAAGAGAACAAACAAATGGAATAGTAATCAAACTCTACCAAATCTACAACTTGGCTGATTTCAGAGGCAGAGATAGGCCAGAGAATCAGAGCAGTCTCAAAGACCAGCAGTATTCACCAGGGTTTGGATCATGTTAAAGCATTACAGAGAACACAGATGAAGTCAAGTGAAGTCATGAATACATGGCTTTCAAAGGCTGAGCTTGGGGTCAGCCTTGTGACATAGGCTGTTGGATCTCAGCTGGCCACTTGTGTGGGGGCAAACTGGAGCCTTGGTTCTACTTCCCATGTGGCTCCTTGTTAAAGCACCAAGATGGCCCAATAGCTCTGCCCCTGCCACCCACAGTGGGGACCAGCACGCAGTCCAGTCATGGAGACGGTGTGGGGTGTCAACCAATAGATTAAAGACCCATTTCTCTTTCTCTATGTGTCTGTCCTTGTCTGTGTGTTCCTCTGTCTTTCCCATACCTAAAATACTTCCAGAACCCATCAGTGAAGGAAGAGTTGGAAGGGGGCAGACAGACAGTTTGCCATGTGCTGATTTCCTCCCCAAATCTCTGAGAGAGCTGGTGTTGGTCCAGACTGAACTGGGTGCCAGGCACTTACTCTGGGTGTCCCACCAAAGCACTTCCCATGGCCTGATGCCCATCATGGTGTATACGAGTGGGAATCTGGAATGGGAACAGAGCCTGGAGTGGACCCCAGGCACTGCCATGTGGGATGTAGGCATCACAAGTCACACCTTAGCTGCTGGCTGGGCCAAATGCATACCCCACAGTAGTGGGTTTTTCCAACTTCATCTTGGGGTCCTGCATTGTGGCCCAGTGGGGTAAGCTGCTGTATGCAGTGCCAGAATTGCAAATGAGTAAAAGTCCTTGTCCCAGCTGCTCCACTTCCCATCCAGCTCCCTGCTAAGGCACCTGGGAAAGCAGCAGGTGATGGATCTGGTACTCGGTCCTCTGCCATCCACATAGCTGACTTGGACTCAGTTCCAGGTTGCTGTGCAATGCATGGCCTGCCCTGACATCCCTTTGGGGGGTGAACCAGCAGACAGAAGATCTGTCTCTGCCTTGCTGACTCTGGCTGCCCAAGTCCACTTTCGGGCAACGAAGGACGTCTTACAAAGAAAACAAACAAATGTAATGGTAACTGAAATCTCTACCAAAGCCACAACTTCATTGATTTGAGATGTGGACAGGCAGAAGTCAGAAAAACAAAGCAGCCCCCAAGACCAGTAATGTGCACTGGGGTCCCAATGAGGTTAAAACATCACTGAGAACACAGATGGAGACAAAGGAAATCATGAATACACGGCTTTCAAAGGCTGAGCATGAAGCTAGCCTGTGGCTCATGGTGTCAGTCCTCAGCTGGCCACTTGCACACAGTAAATGGGAGCTGGCATTCTATTTCCCATGCAGTTCCCTGCTAATGAGATGGCAGCCCCAAAAAGGCCCAACACCCACAGCGGGGACCAGCATATAGTTCTGGGTTCCTCATCTCGGCCTGGTCCTGCTTCAGGCATAACGACAGATTGTGGTGATCCAGGTGATGGAAGATCTCCATACCTCTGTCTAGTCTCTCTTGCTCTCACTCTGCCTTTCAACTAAACAGAATGAATTTTGAAAAGCCAAAAAGTCAAGGCGGGGAACAGGAAACAGTCAAACAGACACAAGTGTCAGGTCTGATGTTTCCCTCCCCAATATCTGAAACTGCTAACACTAGGCCAGGCAGTCCTAGAAGCTTAACACAGAACTCCCAGGTGTGCGACAGGGTCATATCTGCTGCCTCCCACAGTGTGTGTGGGCAGGAAGCTGGGACTGGGAACAGAGCCTCGACTTGCAGCCGCAGCAATGCAGAAGGTGGATTGCCTGCTGCCCAGAATGTGGTTTAGCTCCTTGTTGCCAGGGAAGGCAGCAGAAGATGGCCTATGTTGTTGGGCCCCCCAGACATACAGGAGACAGGGGTGCGGTTCCCAGATCCTGGCTTTAGCTTGTCCTGACCCAGCCATGGAGACCACTTTGCATGTGAAGCAACAGTGGAAAGATCTTTTTCTTCTTTCTCTCTGTCCTGCGTTCTTAAGCCTTTCCCATAACTAAAATACTTTCCAAACACATTAGCGAAAGCAGAGAGCCAGAGTAGGACAGACAGTGAAATTTCTAACAGAAATCTCCCATGTGCTGATTTCTTCCCCAAATCTATGAAAGAGCTGGCACTGGTCCAGGTTTAAGTCGGGTGCCAGGCACTTAATCCAGGTTCCCCAAGTGGGTGGTAGGGCCAACACAGCCCTTTCTGTGACTTGTTGTCAACCTCAGTGTATACAAAGTAGGACTCTGGAATGGGAGCAGTGACTGGAGTGGAATCCTGGCACTCCCATATGGGATGTGGCCATCACAATACACCTGATCTGCTGCCGGACCAAATGCATACCCCACACTGCAGGTTCTTCCAACCTCATCTTGGGGGGTCGGCATTGTAGCCCAGTGGGTTAACTTGCAATGCCGGCATCCCACGTGAGCAGAGGTCCTGGTCCTGGCTGCTCCACTTACCATCCAACTCCCTGGGAATGCTGCAGGTGATGGGTCAGGTACTTGGGCCCCTGCCACTGATGTGGCTGATGTGCATGAAGTTCCTGATTGTTGTAGAAAGCTTTGTCCACCCCGAATTCTGTTTGAGGAGTTACGCAGCAAACGTAACATCTGTATGTCTGCCTTGCGGTCTCTCACTGCCCAATTCCACTTTCTGGCAATGAAGGAAGTCTTACAAAGAAAACTAGAAAACAAGCAGATGTAATGGTACCAAAATCTCTACCAAAACCACTGCTTTGTTGATTTGAAATGCGAACAGACAGACAGAAGCCAGAGAATCAGAGTAGCCCCAAAGACTAGCAATGTGCACTGGGGTGTCAATCAGGTTAAAGCGTCACCGAGAACACAGATGAAGTCAAGTGAAGTCATGAATACACGACTTTCACAGGTTGAGCATGGCTCAGGCTGTAGGGTCTCAGCTGGCCACTCACTGGGTTCCACAACCGGGTTCCAGAATTGCCTCTCACTCCTGATGCCAGCTTCCTACCAGGGCAGCCCCTCATGTGTCTGGGTTCCTGCCAGCCATGTAGGAGACCTGGAGTGAATTCCTGTTTGCTTGTTTCAGCCAAGGCTGTTTTGGGCATTTGGGGAGTGAACCAGTGAACAGAAGGGCTTGCTCTCTGTCTCTTTCTGCCTCCCAAATAATAAAAGAAAGCTAGAGGTAGGTGTTTTGTTCCTTTTTTCAATCCCCTTTCTCTTACTAATTGCACAGAAAGAGCTGCTGGCTCGGTGGCTGAGCCTGCCTGCAGATGGGCCCCGTAGCCCTGGGATATTGTCCTGCTTTCTCACACCTGGTTCCAGTGCTCTTTTTCTTTCCTCCAGGGCAGTCGTCACCTCCCAGAGATCTCCCAGAGGCACTCAGCCACCCCCTCCCTCCAGCTGAGCCCAACAGCAGCCTCTCACATCTGGATAAGGGACTCAGCCACTGCACTTATTAAGTGAAATCATCACCCTCTCTCAGCCACAGCGATTGTGCAGAACTCTCAAAAGGTTGAGAGCAAATAGGATAAAACAAAGACAAACAAACAAACCCGGGGCATATGTGAGCCCAGGTCCTGCTTCCATGCACCTGGGATGGTAGCACAAGACGGCCCAATTACTTGGGCCCCTGCTACCCACAGTGGGGACCAGCATGCAGTTTTGAGTTCCCAGTTTTGGCTTGGTCCTTCCCCTGCCTTTGTGGTCATTTGGGGGGTGATCTAGGGGATGGAAGATCTCCATGTCTCTCTGTCTCAAGCTCTATTGCTGTCACTCCTCCCTTCAAATAAACAAATCTTGAAAGCAAAAAAGATAAAGCAGAGAGATAGGGAGACACAGAGAGACAGATAGAAATATCTAATTTTCTGTTTCTATCCCCAAATTTTTCTGAAAATGGTAGTGTTGGTCCAGGCTGATGCCAAGCCCCAGGAGCTTATCCCAGGTCTCCTAGATGTGTGGCAGAGTCCCAAGAGCTTGAACCATCATCTGCTGCCTCCCATAGTATGTACGGGCAGGAAGCTGGGATCCGGAAGGCAGACTGGACTTGGGACTGCAGCAAGGCATAGTGGAGCCAAGGTTGCATTGCTGGCTGTGCAGGATGTGATGCTTCTCCTTACTGATGTGTCAGGGAAGTCAGCAGAAGATGACCTATGTCTTGGGCCCTTCTACCCATATGGGAGAGTGGGATGGGGTCCCCAGAGCATGGCTTTAACCTGCTCTGATCAAGCCATGGAGGCTGTTTCCGGTGTGAACCAGCAGATGGAAGGTCTGGTGTTTTTTTTTTCTCTCTGTCTCTCCTGTCTCTGTTCATCTGCCTTGGCTATAACTAAAATACCTTCCGAAACCATCAGCAAAAGCAGAGAGATGGAGGGGGACACAGAACAATACACGAATCTCCCTCCTGCAGATCTCCCCAAAAATCTGAAAGAGCTAGCACTTTTCTATCCTGAGCGCAAGTGCCAGGAGTTACTCCAGACATTGCACAGAGGTGGCAGGGCCACTGTAGCCCTTGCTGTGACCTGTTGCATGCCACAGTGTATTCTAGTAGGAAGCTGAAATGGGTCAGAGCCTTGACTCCAAGCCTGCACTCCTGAGTGGAATATGGGCACCTCAAGAGTGATCTGAACTGCTGGCCCAAATGCCCATTCCTATGCTTTCATTTTCTGAAACATAATCTTTGGCCAGCCAGCCATTGTGGCACAGTAGGTTAAGGCTCTGCTTAGAATGTGGATGTCCCATGTGTGCCTGGGTTGTTGTAGTCTTGGCTGTTCCACTTCCCATCCTGCTCACTGCTAATGTGGCTGAGAAAGCTACAGTAGATGGCCTCAGTCCTTGTCCTCTGCCATACCTGTGGGATACCCAAATGTAGTTTCAACTTCCTGGCTCCTACTTGGCTCACCCTGTCCATTCTTGGGTCTGGCGAGTAAAATCATTGCTAGTAGAGCCTTCTCTCCCTCTCCCTCTCTCCCTCTCTCCCTCCCTTTCTGTAACTGTCTCACATAAATAAATAAATATTTTCTAAAGAGAGCCCCTTATCCTATAGTAGAGTGCCTTGCATTTGTGTTTCTGCTCCCCTTTTAATTCCAGCTGCTTGCTAGTACATACTTTGGGAGGTAGAATGTGGTACCTTTTGTGGTGAGTCCCTGCTGCCCATGTGGCAGATCCAGACTGAGCCACTGGGTTTTGGTTTTGTCTAGCCCATTCCTGAGCATTGGTTTGTCTTTGTGTCTGTCTCTCTCTGCCTCTCAAGTAAATTTTTAAAAATAGTTTTCCTTTCTGGGTCGATATTGCTCAAGAAAACATAGTAAATATTCGTAAAACCCTCTGGACCTTCTGTAAGTGATGTGGCAAGCACCCACCCCACAAATTGACACAGTATAAGAAGGACAATGGCTATCTGTATTCCCAGGCAAAGTGGCACTATGATAGGAGTCAGAGTGTGTGTGTGTTGGGGGAGGGGGACAGACAAAGCCAGTTTTCCCAGGAGAAAGGCTCAATGGACAAATAAGTTGTGCTGAGACTTGAGTGTGTGGGGCCCAACTGCAGATCTAAGAGAATGTTAGTTCTTAAGAGATGTAAACATTTTGAATTGGGAAGAGATAAGAGAAGGGGCCATGAGGATGTGGGGAAAAAGGGACACTAATCCACTGTTGGTGGGAATGCAAACTGGTAAAGCCACTATGGAAGACAGTTTGGAGAGTCCTCAGAAACCTGAATATAGCCCTACCACAGGGACCCAGCCACCCCACTCCTTGGAATTTACCCAAATGGAATTAAAGGGAAAAAAAGAGCCATTTGCACCTCAATATTTGTTGCAGCTTAATTCACAATAGCTAAGACATAGAATCAACCTAAATATCCATCAACAGATGACTGGATAAAGAAACTATGGGATATATACTCTATGGAACACTATACATCAGTAAAAAAACAATGAAATCCGGTCATTTGCAACAAAATGTAGGAATCTGGAAAACATCATGCTGAGTGAAATAAGCCAGTCCAAAAGGGACAAATATCATATGTTTTCCCTGATCGATGACAACTAAACGAGCATCTAAAAGGAAACCCATTGAAGTGAAATGGACACTATGAGAGACAATGACATGATCAGCCCTTGTCTAGACTGTTGTGGAAGAACTTACTATTTTATTCCTTTTAGTATTTTTTGTTGTTGTTGTTGTTCTATCTGTTCCACTTAATACCGCTGGTTGAACTCTGTAATTAATACACAATTATTCTTAGGCATTTAAAATTAACAGAAAAGTGATCTCTGTTAAATATAAGAATAGGAATAAGAGAGGGAGGAGATATACAGGTCGGCACATACTCAGACTAATGAAGGATAGAATTAAAAGGCGAGAATGATCCTGCGGGGGAAGCAGGACACACAGCAGACTCATAGAATGGCAAATGCCCTAAACAGCACTCCAGCCTCAGAATCAACCCTTGGGGCATTCGGATCTGGCTAAAAGGCCCATGAGAGTCTCACAGGCATGGAAAGCCAAGACACTGTGGCAAAAACAACCTAAATGAAAGATCTTTGTGAACAAGACCTCACTGGAAGGAACAGGCCATCAAGGAGAAAGGCGCTTTTCTCTAAAGGGAGGAAGGAACCTCCACTGTGATATGGCCTTGACTAAACAAATTCAGAGTTGGTGAACTCAAGGGGCTTCCATACCCTTGACAGCTCATGGCAAGAGCCTTGGGTGATTACTAACGTCATAAACAAGAGTGTCAATTGCTAAATCAACAACGGGAGTCACTGGGCATATGCTCCCCACGTAGGATCTCTGTCCTTAATGTGTTTTACTATGAGAGTTAAAGATAACACTACTAGTCGAACAATACCTATACCTTGTGCGGTTGTGTGAGTGCAGTCTGTTGAAATCTTTGCTTAGTATATACTAATTTGATCTTCTGTATATAAAGATAATTGAAAATGAAACTTGACGAAAGGTAGGAAGGGAGAGGGAGTGGGAGAGGGGAGGGCCGCGGGAGGGAGGGAGGTGTTGGGGGGGAGCCACAACAATGCAAAAGTTGCACTTTGTAAATTCACATTCATTAAATAAAAATAAAAAAGAAAAGGGGCCATGAGATTGGATTCTATGCTTCATCTTCAGTTTTATTATGAACACAATAAAATCATATGCACTTCATATGGCCCCTGCTTCCAGACCACAACTTACAGACTGAGTCTTCAGACCCTACTTAGCATGGCAAGGGACTGCCTCTACTAATCCTGTCAACCTCAAACAGACAGTAAGATATCAACTACTGAGCAGTAGGACAGGAATGTGAGCACAGAACTTTGCCATGGAGTTCAGTGCTGGGCCTGCTATAGTGAGACTCAACACACAATAGAGCACAAAGACCCCATACTCAAGACAATGTTCACAGATAGCATCTATTGACCTGCCCCAGTATCAGGCAAAGACCTGTGCCCTGGTAGTCTGGACTTATGTTTTGGCTTGCATCCCTGACAGCTCTGCATTGTTCTGGCTCACACCTATGAGACTGAACAGGGCCCTGTGTGTGTGAGATTCATAACCCAGATTGTGTCAGCCTAAGTGGCCAAGGGACTGCTTGGAAGTACAGTAAAAAAATGATCACTGGACTGTGTCTCGGAATTCAGTGCCAGGCTGGTAAAACCCAATGCTGGGAAGATGCTAACTGGCCCTGTTCCCCCATGAGCAGCTGCATATAGGGCCTCTGGACCTGTCCCAGTGCTAAGTAGAGATCCTTAGCCCCAATCAACTGAAATTATATCCATGCTAGCATCATTTGTAGGTGGTTGCAGTTGTTTCAGGCTGTGATTCCATGTCAGCCACAGGCTTTGGTCCTAGTCCTGTGTTATGCTGGTCTTAGTGGGCTGCGGGCTCTGCATGTGATCACAAATTGCAGTGTTAGTGTCCAAAGAACTTCCCGCTCTAGTCCTCTTCCAATGCCAATCAGCACAACACAGAGAAAGTAATTATCCATTTGGTGGAAGAACATGTGTATAGATTCCAAGATATTGCATGGAAACCTGGGACTGGTACCTCCATGGTGAAGGCCAGAGCCAGGTAAAATCCTGTGGTGCCTGACCACAGGCTGGTAACTAAGGACAAGGCATCTGAGCCTACATTGACCACAGGAACAGGCATGGGGCTATGGATTATCCGTTTTAAGAAACAACTTCATTTCATTTTAAACACAGCAATGGTTCACTTGGGACAAACCTGAGATAGAAGTGCCCTCTAGTGCTGAAAAAATGATAACACACCAATAGCTGACAACAGAAAACCATGACTTCAGGGGCTGTCTAGTGCAGAAATAGCAGAACAGAGATGTGAAGAAAATAAGCAGACTGCTTAGAATTTCTGGAACAACAGTTACAACCAGAGTCAGGCTATGAAGATACTGAAAAAGCATGTTCAGATGACCTCATATGCCAACCATCAAGACTTCTCAGGGAATTGTGAATTCACCTGTAAACAAAGGTATACGAAATCAACCAGATAGCAATTGACATCTGCAAAATCTAGGATTAAGAATTCAAAATGGTGGCCGACATTGTAATGTAGCGGTTTTATCCATTGCCTGCAACATCAGCAGCCCATATGGGCTCTGGTTCAATTTCTGGCTGCAGCACTTTCAGTCCAGCTCCCTGTGAAAGTATGCGGTAAAGCAGTGGAAGATGGCCCAATGGCTTCAGTCTGGCCCAGCCATGGCAGTTGTGGGCATTTGGTGAGTGAACCAGCACATGGAGGTGCTCTCTCTCTCTCTCTCTCTCTCCCTGTTACTCTGCCTTTCAAATAAATAAACAAAATAAATGTTTTTTTTTTTTAATTCAAAGCCTCTGTCTTAAGGCACCTCATCAGACTTCAAGCAGAGAAATGGAAGTAATTTAAAAAATAAAACCAAAATGCTTGAGTGAAAAAAGAAAACTAAGCAAAATTAAAAGCATGATAGAAGGGGGAGATTCAAGATGGCTTTCTAGAGAAGTCCAGTATTTGCCTCTCCCTCTACCAAGATACTCCAAAACAGCTGTATCTGTGGGGCCCTAGAGACATCCCTGCAGGATAGCAGGGCAGAATGAGCCCTGTGGGTCCAGCTGGGCTCAGCAGGGTAGCAGAAGCCCCAGAGCCCAGGCCCACAAAGCACTCCGCACCACAGCAGATAGCAGGAGCAAGGCAGCTGTGATAGCCCCTAGGACTCTGGAAATAAGGAGGCCCACCCCATCATTATTGCCACCACCTCCCCTCCCCTAACCACTTGAAAAATCACAGGTTCTGACTGGATTCCCTTGCATACACCCAGTCTGACTGCAGAGGCTCAGAACTCCTTACACACTAGGGATGGTTCTCCCAGTGGGTTGGAGGGCACATTAAGGAGCTAGTCTGTGCTCCTCACAACTGGGTGGGTGAAATGTGCTGGCACCATGAGCTCATCTGAGCTGTGAATCAGCTGGCTCACCTTGGCACAAGGGAAAGCTGGTAATTCAAGCACAGCGGTTGGTACCATCAACACCTTCCCCCTACCAACTGTAGTCAGAGGTAGTCCACCATGACCATCTTGGGCTTCACTCTGGACACTTGCCCTATCCAAAAATGGTGGTCAGATCTCCTGGGCCCTAGCCAGTGTACACTCCTGGAACTCAGACTTAAGTGTGAGGTATTCCACCTAGCCCAGCAATGCCTTACTAAGCACGGCTTGTAATAGGGCTCTTTGTGCTGAGCCTAACACAATACAACACTATGGCTTGCTGGAGAATCCACACGTAGCCCAGGACCAGCATAAGCCTCATGGCTCTGGGCTCCATTCACTCCCACAGAAGCTGCTAGTTTGGGTACTGCTGCTGACTCAATGCTTGGGCCTGAGGTAGCTGCACCCAACCCAAATCAGTAAGTAGCACAGAGATAGTGCCCAGACAGCCTGTTCTGCTAGTACCGAGCCAAAGTCACTCTCACATTTCCAAGCACTCTCTCAGACAACATCTTTGATTGCCTCATTGATGCAGCATTGGTACAACCCTTAGAGCTCTTGATCTGAACAATGGCTAGGAGCCTTTAAATTCATTCAGCTCCTAGAGCTAGCACTGACTTCCCAACTCCAGGGCTAGACTAAAGACTGGCTGGGAACCTATGTGCCAGGCACACCCACAACACCAGCAAGGCCTGCTTCCAACACGGGAAAAACTCATCATGCCAGTTCTATGTGGCCTTGAAAGATAGCAGAGACCTGTGTAACAAGAATCTCAGTAAATGCACTGAGCCAAAGGAACAGCCCAGATTCTTTCCACAGCTACCATCAGCTATAGTGAATAAAGGCTAAGGAAGATAATACTACAACATCTAACTGAAGCTAAAGATAAAACACTATTAAAACAACACCCAAAGGTATACCTCAAGGAACAAAGCCTTCAATCAGCAAAAACCATCCTGCAGCAGTGATAGAAACAAGAGATCACCCAGATGCACAAAAATCAACATAGAAACACGAGAAACAAGAAAAAAGGAAAAAATATGATTTCCCCCAAAAGAACAAAACAATGCATTCATATTGGATTGTGAAGAAAGGGAAACTTACAAAATGTCTGAAAAATAATCCAAAAGAATGATTTTAAGGTTATTCAAAAATGCAGAGAAAGAATTAAATGAAATTAGGAAATTAGTACATGACATTGATGAAAAATTTGGTCAAAATACTGAAAAAGAACAAAGCATAAATAGTAGAAATGAAGTATTCAGTAAGTCAAATAGAAAATGCCCTGGAAAGCCTTAACAACAGACTACATGAGTCAAAAGAACTGAAACAGGTCTTTGAAACATATCAGTCAGACCAAAAAAAAAAAAAAACCTAAAAAAGAAGAAAAATTAGATTGAAAACAGTTTGGAATCTGTGGGATACAATTAAATGACCAAATATATGAGGCTTTGGGATTCTTGAAGGAATGCAAAAACAATTTAGAAAAGGGTTCAGAAAACCTATACAACTAAGTAATAGCAGAAAATTTCCCAATTTGGAGAAAGTTATACACATTCAAATATAGGAAATGCATGGCAAATCAGAAAAAAATGCTCATCGTGGCACATAATAGTTAACATTTCAGAAGTAAAACAAAAAGAATATCCTAAAATTTGGAAGACAGAAATGCTAAGTCACTTTTAAAGCAACTCCCATCAGATGGACAGCAGGTTTCTCAAGAAAAGACCTATGGTCGGCGCCGCGGCTTCCTAGGCTAATCCTCCACCTGCGGCGCCGGCACCTCGGGTTCTAATCCCGGCTGGGGCACCGGTTCTGTCCCAGTTGCTCCTGCTGTGGTCCGGGAAGGCAGTGGAGGATGGCCCAAGTGCTTGGGCCCTGCATCCGCATGGGAGACCAGGAGAAAGCAGCGCCGGCCGCAGCAGCCATTGAGGGGTGAACCAACAGAAAAGGAAGACCTTTCTCTCTGACTCTCTCATTATCCACTCTGCCTGTCAAAAAAAAAAAAAAAAAAAGATAAAAATTCCTCTTGATGTTTAAGGTGTATTCTTCCAGAAAACTATAATCCTTTCTTTTTCTATTTATCCAGTGGCTTGTGTTTCCCAAAGTGACCCTGTTGCTATTTCAACTATATATTTAAAGGGATTGTTGTTGCTTCCCATAGTGGAAGCATTCACTCATGAGATCAGGAGAAATAAGGAATTTGGCTAGTAGATAATTAGGGTAATAATGAGATGACCCATATCTGTTTTCCTTCTGGGACTTCCCTGTTGGTGAATCTAGGTGAACATACTTTACATTCCAAAGGTTGAAGCCCAGACCTGCAAGATGTCACTTAGTTGGCTCTGAAACTGAGTCATCAAAAGCCATTCTGCTTTCTATTAAGCCAGCTGCTTCAGGGTGTAGTGGAACATGCTGAGGCCAGTGTGAACGTAACTGTGCTCATTAGGGACTGAATGGAAAATGCCATTAAAATGGACAAGGCCTTCAGTGAAAGGTATTTTCCTCATGAGCTTTCCTGGCAACAAATGCAAAGTAGTATTTAGGGTTTTTACATATTTTCATGAAAACAAAATGAAGCACCTTCTATGATGGATGTGTTGCATTGTAAGTCAGCTATACACATGTGTCTTGCTTGTGTCTCTGAAGAATGGTGCCATATTGTAATCTTAGTTTTCATACACGCTGAAGCTGTAACCAGTTTGACCCAGGTGAGTGATAGTCTATTTCTGAGTCTATGCCTAAAGTTCATGCTGGCTGATACTACTGTTTTCTCCATGAGCCCAGCAAGCCATGCCAGAGTGTCTGGAGGCAGATGTGTGGTGGAGTGGTTAAGATGCCACCTGGGATGCCTACATACATTAAAGTGCCTGGCTAGCTCCATTTCCAAACCAGCTTCCTGCTAATGTGCACCTTGGGGAGGCAGCAGATGATGGATTTAGTACTTGGGCCCCCTACAATCCATGCAGGAGACCCAGATTGAGCTGCTGGCTCCTGGCTTTGCCTGGTCCAGCCCTGGAGGTTGTGGGCACTTTGGAAGTAAACCAGCAGATGGAAGGTTCATTCTCTCTCTCTCTCGCACAATGAAACCTAATTTTTAAAAAGAATGAACTGTCTCACAAAGAAGCTAACATCCATAGAATATATCATATCATCCCCTGATTATTCAGCTCCATATCTTCTGAGATTGCTCTTTAGTGAGCATTCACAGGAGATCCAAATATATCCATACCCTGCCCTTTTGCACTGATCTGCATAATACTTACCCCTTATACATTTTTATCACCTATTTCATAATCATGTCCTATATAAGAGACATCCAGACAAACCATTATCTAATGTTCATGTACTAGGGATGATTCATACCTCTGTCCCCATCTCTTTCCCTGCAAAATAAGCAAGTTTTTCTGGCATTACTGCCAATTTTATATGGAGTCATATCCTTCAATAAATGTCTTTTATGTTACTATTTGCTAATAGCAGTTACTATTGTTTTGAACCAAGTTCTGTAACTGATGCAGACATTGATATCCAAAATTAGATACCATATAACAAAATTAAGGATAATTATTGAACTTCAGAGTAGATTACCTGTCCTAGTTAGGCTAAAAGCAGTTGAAGACCTTACAGGTGTTCTAGAAGGTTAATATGGAAGTCCACAGAATGAAAAGACAAAATACTAAGTGCTTCTCTTAAATGTATAGCTTTCAGAAGGTATAATGTTAGAAGATCTCATTGCTGCCATACAGAAGTCTGAAGGATATAAGGAGTGAAAAGATTGTGGGGGTGAAGTGGAAGCTTCTGAGGGCTGTAGAAAGCTTTAAAATGATTAAATTTTTGATCCAAGCTGTCAAGGAACATTCTAAAGCTGAGACATGTACAAATAGAATTTCTTGATTTCTTGAAATGCAACTGAAGGGCTAAGTTAGCCAAATCCTATACTTGACACTTAATACTGTGACTTATCAAATTGCAGAATTTGTTGACCAGCATTGACGATTCACTTTTATCAATGGCAGTCACTGAAACAAAAAGTGACAACTCATGAATATGAAAATTGAGGAAAGTAAAAGAACCTCTACCTAAAATGCCACTGAGCATCTTTTCAGCAGAAACAATCCTTCTCTTTGCCCAAAGAAGCAGTTTCTCTTTTGCTCAAGACCAAGTAATTCCTTGCCTATGATATTAAATTGCAAGAGCAAGCCAATTTTCCTATCCCATGTCTATCATTGTCTTCAGATTTATAGTGGAGTAAGATCCCACCATTTACCCCCAGACTGGGATGGAATATCAAATATCATGTCAAATCAAGGAGAAAAGCATTTGCCCAAAGAACTGTTGGACTTTGAACATATCTGAAATATCTAAAATAAAATTCTGAGCATTTATGCGGGAATGGATTATGATGGTGATATATAATTTCAGATCTGATTGAATCTATTAATGTGGCCACTTTCCAGAGAATCTGTATTCAATATGCTAGAGCTAGCAGCTTAACACAAGACTGAAATCACTGTGCTGAATAAAAATTTGCAAGAAAAATCTCATATCTCATCAATGTTTTTCATCTGAAGGAGAATAAATTTTCAGAGAGCAGAATGGTAGGGGATGAAAATGGAAGCCAGCGATCACAGGAAGAGAATCAGGATAGAAGATGGAAAGAGAACCAATAGTTGTAGGAGCCCCACTGTGCCAGGCAGTATGACAGGAGCTCCTGGACACCACTTCTAAATTTCATTTGACACTCAAGCACGTTATGTGTGGATTGTAATAATTTCCCCTTTAGAGGTAAGGAAGCTGAAGTTCAGAGGTATTAATTAACTTGCCCCGGAGTGCACAGTTACTACACAGCAGAGACATGATAGGGGCACAGATCCATTGCCTGTGACTGCAAAACACAGGATGGGGTGTTTGCAGGCCGAAAGGCGCCTTTCTCCTATGTCAGAGACTAGTGCCTGCTAGCACAACTCAGCCGAATCAAACGCAACTAAAGACAACCTGTGCTATTGTCTGACTATGCCACCAGAGGGCCCGGGTTTGGAAGTTTTCTTTAAACAGTTTTTTCCTGTTTCTTCTACAGGGACTTGCTGTAGCTGAGGGAGCAGAAAATGCATTGCCTTGTCAAGACTGAGTGTATTGGCCTGGCAGTAGAGACATGAACTTGCCATTCATTGCCTTTCTGTGAAACACATGCACCATTCACTATCCCATATGTGAAGTGTGTCATTTCCTATTCAGTTTTGGAGAGGAACCCAGGTAGAGAGATATTTTGGATTCTGGACTGAAATTTGCCACTCACCTCTGAAATTTCAGGGATGAGTGTGGTGCTCCCTGCAGAGTAGGAGCTCAGTCTGTGTGTGGTCTAGATGAAACAACAGCACAATCATCCTCTCTCCAATCACTGCATTGTCAAAACCCCACTTTCTCAATGCCCTCATGGTATAAAGGCTGCACTATCTCCTGGCTTCCAAGTGTCACCATAGACTGCATCGTGGCTTAGCTCCTACAGCTGGCCTCCCTTCCCTGCCCCATCCCAATTTAACACATGTGTCCTGAATGCAGGCAAGTCCTGGAGCCGACAGTCTCTGGAATCAGATGCGTGGTCAAATGTTCTGCACATGGTAAATACTCAAAGGTAGGAGTTTCTACTGTTTTTTTTGACAGGCAGAGTGGACAGTGAGAGAGAGAGACAGAGAGAAAGGTTTTCCTTTGCCATTGGTTCACCCTCCAATGGCTGCCGCGGCCGGCGCGCTGTGGCTGGCACACCGCGCTGATCCGATGGCAGGAGCCAGGTGCTTCTCCTGGTCTCCCATGGGGTGCAGGGCCCAAGCACTTGGGCCATCCTCCACTGCACACCTGGGCCACAGCAGAGAGCTGGCCTGGAAGAGGGGCAACCGGGACAGAATCTGGCGCCCCGACCAGGACTAGAACCCAGTGTGCTGGCGCCGCAAGGTGGAGGATTAGCCTATTGAGCCACGGCACCAGCCTAGGAGTTTTTACTTCTACCACTCCTTCTCCTCCTTCTCTTCCTCCTCCTCCTCCTCCTCCTCCTCCTAGAAACTGGCAGAGGTGAGGTTGAACTCGAGTCTCCTGACTGAGCTCAGTACTGTTTGCTCTCACTTCTTTTTGCACCACTGTCAGTACACAGTTAATTTTGGATAGTGGAATCTTTGCTTCCTTCCTCCTTGGCTGCTTCTGCATCCTCTTTTGGAGTCCCATGGCCAGGGGATTTTAGTCACCAAAAGACAGGACTGGTTTTCTGCCTAAGCAGACATGTATGTGAAAACCATCATAAAGGTCTATGGTTGGAAGCTATGTTTGATGTCATTTCCAGTACAGATGCATAAATAATTTCAACTGAGCCCACTAGAGAGATTCACTCTCTCCCTAAAATGTGTCCTTATCCCAGCACTGCATATCCTTGATAGTAGGAACTGTCTTCTACTACTGTTGGAACTTTCCCCCATGGCCTTCATTCTGCCTGCCAAAAAGATACTTTTCCTAGCACAAACCTGGACCCCACTAGCTTTGATATTCCTCTTTCTCTTTTGTTATGGATGAAGGCTTTTGTAGCCAAAACAATCATTCAAAGTTTCATCCTTATCATTTTCACTTTGTTTCCTTTGGCCTTGGTTCTATGCATTGGCTTTGAAAATGTCATCCCAGGGTTAACGCTGGAGTTAATTTGTAACAAAGAGTGCTCTGGTTTTGCAATAGAGGGCATGTTATAAAGATGGAAAGGCGTTGCTTTCTGAGAGATGCAGGTGGCTTCTTGGGCATGTGCTGTAAGTACTTTTTTTTCTCTTTGGGGACTTTGAACATCTCTATCAGGAACGGAGAGTCTCAAACAAGTGTGAGCTTCAAATTCTTAGCTCTAAGGGCCAAGGTCTAAGTGTGGTCATCTGACTTGTAGCAGTTTTGGTGACTTACATAATGAGGACACTGGTGGCAATGGACGTTGGGTGGAGTGGTGGAAAGGGTGGAAAAGGGGAGTTTGGGATGGAAGCGCTAGGAGGCAGTGTGAGCTTCTCAGAGCTGACACATAGGAATGGAGAGGTGCCCCAGAGGTGCGATGCCCAGGGCATCATGGCTCATTACATGCAGGGAATGAGAATGAAGGAGGCCCGTAGGATGACTTCCGGGTTTCTGGCATGGGGGTTTCCATCTCCATAGACAGTGATGTTGAGATGAAACACTAGACTGAGATGTCAAATGATTAAGAAGGAGCAGGCCTGAGGGAAAGGGAGATGATATGTTTATGTTTGGGACCTTTGAGATGTCTGAATTGAGACGGAAGCACTTGTGACCATCCTGTAGGATATATCCAACAGACAACCAGATAAGTGGCCAGGAACTCAGGAGAGCAAGCTGGGCTATAAACATGTAGGGCCACGTGGTAGTTGAGTGTCTAGGATGAGATCACTCAGGAAAATGGTGGTGGGTTGAGTAAGGAGCCTTGCCTGACTCCATGGATATTTTCCTTCTAACCACTTATTTATGATCACTGGAGTTCCATAGCTGACTTCACTTATTCATGGTCACTGCAGTCCCACAGCTGACTCCCTTACTTTGCTCCTTTGTCTTAGCTCTTCCATGTTCAATGAACCTTACACCA
The DNA here is from genome assembly GCF_964237555.1 of Oryctolagus cuniculus. Taxonomy (NCBI): domain Eukaryota; kingdom Metazoa; phylum Chordata; class Mammalia; order Lagomorpha; family Leporidae; genus Oryctolagus; species Oryctolagus cuniculus. The sequence goes on from NC_091453.1 coordinate 87,182,527, forward strand.
TATCTTTCTTCCTTCCTTTTTAATAATTAAGAAAGGAAAATTTATGGGTATAAGAAAAATAGTGTTAAGATATCTTACACTTTAGAAAGGACTCTGTAGATGATCCTGATGGCGAGGGAGATCTAAAACACAGAAAGTCACAATTTTATTTTCCTGTCATTTGAAAATACTCCAGGCCGGCACCGTGGCTCACTAGGCTAATCCTCCACCTAGTGGCGCCGGCGCACCAGGTTCTAGTCCTGGTCGGGGCGCCGGATTGTGTCCTGGTTGCCCCTCTTCCAGGCCAGCTCTCTGCTGTGGCCCGGGAAGGCAGTGGAGGATGGCCCAGGTGCTTGGGCCCTGCACCCCATGGGAGACCAGAAGAAGCACCTGGCTCCTGGCTTCGGATCAGTGCAGTGCACCAGCTGCAGCGCACCAGCCGTGGCGGCCATTGGAGGGTGAACCAACGGCAAAAGGAAGACCTTTCTCTCTGTCTCTCTCTCTCTCTCACTATCCACTCTGTCAAAAAAAAAAAAAAAAAAAAAAAAAAGAAAAAAGAAAGAAAGAAAGAAAGAAAGAAAATACTCCAGTGCTTCTATGCTTTACATACATGCATGAATTTCAGCTCATGACCTTGTACATAAACCACTATCCTTTCATTTTACCTAATCATATATTTTACAAATTATTCTTAGTTTGTCTTTTAGCTAAATATAGGTGGTTACTCATTGCACAATTTTATGTTAAGAAAATGCCAAGTTTTCAAAAATAAATCACAATCCAAAATTCTAATCTACAAAAAAATGTAAAGAAAGAGAATTCCTCCCTCTCCAAAAGGCTGCCTCTCATTCAAATAAATGGTGATTCAAATTCCATAGATTCAATTTAATTCAATATTTTTACAACATTGCTATTACATCTGATTCAGAGTCTGTGACATTATTTTTGTGGCTCTGACAAGTCATTTGTCCTATGCCCTGCCCTTTTTACGTCCATCATGTTTTCAGGAGAGAGAGGCCCCTACCAAACCCCCGATGAGCACAACATCAAATATTTGCTATTGTTTTATTGATCGAGGTGGGCAATTATTATGTCTCTGGCTCAGAGAGTGTTTCATCCAGCCAAGCTCTCCTAATGATTCTCTCATGTCATCTGTTATAGATTACCTTCCTTCCAAAATGTCACAATTCCTCTATTTGGTTCTCTTGGTACTTGGGCTTCATGGTGCAATCCAGTGTGTGCCACCTAACAGGCCTGAAGGCAAAGTAACCATCTGCCATTCGCCCCAACAAAATTCCACTCTCTCTAAGATGGCATCCATCAATGCTGATTTTGCTTTCAACCTGTACCGGAGGTTCCTTGAGGAGACCCCAGATCGCAACATCTTCTTTTCCCCTGTGAGCATTTCTGCAGCTTTAGCCATGCTTTCCTTTGGAGCCTGCTCCAGAACTCAAACCCAAATTCTGGAGGTATTGGGGTTCAACCTCACAGATACTCCAATGGCAGAGCTCCAGCAGGGCTTTCAGCACTTGATCTGTTCACTAAATTTTCCAAAGACGGAGCTGGAATTGCAGATGGGAAATGCCCTCTTCATTTGGAAGCAGCTGAAACCATTGGCAAAGTTCTTGGATGATGTCAAGACCCTCTATGAGACTGAAGTCTTTTCTACTGACTTCTCCAGTGTTTCTTCAGCCCAGCAGGAGATCAACAGTCACATGGAGAAGCAAAGCAAAGGGAGGATTGTGGGCCTGATCCAAGACCTCAAACCAAACACCATCATGGTCTTGGTGAACTATATTTACTTTAAAGGTAATGCTCTAATATGTCAGTTTCAAGTCTAAAGTAGAGATACTTTGTGGGGCCTGGGGGTGGGGAGCTCATGGTTTCCAATAGGGATCTGCTCCTTTGGACATTGCTTTGCACAGTACTAACTCTACTAGCAAGGACACACAGCTCTGAAAAGGAGCCCAGTTAATGTCTAGGGAGAGCACACTTGCAGGGTGCTGGTTACAATAATGTTAACATCCTGCTCAGATTTGGCTAACGCATCATGTTTTTCAAAAGATTTAGTGGAATGAGACAAGCCTGCTTTTGGCACGTAGACAGATTTACATTTAGGTTGTACCATAAGCTTCATTTATTGTGCACACTTGAGCATATTACATAAATATTTTATCATATATTACGCACCCATTATGTAGCAAATACTGTGTTACATGTGTGGTTCATACACATTGTCTCATTCAACCTTCACAAGTGTCCATGTTCACACAGTCAATAAGTTACAGAGCTGGCATTTCTAATTAGGTCTTATTCTAAAGCTGATGTGTATGACAAGAACCATGTGACTCTTCTCTGAAAGTTCTGTGCCAAATCATTTCTCCTAGTTCTGTAACACATGTTGGCCACATTTGGTGGAGAGTGAACAATTGTTAAGCCATAAACCACAAGCATGTAGATGACTAAAACAGCAGGACAGACCTGTTTTCTTATCTCACTTTATGTGTTCCTATGGAAGAGTAAACTGTGGCTCTGATGGTTTTAATGTAAGTGCAGTGGTTTTGAACACAGACTATGAAGTCCAATAACCCTGGATTTTGGCTCTCAGCTCTGACATTTGCTAACCATGTCAAGTGACTTTCTCTTCCTGATCTTCAGTGACTCACTTGTAAGTACCTACCTTTGTGACAGTCTTATTTACTAGCAAGATGACTAGTGGAAAAGATCTCATTGCCACTAATATTCCTTTTTTAAAAGCACAACTCTCTTCCCTATTTTAAGCACAGTGGGCAAATCCTTTTGATCCATCCAAGACACAAGGCAGTTCTAATTTCTTGGTGGACAAGACCACCATCGTACAAGTGCCCATGATGCACCAGATGGAACAGTACTATCACCTAGTGGATGTGGAACTGAACTGTACAGTACTGCAAATGGACTACAGCAAGAATGCTCTAGCACTCTTTGTCCTGCCCAAGGAGGGGCACATGCAGTGGCTAGAAGCAGCCATGTCATCTAAAACACTGAAGAAATGGAATCGCTTACTGCACAAGGGGTAAACATGTTAGAGGATATGAAGAGATGGGTGGAGGTTGGGCATAACGGTGTGGGTGAGACTGTATTTGACAGGAACCAAGAGTCAGGAAAATAACCCTGAGCCACCTAAATATCTATGTGAAGATAGTTGTTAAGAGTATGTTGAGAACATGTCATGTGCCATGCCCTTTGCCAGGCCAGATACTTTATATCTTTTATTTCAGCTAAAAACATCAACAAGCCTACAAAGCAGGTAGTATCAATGGCATTCTTAAAATTGGAATGGCAGGGAGCCAATGTTGTGGCGTGGTGGGTTAAGCCACCACCTGAGATGCTGGCATTCCATGTGGGCGCTGGTTGGTGTCCTGGCTACTCCACTTCCAGTCTAGCTTCCTGCTAATGGCCTGGGAAAGCAGCGGGTAATGGCCCAGATACTTGGACCCCTGCACCTGTGTGGGAGACCCAGAAGAAGCTCCTGACTCCTGGCTTTGGATCAGCTCAGCTCTGGCTGTTGCAACCATTTGGGGAGTGAACCAGTGGCTGAAAGATTCATTCTCATTATCTCTCTCTCTCTCTCTCTCTCTCTCTCTCTCTCTGTCTCCCCCTCCTTGACTCCCCCTGCTCAGTAAACTCTGCCTTTCAAATACATAAATAAATCTTAAAAAAATTAGAAAGGCAGGTCTAGAAAGATAAAATGAGATACAGAAAGTCAGTCTGCTAGTGAGTTGATGCTATCCTAGAGACCAACTAGAGCTTGGAGGACAGGTTGGTTTTTGATTTTTTAAAAAGATTTATTTTCTTTTTTTGAATGGGGGAGGGAGGGAGGGAGGGAGGGAGAGAGAGAGAAAGAGAGAGAGAGAGATTGAGATTCTATCTGCTGGTTCATTTCCCAACTGGACATAACACCAAATGGCTACAACAGCTGGGGCTGGGCCAGGCTGAAGCCAGAAGCCAGTAACTCTATCCTGGTTTCCCAAGTGGATGCAGAAGCCCAAGCACTTGGGCCATCTTCTGTTGCCTTATCTGGCACATTAGCAGGAAGCTAAATTGGAAGAGGAGCAGCTGGGACTCATACTGGTACTCAGATAAAGGATGCTAGCTTTGCTGCTGTAGCTTAACCCACTGCTCTAAAACATCAACCCAGTATTTTTATGTTAAGGGTTGAGTAGGCTAAACAAACAAAAAAAGAGTTGAGTAGGCTGCCGTCATAGGCTAATAGTGCAATATGGAAAACTGTAATGTTCATAGGTGCTTCCCATTGACCTTTTTTTCCCCCATTGACCTTCATGCCACTAGTTGCCCAACACCCAAGAGGTGTCTTCTTTTGATTATAAGGGTGTTACATCTCCCCACTTCTGGTGACTTCTGGTGTTACAATCCAACATTCATTGAATCACAGAGCATTACTTCCAGAATAATTTCTGTGGTTTTGGTCCCAGGTGTTGACATACAATACAACAGTTTTAAATACTTAGGAGAGGACTACAGTCCAACATAATACCCTGATATGAAATAGGAGAGAATCCTGAGCTTAGTGTGAGTATCACCATGTTTTTACTTCCCCTTTATCCACAGGTGGGTTGACTTGTTTGTTCCAAAGTTTTCCATTTCTGCCACATATGACCTTGGAGCCCTGCTTCTGAAGATGGGCATCCAGGATGCCTTTTCTGAAATTGCTGATTTTTCTGGACTCACAGAGGACAATGGTCTGAAACTTTCTAATGTAAGTTGATACATACAGTCCTAGAATGTATGGCTGGAAGGACTATTGAGAGTAAATTAATTAAACTTTATAAAAATTTATTTATATAAAAGGAAAAATTTAACATATTTCATATATATAGTTTTAAGAACATAATGATACTTCCCACCTTAACCTCCCCCCTCCCTTTTGCTTTCTCTTGTTTTCACCATCTCTCTTCCTTCCTTTCTTATTTTTCTTTTAATTTTTACAATGACATACTTTCAATTTACTTTACAATCACAAGCTTAACCCTCTACTAAATAAAAAATTCAACAAGTAGAAAAACCACTGTTCCTCAAGAGTATAGACAAGGGCTATAAATAATAATCAAATATCAAAATCTCAATTTTGCTCATATACATTATGCTTTTTGTACTCTGTATATTAGTTACCACAAATCAGGGAAAACAAACATATGGTATTATTCTTTGGGGGACTGGCTTATCTCACTAAGCATAATGATCTCCAGTTGCATCAATTTTGTTGCAAAAGACAGGATTCCATTCTTTTTATGGCTGAGTAGTATTCCATCCACATTTTCTTTACCCAGTTATCAGGTGATGAACATTAGGGTGATCCTATATCTTAGCTATTCCAAGTTGAGCATCTATAAACCTTGGGAGTTTCTTTCAAATGGTGATTTGATTTCCTAAATTCCCAGGAGTAGGATGGCTGGGGTATATCTGTTTTTATATTTCTGAAGAATCTCCATACCATCTTCCATAATGGTTATACTAGTTTACATTCCCATCAGCAGTATGTTAGGGTACCTTTCTCATTTTATCAATGAGGAATCTAATTCTTAGAGATGTTTTGTGGCACCTTCTAGGCCATAATCATTCCAGAGTTATTCCCATTTCCCCAAATAAGTCATAATAGCAATTCCTTCCATACCTGACTTTTATGCTCCAAAATGACTCTCATAGAAAAGCTTAATGATCAGTAGTGACTTTGGTGAGAAACAGTTCTGGATCAAGTGGAATGGAATGAGTGCTTACAAGGTGACTCCTAGAGGCAGAAGCCCATGGAGAATGAAGTGATTTCCTAACAGCTAGTCCTACAATCACCAGAGATTCATTAACTGCATGTAACCCAAACTTCATATCCAAATGCCAGCCAGAAGGAGGAGACCCATCCTTTCTTTTCCTTTCCTAATTCCAAACCCCCCAAGTATGTTTATAGTTTTTCAAGGAACCAGCGGTGTCCGTTCTCCCACTATAGGTTGCCCACAAGGCTGTGCTGCACATCGGTGAAAAGGGAACCAAAGATGTATCTGTACCTGAAGTCAGAATCCCGGATCAGCCTGAAATGACTCTCCTTCACCCTATTGTCCAATTTGATAGATCCTTCCTGATGATGATTTTGGAGAAAAGCACCAGAAGCATTCTCTTTCTAGGGAAAGTTGTAAACCCAACAGAAATGTAGTTGAGCAAGAGTCCATTGGTTAATTGCGTGTGTGTATTGCAATTGTAAATAAATAAGTAAATAGTATCATCTGATGTGATTGATATGGACTTGGATACGCCTTCCTCCTGCATAGTGGTGAATGTTACACCCTGATAAAACTGCATTGGTGATGGAAGAGGGCAATCCTGCGACCAAACATTTAGATACATAAGTGACTCATTATTATCCAAAGCACTAGAAGCCCCTGTGGGTATATTCCTCAGAATTCCATCCAGTTAGATACCAGAAAATTTGACTGCTAAGTGTTTTCTCTGGGAAAGAGTTGAAATGCAGGTCAGGCCCTCATATCCCTGTATTTCAATAATAAGATCAACAAACTAAAACAATTCAGATGCAATAGCTTATATGTGAATTTCTCAAGCTCCTTCCCTCCACCCTGTCTGAGTGGGTTTCTCTTCTTACCAGAACTTCCATTGGCAGTTGGGATAAATGTACTCCCACTACAGGGTTGAATCAGACTGAAGGCTTACTGGTAAGGATTTAGTTTTCATGACCCAACAAGCATAGGATAATAGAACAAGACAGAGTTAGATTCCCCTGTATAAAACCACCTCCAACCAAAAGTATCCATCTTGTTAATTTCTAAGATGAGAGCAGAGAAGGAAAGCTATTAACTCACCTCATATCATATAGCCCATCTTTTTCAATATCCTAATTAGACCCCTTTCCAAATGCTGCAACCTTGTCACGTTTGTTCAAGTAGGAATCTCTTGGTTAGTTTGTATGTCTCTGTTCTCACTTAAATTTGATATTTTCACATATCCAGATGCTTCAATGAACCATCCCCACCCACCAAATATATTACATCTCCAAAATCACGGTTTTGGAATTTGGCTCACATAAATAGCACAGGGAGGGTTAATGATGTAGTGTCTGAAGTTCTAGCCCAAAGGTGAAACCCTTCAGTGATAGGAAAACAGTAACAAATGCATGAGTGCTATTGCAGATGTCATGCTTCAAGTTTGAAATAAATAACGTATGTTTTTAAAAATATGTGCACAGCGAATATTCTAATTTTTTCTGGTGAGACCCATTTATGTGGAGGTTTGCTTATTCCAAGTTTACTTCATAGTTTGATTTTATACAAAAGAAATCCATGTCATCCGGATTTTGTAAACATTCCGTGCTGCAAAGCATGTAATGTGCTTATCACAAAGCCTGACACCTGATAAGAGCACTGTAAATATTAGTTGTTTCAATATTGTTGGTCAACATCAGACAGCAGGTTGCTGTTAGAATCAGAGTTGTAATGTGGGTCTCCTGTTTTGCAAGTTTTGTTATGTAGTTCAGGCCCTACCTTCAGAGGCCAGCATAGATGTGTTATGTATCCATTCATAAACATCCCCGAATAAGTTGGAGCAGAGCTTGTTCTCAGACGACTATCATTATCTCCAGAGGGAAGAAAAGGACTAACAAGAAACTGTCCCTCAAGTAGTTCATACATCCCTTTGAGAATAAATATCATTCAGTCATTCATTCCTGTGGCCAGATCATGAAGGGATACCACTTTTCATCTTATAAGGCTCAAGCAATTCTAGAAAACCAGGAACAGATCACTATTTACTTAACTGCAGCCCACTTATCTATAAGAGATCTGGAACAAATATCTCACTTAATAGGGAAATTCTTACCAAAAATTTCTACTCAATTGAGAACAAGACAAAGATTCTCTATATACTTGCTTTGAATTAACATTCTGTTGGAGATCTTAGTCAAAGAAATAAGATAGAAAAAATATACATTATACAGGATGAATTGATAAGGAAAAAACAAATCTGCCTACACACATACATGCACACACATAAAGAATATTTATGGATAAGCTCTTAGAACAAAAGGAAGAAGGCATACTGGGGAATCAGATACATGACAGTAGTAGCATTGATTGCATGGGGTTCACCAATTCCATTTTTGTTTTATTTCTACATTGTATAGCCACATGGCTTCTCTGATGTATTACATTTCTTAGCTTCCCTTGCAGGTAAGTATGACATTATGAGTAAATTCTCATCAATAGAATATAAATGTAATGACATGCAACACTTACTGACCAAGGCATTACAATAGTTGGGTACATCTTCCATTCTCTTTCTTTTTCCTTTATGCTGAAAGGTATGCTTAATTATGATCCTGTCTAGCCACATGCAGATGAAAAGCTCCCTGGAAGACTGTTGATCTATGTGCATGTTTTCAGAATAATCTTTTAAGTGATAAAAAATTAAGGTTACAAAACCACCAATAATATTGAAATATAATTATAAAAATCCTACAGGGAGTGACATCAGTAACATGGCAGAATAGGAAGCCCTGAATAGCCACTACCTCTTCCCCCAAAAACACACCAATTCAACAAAATACAAATTCCTTTTGTGAGAAATTCAGAATATAGTTGAGCAGCTTCTGCACATTAGGAAAGTACAAAACCAGCCACATAAAAGCTGCTGGGAAAAATTATGATGCAGTCTTACCTTGATACCTATCCCCAGCATTGCGCCATATGAAAGAAGGAAACCTCTCAGATCCCAACTCCTCCCTAAAGAGGGAATGCTTTGGATCATACATCCAGTGCATCAACTTTTTCACATCTCTATTGATGACATGCTTGTGTCTTGCCCATCTTGAACTGCTGACAGAGTCCAGCATACTTTATATACCAGGGAGTCTGTGAGATCAAAGATGGCAGTTTGGGCTAGTAGTTACCATAGCCCCTCCCTAAACCAGAGGAAAAACTCAAGCTCACAGCTTATTCCTGGGGAAGGAAACAGATGGATGCATGTCTAACACACAGATTTTCTGGAGGCTTCCCAAAAGACTTGCTTCTACTTTTCCTGTTTTGGGGTGCTGAGGAGACAGGACATATACTATAGCCATGTAGGAACTGGTGAGGACAGACAGTGGTTTGAACTAACAGTCACTTTATCTTTCTCACCAATTTAACAGAGGAAGCAGATGAAAAAGGCCAGCTCCCACTTTCTCCATGTTGAGGGACAGAGTTGGATTACATGTCTAGTGGCCTCACTTTTATATGCACTACCCAAAGTAATTGCTTTTTGCTCTGTGTCACAGCACTGATGGGACCTGGCATAGTATAAATACTGGAGAGGGCATGCTGGAACACAATGAGAAAAAATATGGTGATTTAATTTAACATGACCACAACCCTTCTACCTGGCTCAGTAAAGAAAAAGTAGGCAAAAATCCCCAAATACCAGCATCTGTCTGGGGAGGGAAAGCACTGGACAGAGCCTCCAAAGGTCCAGCTTTTCTGGAGGCTGCCAAAGGGACTGCCTCCAGTTCTGATTCTCTTGGAGTACTGACAAGACCTGTCATACTCTAAGGAACTGGGTATCACTAAGAACAAAGAAAGTGCTTTGGGCTAGCATGAAGCTTCTAGAAGCTCCCACAATCTCTGGTTAAGTGATTGGTGAGGGTCTTCTGTACATGGGCAGTTTGTACAGATTGGAAGAAGTGGCTGTATTTTCTAATGCACAGATATCAACACAAAGAATAAAAAAATGACTAAATGGAGAAATATGGCCAAAAATGAATAAAATAAGTCTCCAGACAGTGACTGTAAGGTAACCTAATTCGCATCAAAACCAATTCAGAATAACTACCATAAAGGTGCTCAATGAAGCCAGGGAAACAATGCAGAAGCAAAGTGAAAATTTCAACAGAGATAGAAAATATAAAAAGTATCAAACATACTTCTCAGAAGTGAAGCATATAATAAATGAAAAACTTGCTGGGGGTTGGCTCAACAGCAGATTAGGTTTAAGAGAAGAAAGAATGAGTGGATTTGAAGATAGATAATTTTAAATTATCCAATCAGAGGAGGGAAACAGAGTAAAAAAATGAGCAAAAAGTAAGAAAGCTTAAGGGACTTAGAGGACATCATCAAGTGAAAGAATGTATGCCTTTGGGGAGTAATAGAAGCAGAAGACAAAGCAAACGGGGGCATGAAAATTGAAAATAAAAGGAGTCACTGTGCACTTACTCCTCATGTAGGATCTTTGTCCTTAGTGTGCTGTACATTGAGATTTAATGCTATAACTAGTACTCAAACAGTATTTTTCACTTTATGTTTCTGTGTGGGAGCAAACTGTTGAAATCTTTACTTAATGTATGCTAAACTGATCTTCTGTATATAAAGAGAATTGAAAATGAATCTTGATGTGAATGGAAGGGGAGAGGGAGTGGGAAAGGGGAGGGTTGCGGGTGGGAGGGACGTTATGGGGAGGAAGCCATTGTAATCCATAAGCTGTACTTTGGAAATTTATATTCATTAAATAAAAGTTAAAAAAAGAAAATAATGACTGAAACATTTAAAAACTGTTTGAAGAAATTACATCTGGATTCCAGAGGCCCTACTGATCTCAAACACAATGAATGAAAAAAAATTAGGACATAATTAAGAGTCAAAGACAAAGAATGAATCTTTAAGGCAGCAAAAGAAAAATACCTTGGCACATACAAGAGAATGTCTAAAAGTCTATCAGTGTATTTTGCTGGAGAAATTTTGCATGTCAGATGGCAGTGATATAATATATTCAAACTACTGAAGAAAAAAAAAACTACCAACCAAAAATATTATACCTGGTAAAAAGTGTCCTTCAAAAATGAAAGAGATTAGGCCGGCGCCGCGGCTCACTAGGCTAATCCTCCGCCTAGCGGCGCCGGCACACCAGGTTCTAGTCCCGGTTGGGGCGCCGGATTCTGTCCCGGTTGCCCCTCTTCCAGGCCAGCTCTCTGCTGTGGCCAGGGAGTGCAGTGGAGGATGGCCCAGGTGCTTGGGCCCTGCACCCCATGGGAGACCAGAAAAAGCACCTGGCTCCTGGCTCCTGCCATCAGATCAGCGCAGTGTGCCGGCCGCAGCGTGCCAGGCGCGGCGGCCATTGGAGGGTGAACCAACGGCAAAGGAAGACCTTTCTCTCTGTCTCTCTCTCTCACTGTCCACTCTGCCTGTCAAAAAAAAAAAAAAAAAAAAAAAAAAAAAAAAAAAGAAAGAGATTGGGGCCGGCGCTGTGGTGCAGTGGGCTAAAGCCCTGGCCTGAAAAGCGCTGGCATCACATATGGGCACCAGTTCTAGTCCCGGCTGCTCCTCTTCTGATCCAGCTCTCTGTTGTGGCCTGGGAAAGCAGTAGAAGATGGTTCAAGTCCTTGGGCCCCTGCACCCACGTGAGAGACCCAGAAAAAGCTCCTGGCTCCTACCTTCGAATCCGTGCAGCTCTGGCCGTTGTGGCCATCTGGGGAGTGAGCCAGCAGATGGAAGACCTCTCTCTCTCTATCTCTACCTCTGTAACCTTGTCTTTGAAATAAGTAAAATAAATCTTTTAAAGAAATGAAAGAGATTGGCACAGACATTTGGTAGCACAGGCTAAGACATTGCTTGAGACACCCACATCCCATATCAGAATGTCTGATTGGTATTCTGGCTCCACATCATATTCCAGTTTCCTGCTAATGCCACTGCCCCCCAGGCCCGAGATAGCAGTTGATAACTCAAGTATTTGAGTCCCTCATAGTCACAAGGGAAACCCAAATCGAGTTCCAGTTTCCTACTTTTGGCCTGGCCCAGCTCTGACTGTTGTGGCCATTCAGGAAGTAGACCAGTAGGTGGGAAAATAACGTGAAAATAAATTCTTTTAAGTTGAGAGAGACAAAGATTGTACCAGAAAACAAAAACAAAAACAAAAACTGAGGGACAACATTACCACTGGTAATGGTAATTTTTTAAATAATAAATGCTAAAAGGAGCTTTCAAGTTTAAATGAAAGTTTACTAAAGAGCAGTACAAAATTACATTAAATATAAAATCACTTGTAAAGATAAATGTACAGATGGATACAGAACACTGTAATACCAAAATAATGGGGGGGGGGAGAGAGAGAGAGAGAGAGAGAGAGAGAGAGAGAATGAATATCTTCCATCTACTGGTTCATTTCCCAGATGGTCGCAATGGCCAGGGCTTGGCCAAACTGAAACCAGGATCCAGGAGCTTCTTCCAGATCTCCAATGTGGGTTGCAGGGGCGCAAGCCTTTGGGCCATCTTTTGCTGCTTGTCCAGGAACATTAGCAGGGAGCTGGATCAAAGGGAAGCAGCTGCAGTGTGAACTGGGTGGCATATGGGATGCCAGTGTAGCAGGTAGCAGCTTTACCCACTATGCCATAACTCTAGCCCCTCTAGTATAAATTTTAACAGACAAAACTGCTAAAGTAACTATACAAATAAATTATGTTAATATATACACAATATAAAAATGTGAGTTGTTACATGAATAAAGTGTGGGGAGGACAAACAACACTATAACATTCATGTATGCATTTGGGAAATTAGTACCAACTTGAAATAGACTATAATAACTATAGGACATTTTTTCTAAGCCCCATGGTAAGTACACACACACGCACACACACAAGCTATGTAAAATACACAAAGGAAAAGTGAAAAGAATTAAAATGCATCAATATAAAAAAATGAAACATAAAGGAAGACAACAAGAGGGAGGAAAGGGGAAATAAATGAGAGAGGAAACACTTAACAAAAGGGAAATAGCAATTAATTCTCTATCAATAATCAGTTTAAATGTAAATGGGGGTCAGCATTGTGGCATAGAAAGTAAAACTGCTGCCTGCAATGCCAACATCCCATATGGGTGCCAGTTCATGTCCTGGCAACTCCATTTCCAACCCAGCTCCCTGCTAACACTCTGGGAAAAGCAGAGGAAAATGGCCCCAGTGTTTGGGCCCCTGCCACCCACAAGGAAGACTCAGAAGAAGATCCTGGCTTCTGGCTTTGTTTCAGCTCAGCTACAGCTGTTGCAGTCATTTGGGGAATGAACCAGTGGATGGAAGTGCTATCTCTCTGTCTCTCCACCCAGCCCCCCACCTCTCTATCTCAGACTTTGCCTTTCAAACAAATAAAAATACATCTTTATTTTAAAAAATGAATAACAATAAATGTAAATAGGTAAAATTCTCTAATTAAAAGATAAAAAGGTGAAAGCCACTATGGAAGTCAGTCTGGAGATTCCTCAGAAACCTGAAGATAACCCTACCGTTCGACCCAGCCATCCCACTCCTTGGAATTTACCCAAAGGAATTTAAATTGGCAAACAAAAAACGGTCTGCACCCTAATGTTTATTGCAGCTCAATTCACAATAGCCAAGACCTGGAACCAACCTAAATGCCCATCAACGGTTGACTGGATAAAGAAATTATGGGATATGTACTCTTTAGAATACTATACCGCAGTAAGAAACAACGAAATCCAGTCATTTGCAACAAAATGGAGGAATCTGGAACACATCATGCTGAGTGAAATAAGCCAGTCCCAAAGGGACAAATACCATATGTTCTCCCTGATCGGTGACAACTGACTGAACACCAAAAAGGAAACCTGTTGAAGTGAAATGGACACTATGGGAAACGGTGACTTGATCAGCATAGCCCTGACTGTTAATGAACAACTTAATACATTATCCCTCTTAGTAGTTTTTTTTTGTCTGTTCTACTTAATATGACTGGTTTAATTCTGTAATTAATACACAGTTATTCTTAAGTGTTGAAAATTAACTGAAATGTGATCCCTGTTAAACATAAGAGTGGGAATAAGAGAGGGAAGAGATGTATAATTTGGGACATGCTCAAGCTGACTTGCCCCAAATGGTAGAGTTAGAAACATACCAGGGGATTCCAATTCAATCCCATCAAGGTGGCATGTACCAATGCCATCTCACTATTCCAAGTGATCAATTTCAGTTCACAATTGATCATAATGAAAGGACTAAGAGTCAAAGGGAGCACATAAACAAGTCTAGTACCTGCTAACACTAACCGATAGAATAAATAAAGGGGAGAGTGATCCAACATGGGAAGTGAGATACTCAGCAGACTCATAGAATGGCAGATGTCCTAAATAGCACTCTGGCCTCAGAATCAGCCCTAAAGGCATTTGGATCTGGCTGAAAAGCCCATGAGAGTATTTCAGGCATGGAAAGCCAAGACACTCTGGCAAAAGATCTCTGTGAGTGAGATCCCAGTGGAAAGAACAGGTCTTCAAAGAAGGAGGTACCTTTCTCTGAAGGGAGGAGAGAACCTCCACTTTGACTATGACCGTGTCTAAACAAGATAAGAATCGGAGAACTCAGAGGGCTTCCATAGCCTTGGAAACTCATGACTAGAGCATAGGGAGATTACTGATGCCATAGACAGGAGTGTCAATTTGTAAAGTCAACAACAGGAGTCACTGTGCACTTACTCCTCATGTAGGATCTCTTTCCTTAATGTGCTGTGCATTGAGATTTAATGCTATAACGAGTACTCAAACAGTATATTTCACTTTGTGTTTCTGTGTGGGAGCAAACTGTTGAAATCTTTACTTAATGCATACTAAACTGATCCTCTGTAAAAAAAAAAAAAGAAATTATCAATTCCCAACTTGACTCTCACTGGGATTAAACATGACAATAGGTCTGATCTGATTTCATCATCATTGAAAAAAAATCATCTATTATTTTTCACTTTATGTTTCTGTGTGGGAGCAAACTGTTGAAATCCTTACTTAATGTATACTAAGCTGATCTTCTGTATATTAAGATAATCGAAAATGAATCTTGATGTGAATGGAAGGGGAGAGGGAGTGGGAAAGGGGAGGGTTGTGGGTGGGAGGGACGGTATGTGGGGGAAGCCATTGTAATCCATAAATCGTACTTTGGAAATTTATATTCATTAAATAAAAGTTAAAAAATATAGAAAAAAAGATAAAAAGGTGACTATATGGGGCTGGTGTTATGGCGTAGTGGATAAAGCCACTGACTGCAGTGCCAGCATCCCATAGAGTGCTGGTTCAAGTCCCAGCTGCTCCACTTCTGATCCTGCTCTCTGCTATGACCTGGGAAAGCAGTGGAGGATGGCCCAAGTGCTTGGACCCCTGAACTCACGTGGGAGATCCAAAAGAAGCTCCTGGCTCCTGGCTTTGGATCAACCTAGCTCTGCTGTTGCAGCCATCTGGGGAGTGAACCAGCAAATGGATGACCTCTCTCTCTCTCTCTCTCTCTCTCTCTCTCTCTCTGTCTTTCCCTCTCTCTGTTTGTAACTCTTCCTCCAAAATAAATAAATAAATAAATATTTTTCAAAAGTGACTATATGGATTAAAAACAAGATATAACTATATGCTTTTTAAAAAGACTCACTTTAGATATAATTATTACATACATGGGCTGAATGTGAGGAGATGGAAAAACAAATACACATGTTGGCCAAAGGTAGCGGGGGTTGCTACACTTATATCAGACAAAATGGACTTTAAGTCCAAAAAAATTTCAAAAGAAGCGAAGAAAGATATTATATAATGTGAGAATCAATTCACCAGGGGGACAAGCAGGCAAACAGAGCACCTTAATATATAAAAACAAAAGCTGAGAAAACTAAAGGAGAAATTCACAAAATATTTCCTTTTAACAGCACATGAACACAGAAAACTGACAAGGAAATAGTGGACTTTGGCTCAACTTTAGATCAAATAGTCATAACAGACATAAAATAAGGGACTTAAAAATGCATGAAAAACTGTAGTTTAAAATAAGTTTATGAAAAAATAAGTTTATTTTGATGCAAAAAATTTTAAGTCCGTTCATACAATGGTCTTAAAATGTTCATGGCATATTATTAAAAATCTATCTGTGTAAATTACAGAGTTCAACCAATAGTATTAACTAGAACAAAAAAAATACTAAAAGGGATAAAGTATTAAATTGTACATCAACAGTCAGGACAAGGGCTGATCAATTCACTGTTTCTCATAGTGTCCATTTGTTTAAATTTAACTGAAAAGTGATCCCTGTTAAATATAAGAGTGGGAATAAGAGAGGGAGGAGATGTATAGTTTGGGACATGCTCAAGCTGACTTGCCCCAAATGGTAGAGTTAGAAACATACCAGGGGATTCCAATTCAATCCCATCAAGGTGGCATGTACCAATGCCATCTCACTAGTCCAAGTGATCAATTTCTGTTCACAATTGATCATACTGATAGGTCTAAGAGTCAAAGGGATCACACAAACACAACTAGTGTCTGCTAATACTAACTGATAGAATAAAAAAGGGAGAGAACGATCCAACTTGGAAAGTGGGATACACAGCAGACTCATAGAATGGCAGATGTCCTAAATAGCACTCTGGCCTCTGAATTAGCCCTTAAGGCATTGGGATCTGGCTGAAGAGGCCATGAGAGTATTTTAGGCATGGAAAGCCAAGACACTCTGCGAAAAAAAAAATCTAAATCAAAGAAGGAGGTACCTTTCTCTGAAGGGAGGAGAGAACTTCCACTTTAACTATGACCTTGTCTAAATAAGATCAAAGTTGGCGAACTAAAAAGGCTTCCATAGCTTTGGCAACTCATGACTAGAGCCTAGGGAGATTACTGATGCCATAAAAAGAGTATCAAATTGTTAAGTCAACAACAGGAGTCACTGTGTACTTACTCCTCATGTAGGATCTTTGTCCTTAATGTGTTGTCCAATGTGAATTAATGCTATAACTAGTACTGAAACAGTATTTTACACTTTATGTTCTGTGTGGGTGCAAACTGATGAAATCTTTACTTAATATATACTAAACCAATCTTCTGTATATAAAGAGAATTGAAAATGAATCTTAACATGAAAGGAATGGGAGAGGGAGCGGGAGATGGGAGGGGTGTGGGTGGGAGGGAAGTTATGGGGGGGAGCCATTGTGATCCATAAACTGTACTTTGGAAATTTATATTTACTAAATAAAAGTTTAAAAAATCTACCTGTGGATTTTTAATTTTTTTGCACTACAATGTACTTATCTTTTAATTCCACAAGCTTTGTGAAGTACCCTCATACACAGGATATTCCACATAATGCCAGCAAAATATGCTCTCTTCTCAAGTGCACATAGAACTTTCTGCAGGATAAGTTACATTGTACACTTCAAAACAAGTCTTAACAAATTTAAGATGACTGAGAATACTAAGTATCTCTCTCTCTCTTTTTTTTTCCACAGTCAGAGTTAGACAGTGAGAGAGAGAGACAGATAGAAAGGTCTTCCTTCCGTTGGTTCACCCCCAAAATGGCTGCTACGGCCAACGATCCGAAGCCAGGAGCCAGGTGCTTTTCCTGGTCTCCCATGGGGTGCAGGGCCCAAGCACCTGGGCCATCCTCCACTGCCTTCCCAGACCACAGCAGAGAGCTGGACTGGAAGAGGAGCAACCGGGACAGAATCTGGCACCCCAACTGGACTAGAACCCGGGGTGCCAGCGCCACAGGTGGAGGATTAGCCTAGTGAGTCGCAGCGCCAACCTAAGTATCTCTTTTGATCATAATGAAATGAAACTCGAAGTCAGTATCAGAATGAAAACTGGAAAATTCACAAGTACAATGAAACTAAACGAAACATCCTGAACAAATTGACCAGACAGTAAGTCAAAAAAAAAAAAAAAAAAAGAACTTAGAATATCTTGAGGCAAATGAAAATGGAAATACAACATAGCAAAACTAATAAGATGCAAAATTAGCAGTGATAAGAGAGAAGTTCATGGTGATAGAGGCCTAAATTAAATAGAAGAAAGATCTAAAAATTACCCTTACTTTACATCTTAAGGAGCTAGAAAAAAAGAACATATTCTGTACAAAGTTAACAGCAGGGAAGAAATAATAAAGATTAGAGGAGAACCAAACAAAATAGAGAATAGAAAAACAGTAACAATGAATCAATGAAACTAATATTGATTTTTTTAAATGTAAACAAAATTGACCTTTTAGATTAAAAAGAAAAAGAGAAAATACGAAAATAAATCTATAGTGAAATAGGAGACATTACAAACGATGAAAAAAATTAAAAGGATTATAAGAGGTATTATGAATAAATATATGCCAACATATTTGATAATCTGATAGAAATTAATAAATTCCTAGAAGCCTAGTTACCAAGGCTGAGTTATGAATAAGTATAAAACCTAAACAAACCTATAATTAACGAGGCAATTGAATCAGTATCAAAAACCTATCAACAAAGAAAAGCCCAGAACCAGATTGCCTCACTCGTGAATTCTTTTAGATATTTAAAGAATAATTGAACCATCCTTTTCAAACTCTTCCTAAATATTGAAGAGGAGTGAATACAATCAAATTATTTTGAGGGCAACATTACCCTGATACCAAAGCCAGAAAATGACAATACAAAGTTAAAAACTATAGACCAATATTCACAGTGAACGTAGGTCCCAACGCCTCTAAAAATACTTTTCATGTGCATTCAACAGCACACTAAAAGATCATATACTACAACAAAGTGGCATTTATTTCAGGGATGCAAGAATCAGTCACATTCCAATAATATGATATACCACATTAATAGAATAAAGAACAAAATCATATGATCATCTCAATAGATGTAGAGAATGTACTTGACAAAATTCAACAGTTTTTCATGATCAAAACATGATAAAAATAATCAGCAAATTAGGAAAATTAATTACATCAACTTAATAAAAAACATCATATACAAATGGCCTATGGCAATATAGCATCATGCTTGATATTAAAAGGTGAAAACCTGTGCTTTCTGATAGAAAACAAGTCAAGGAGTATCATTCTCATCACTTACATTCAACATACTACTTGCAGATTTTGCTGGAGAAATTAGACAAGAAAAAGAAACAAAAAGCATCCAACTCAGGGAAAAAAATACAATCAACTGTTTGTAGATGACATGATTTACATGCAGAAAATACTACTCTACCAAAAAAAAAAACTGTCAGAACTAAAAAACAAATTGTAGGATACAAGACCAACATTGAAAAGTCAATTTTCTGTGTATTCACTAACAATGAATAATACAAAAAAGAAGTAAAACAACCTCAATTACAATAGCATAAAATATAGGAATAAACTAAACTAAGGAGATGAGAGACTTATACTCTGAAAATTATAAAATATTGCTGAAAGAACTTAAAGATACAAATAAATGTGAAGGAATCCCATGTTCATGGATTGGAAGGCTTGCTAATATTAAAATATTAAACATTAGTGGCCTGCATTGTGGTGTAGCAGGCTAAGTCCCCATCTGCAACACTGGCATCCCATATGGGTGCCAGTTCAATTCATGGCTGATCCACTTCCAATCCAGCTCCCCTGTTAATGCACCTGAGAAAAGAGCAGAGGATGGCCCGAGTGCATGGACCCCTGCACCCATGTGGGAGATGCAGAAGAAACTCCTGGCTCCTGGTTTCATGACCCAGCCCCAGGCCATTGTGGCCATTGGGGGAGTAAAGCACCAGATGGAAGATCTGTCTCTCTGTCTCTCCTTCTCTCTCTCTGTAACTATGCCTTTCAAGTAAACAAAATAAATATTAAAAATTTTATGAAAATATTAAATCCTAAAATATCTAAGCAATCTAAGAGTCAATTAAATCTCTATCAAAAATCTCAGTGGTATATTTCCATAGAAATAGAGAAAGCGCCGGCGCCGCGGCTCACTAGGCTAATCCTCCGCCTAGCGGCGCTGGCACACCGGGTTCTAGTCCCAGTCGGGGCGCCGGATTCTGTCCTGGTTGCCCCTCTTCCAGGCCAGCTCTCTGCTGTGGCCAGGGAGTGCAGTGGAGGATGGCCCAGGTGCTTGGGCCCTGCACCCCATGGGAGACCAGGAAAAGCACCTGGCTCCTGGCTCCTGCCATCGGATCAGCGCAGTGCGCCGGCCGCAGCGCGCCGGGTGCGGCGGCCATTGGAGGGTGAACCAACGGCAAAGGAAGACCTTTCTCTCTGTCTCTCTCTCTCTCTCTCACTGTCCACTCTGCCTGTCAAAAAAAAAAATAGAGAAAGAAAATTCTATACTTCATATGGAATCACAAAATTTATCAAATATATAAAGCAATATTGAATTAAAGACACAAATCTAGAATAACACATTTCCTGATTTCAAGTTAATGTAAAACTATAGAAATTAAAATAGCATGAAGACAGACATATAGACCAGTGGAATAAAATAGAGATATAAGAAACACATCCACTCTCATAGTAAACTGATCTGTGACAAGTATGCCAAGAATTCATAATGAGGAAAAGATTTCATTGTCTATAAATTGTGTTGGGAAAACTGGATATCCATATGTAAAAGAATTATATTAGAATATTTTCTTATACTATACAGCAAAAAGTCAACTAAAAATGAATTAAATCTTAAGCATATGAATTGAACGTAAATTTCTAGAAGAAAACATAGGAAAAGCTCTCCTTGATATGACATTAAAAGCACAAGCAATGAAAGTAAAAATAGGCAAGCAAAACTACCATACAACCCAGCTATACCATTCCTTGGAATTTACTCAAAGGAAATTAAATTGGCAAATAAAAGAGCTCTCTGCACCTCAATGTTTATTGCAGCTCAATTCACAATAGCTAAGACCTGGAATCAACCTAAATGCCAATCAACAGTAGACTGGATAAAGAAATTAGGGATATGTACTCTATAGAACACTATACAGCAGCAAAAAAAAAAAATGAAATCCAGTCATTTGCAACAAAATGGAGGAATTTGGAAAACATCATGCTGAGTGAAATAAGCCAGTCCCAATGCAACAAATATCATATGTTCTCCTTGATTAGTGACAACTAACTGAGTACCAAAAAGGAAATCTGTTGAAGTGAAATGGATACTATGAGAAACGGTGACTTGATCAGCCCTTGTCCTGACTGTCAAGGAACAACTTAATACTTTATCCCTTTTAGTATTTTTTTTTGTTCTACTTAATACTATTGGTTGAACTCTTTAATTAGCACACAATTATTCTTAGGTGTTTAAATTTAACTGAAAAGTGATCCCTGTTAAATATAAGAGTGGGAATAAGAGAGGGAGGAGATGTACAGTTTGGCACATGCTCAATCAGACTTAACCCTAATGGTAGAGTTAGAAATGTGCCAGGGGATTCCAAAAAAAAAAAAAAAATGACCTAAATGAAAGATCTCTGTGAGTGAGATCCCAGTGGAAATAATGGGCCATCAAAGAAGGAGGTACCTTTCTCTGAAGGGAGGAGAGAACTTCCACTTTGACTATGACCTTGTCTAAATAAGATCGAAGTCGGTGAACTCAAAAGGCTTCCATAGTCTTGGCAACTCATGACAAGAACCTAGGGTGATTACTGACGCCGTAAATGTCAATTGTTAAATCAACAGCAGGAGTCACTGTACACTTACTCCCCATGTAGGATCTCTGTCCTTAATGTGTTGTACAATGTGAATTAATGCTACAACTAGTACTCTAACAGTACTTTATACTTTGTGTTTCTGTGTGGGTGCAAACTGTTGAAATCTTTACTTAGTATATACTAAGTTGATCTTCTGTATATAAAGATAATTGAAAATGAATCTTGATGTGAATTGGATGGGAGAGGGAGCGGGAGATGGGATGGTTGCAGGTGGGAGGGAGGTTATGGGAGGAAAAGCCGCTATAATTCAAAAGTCATACTTTGGAAATTTATATTTATTAAATAAAAGTTAAATAAAAACTACATCAAACTAAATAGCTTCTGCATAGCACACGAAAGAATAGAAATAAACATCAACATAGAGAATGGTAGAAAATATTTGCAAACCATATATCTGGTATCTAAATTATATAAGGTAATCCTACAAGTCAATAGCCAGAAATAAATAACCCAATTAAAAATGTGCAAATGACTTGAATAGATATTTCTCCATAGTATCCATACAAATGACGTAGAGATATATGAAAAAATAGTCAGCACCACAGATCATCAAGGAAATGCAATTCAAAACCACAATAAATATTACCTCATACCTGTTACAATAGCTATTATTAAAAACTAACAAACAAAAGATGTGGTAGTGAGGATGTGAAGAAATTGGAACCAATGTACACTGTTGGTTGTAATGCAATATGGCACATTCACTATTGAAAACAATATGGAGGTTATTAATGAAATTAAAAAATGGAACTATCATATGACTTAGCAACCCTGTTTCTGGATATATTTCCAAAAGTATTAAAATCAGAATATGAAAGAGATATTAACACACCTCTGTTCATCGCAGCATTATTTATGGTAAGCAAGATGTGGAAATAGTCTAGATACTAATTTATGGATGAGAGAATAAAGAAAATGTGGTATGTACTAACAGTGAACTATGATTCAGCCTTAAAAAAACAAGGAAATCCTAGCAGTTATAACAACATGGAGGAACCTTAAGGAGATTAAGTTCAATAAGCCAGTCTGGGGTGGGTGCTTTGGCTTAGCAGGTAAACCTGCCGCCTACAGTGCTAACATCCCATATGGGCGCCTGTTCAAGTCCTGGCTGCTCCGCATTCGATCCAGCTCTCTGCTATGGCCTGGGAAAGCAGTAGAAGATGGCCCAAGTCTTGGGCCCCTGCACTCATGTGGGAGACCCAGAATCAGCTCCTGGCTCCTGGCTTTGGATCAGCCCAGCTCCAGTTGTTGCAGCCAATTGGGGAGTGAACCAGGGGATGGAAGACCTCTCTCTCTCTCTCTCTCTCTCCCTCTCCCTCTCCCTCTGCCTCTGCCTCTCCTCTCTCTGTGTAACTCTGACTTTCAAATAAATAAATTTCCTTTAAAAAAGCTAAATAATCCAGTCACAGAAATACAAATCCTGTGTTATTTCATTTATATAAGGTATTTAAATTAGTCAAACTCATAGAAGCAGAGTAGATTGGGGATTACTGGATCTATGGGGAGGGGAAAATAAGAGTTGCTGTCCAGTGCCTGTAAAATTTTAGTTATGCAAGATGAATAAATTCTATAAATTTTCTGTAAAATATTGTTCCTGCAATTAATAATAGTGTCATTTGCATTTAAGTATTTGTTGAGAGTAGATCTTATGTTTGATGTTTTCACTATAATAAAATTACAATGAAAAAATACTCACATAATATTGTTTCTATAATAACGTGTAAAATAATGAGATCTTGCAACATGGCTTAGTGCAGGCTTCTGTAATAGAATATCATTGATCAGACGGCTTATAAACAACAAAAACTTATTTCTCAAAACTCTGGAGGCTGGAAGTCTGAGATCAGGATGTCAACATGGTGAAGGTCCTATTCCACCTTGTAGACTTCCTAACTTCTCCTACTGTCATGTGTTGGAAAAAGAACTAGAGAGCTTTCTAGCTTTTTTTCTTTCTTAGATTTTTATTTATGAGGGCTCCATCTCATGACCTAATTACCTCCTATAGACTTCCACTTCCTATTTTCATCACCTTATTGGATAGTATTTTAAAATAAAAGAGTTGAGGAACAAAATCATTCAGTCATAACACAGTAGGTATGTAAAATACAGTACTTCTAAAGCAATGGGAAATATAAGCAACATTTTGATGTCTGCAACAAGCATAGTATTTTTTCAAATCATATGAGTTTTATATGTGACAAAATCACAGATACAACTGCTACTATTGTGTTTTGTGGCCCACATTTACAAGTGAAAAGACAATTTTGGTTTGAGATTGGTAAAATTAAAGATGTAATTTTAATTTATTTTTTCCAAAATAAATATTTTATTTAAGGAATACAGATTTTGTGCATTTCATAAGTACAATTTTAGGAATATAGTGGGACTGGCGCTGTGGTGCAGTGGGTAAACCACCGCCTGCAGTGCTGGCATCCCGTGTGGGCACTGGTTCTAGTCTCGGCTGCTCCACTTCCAATCCAGCTCTCTGCTGTGGCCTGGGAGGACGGTAGAAGATGGCCCAAGTCCTTGGACCCCTACACCCGTGTGGGAAACCTGGAAGAAGCTCCTGGCTCCTGGCTTCACATCGGCCCAGCTCTGGCTGATCTGGGGAGTGAACAAGTGGGTGGAAGACCTCTCTCTCATTTTCTCTGCCTCTTCTTCTCTCTCTGTATAACTCTGACTTTCAAATAAAATAAATATTTTTTAAAAAAGGAATATAGTGATTCTTCCCACCATACCCGCCCTCCCTCCCATACTCCCACCCCTACTCCTTCTCCCTCTCCCATTCCCAGTTCCCATTTTCCACTAAGATCCATTTTCGATTAACTTTATACACAGAAGAACAACTCTATACTAAGTAAAGAGTTCAACAATTTGCATGAAAAGAAAACTGTTCCTCAACAGTTGAGACAAGGACTGTTCAAATTCATTGCATCTTGAATTTAATTTATTTTTATTTTTTTATTTTTTTACAGGCAGAGTGAACAGTGAGAGAGAGAGACAGAGAGAAAGGTCCTTCTTTGCCGTTGGTTCACCCTCCAATGGCCGCTGCAGCCGGCGCGCTGCGACCAGCGCACCGTGCTGATCCGATGGCAGGAGCCAGGTACTTCTCCTGGTCTCCCATGGGGTGCAGGGCCCAAGTACCTGGGCCATCCTCCACTGCACTCCCTGGCCCAGCAGAGAGCTGGCCTGGAAGAGGGGCAACTGGGACAGAATCCGCCATCCCAACCGGGACTAGAACCTGGTGTGCCGGTGCTGCAAGGCGGAGGATTAGCCTAGTGAGACGCGGCGCCGGCCTTGAAGTTAATTTCACTTCTCTCTTTTTTTTTAGAAACTTAATTAACTTTAAAGAAACACCCAAGAATGATTCATCTTTTTGGAGCACTTACACATAACTATAATCCAACTCTTTGAGGACAGTGGTCCTGCATGGGAAGTTAGTGCACAGTGACTCCTGTTGTTAATTTAACAATTAACACTCTTATGTATGACATCATTGATCACCCAAGGCTCTTGACATGAGCTGCCTAGGCTATTTGAATCCATAAACTCCGTCAGTATTTAGACAAGACCATAAACAATGTAGAAATTCTCTCCTCCCTTCAGAGGAAAGTACATCCTTCTTTGATGACCACTTCTTTCCACTGGGGTCTCATGCACTGAGGTCCTTCATGTAGGGCATTTTTTCCCACTGTGTCTTGACTTGCCATGCCTGAAATGCTCTCGTGGGCTTTTCAGGCAGACCAGAATGCCTTAAGGGCTGATTCTGAGGTCAGAGTGCTACTTAAAGCCATAATTTTAATTTTTAAAAAATGTATGGATCTTCTAAATTTTATCCTTAGATATCCTTGAATGATCTATGGAATTCTGGTTAAAAAACTTGGATGTGGAAGAGAAACAATATAGAAAGGACCTTGATGTGTCAATAAGCACAGGGAGGAGAGATGCACATTGAACTAAAATGCTTATCTCAGAAGATTAGGTGATAAAGAATAAATTTCTACCTCTTTTAATGACCTGATTTATTACTAGATACATTTTTATTAAGCAACCTAGCTATATTAATCAACTCAGGCCACTCTAACAAACTACAGTAGATAGGATGGCTTAGGAAACAGAAGTTTATTTTCTCAGTTTTGGAGGCCACAAAATATGGCTGCAGTGCTGGCAAATTCTGTTTCTGGTGTGGGCTCTCTTCTTGGCTTGCAGATGACCAACTTTGCATTATGTTTGCACAGGACTTTTACATGTGTTTTTAGGTAGAGGAGGGAGAGAGAGAGAGAGAGAGAGAGAGAATAATAGCAAGTGAAAGAGAGGGAGGAGAAGGGGAGGATGGGAGGAGGAGGAGGAGGGAAAGGGAAAGGGGGGGAGAGAAAGAGAGAGAGATAGAGGAATTCTATCAGATCAGAGCTCCACTCTTGGTGACCTTATTTAATCTTGGTTACTACCTTATTCCAAATACAGCCACACTGGGGGATAGAATGTTAACATATTACTATTAGGGATACATGTATGTCCAGTTCATAATACTAGCCTTAATCAAGTAATGCAGAAACTGCTAGCAGTACTGGGGATGTTGTAGACTTGATTTTCCAGGAACCAGACCCTGAGAGGGAGATTATAATACAGGATACTTATTAGGGCGTGCCCTTGGAATTGATGTCTGCAGAGGTGAAGGGAAGGAAGGAAAAATGGGCAGAGGTAGAAGTCAAGCTGAAATGCAAGCCTAACACCAACAGCCACCTCTAGGAGAGCTATATAGGAAATCTGGAGTGAAAATTGACAGTCATATTTGTTCTGCATTAGTCTGGGCCTTCACAAATCTGCTTTGATCAGTCATTGACTATGAGCTTACCAGAAAACGTCATTACCTAGGGCAAGACATCACTACAGATGAGGCAGCCCCTGAAGGGATTAAAAGTCGAATACTCTCTGTTGCCAGGATCTCTAGTATCTACAAAAATTCTTTTCTTGAAAAGGATTCAGTATGGCACACCTTCACGTATAATGTAGTCACCTCCTTGTGTTGCTGAAATCTATTTTTTAAATAAAAATCTGTGTAGCAGCTTCTCTGGGGTTCTTGTGAATCTTTTTTTCTGAGGGAAGCATCAAAACATTTTGTAGAATGAACTACAGCTTCTGTTGTGGCGGCTGGTCTCCATTGCACTGCAGATACTCTTCACCTCTCCCCCTCCACCATCCATTCTGGATTCCCCTTCATTCTAGATTCAGTTGGTCTTCATAGCATACCTGATGACATGACTGGCTACTATAGTCTTCTGTAGCCAAAATTACTGCACTTGTCCACTTCCTATCAAAATTGTATAGTACCAAAAAACATTCATATAGATCATTTGGGTGTCAAACATATTTTCGTTTGTCCCTGTTTTGTAGCAATATCTCTTCTTCCTCCTGTTGACTGAAGTCAATTAGTCCTGTCTAAATGGTGTAGTAAAGAGTCTGGCTCAAGAGGCAGGTGTTGTGTCACAGTAGGTTAAGCTGCTGCTTGGGACTCCCATATCCCATATCGGAGTGCTAGTTCAAGTCCCAGCTATTCTTCTTGGCTTCTTTTCCCTGAACACAAGGATTACAAACTCTCTAGGAAGCAGCCATTTCATTCACAGCACAAGAGAATTCTTGCTGAATTTAACAGCATAAGTGTTTGTCCTCTGGTGAGTACCAGCTACATCTCAACAGAACCCAGAATTGTGGTGACAGGAAGCAAAGTCCCTCAGTGGACCATTGGGAGTACTGTGACTGTGACCACTCTTTTTTCCATCCAATGCTTCAGGAACCCCTGAATTCACCCTGTGCACTCATCATACCAGTACTAGGATGCAAAATGACAGAAACGGACTAATATCAGCTTGCATAGTCATTTTGTCTACTTGGTTATTTACTGTCTTTTTATATGGTACATGTTTTTGGTGGGTACTAGAATATTAACTTAGTCTACTTGTGGTGTTATAACAAAAGTCCTCAGCCTGAGTAATTTAGAGACAAAAGAAACATTTCTTATAGTTCTGAAGGTTGGGAAGTCAAGGTCAATGTCCTAGCAAATTTGGTTTCTGATGAAGGCTAATTTCTCATAGTTCCTGCTGTCTATGTTCCCTCATGGTAGAAGAGATGGAAGGGCAGGAGAATGCAATGCACCCATCAAACTTGAGAGCCCTTTTATAAGATTATTAAGCTTTTTTTTAAGAGCAGAACCTTCATGACTTAGTCAGCTTTCAATGACCATAACTCTTAATATTGTTGCTTTAGGGATTAAGTTTCAACATGAATTTTGGAGGGGATATCATCATTCATACCACAGTATTCTGCCTCTGGCTCCCCAAAACTCATTCCCTTATGTATAAAATACATTCATTCCATCTCAATAGCTCCCCAAAGTCATAAATCATTTCAGCATCAACTCTGAAGTCTAAGTCCAAAGTCTCATCTAAACATCATCTAAACCAGATATGGATGAGTCGCAAATCATGATTCATGCTGAGGCAAATTACCCTCCAGCTGTGAGTCTGTGAAGTCAAAAAAGTTAATTTGATCCTAAAATGCAATGTTTAGCTGGTGTAGGAGAGATATTCTGATTATAATAGGGAAAATTACACAAGTAAAAAGGGGTAATATTTCTCACTTCTCAGCAACAATTTCTGTTTTACTCTGTGCTGCTATAACAGCATACATCAGACTGAGTAATTTATAAACAACAAAAATGTATTTCTCACTAGTAGGGAGGCTTGGAAGTCCAACATCAATATGCCAGAATGTTCAGTGTCTGGTGAAGTCTTATTCCTTATAGATAGTGCCATCTAGGTGTCCTAACATAGTGGACAGGAATGAAGAGAAAGTAAACACTCTCTTCAACAAAATCCTTTTTATATAAATGCTAATACCATTGACAATGGCAGAAATTTCATGACTTAATCACTGCTCAAAGGTCATGCCTCTGAATATAGTTGCATTGAGGATTAACTTTCTTTCTTTCTTTTTTTTCTTTTTTTTTTTTTTTTGACAGGCAGAGTGGACAGTGAGAGAGACAGAGAGAAAGGTCTTCCTTTTGCCGTTGGTTCACCCTCCAATGGCCGCCGCGGCCGGCACGCTGCGTCCAGGGCACCACGCTGATCCGAAGCCAGGAGCCAGGTGCTTCTCCTGGTCTCCCATGGGGTGCAGGGCCTAAGGACTTGGGCCATCCTCCACTGCACTCCCGGGCCACAGCAGAGAGCTGGCCTGGAAGAGGGGCACCTGGGACAGAATCCGGCGCCCCGACCAGGACTAGAACCTGGTGTGCCGGTGCCGCAAGGCGGAGGATTAGCCTAGCGAGCCGCGGCGCTGGCCTGAGGATTAACTTTCAACATGAATTTGAGGGGACACTATCATTGAAATCATAGCACACGGAATACAAATATTTTTCAAAGTTTGTACCTATAATCATCTGTATATCAACTCACTTCTACACTGATCCTCCTTGTGCCTGTTTTTCTAATCTTTCTCTTAACAGATTCCTAACTAAAACCCAGGCCATTTACCACACATATGTCTGCATATATTGTAGCCTCAGGTCATTTATCTCTCCACATAATATTATATTCTTCAATAGTATATAAGGGATCATACTCTATGCACTAAGATAAGAAAAGGGACATGAGAAATGAAAATATTGGAAAGGAAGAGACACAATTCTCATTTGTAGTCTGTGATGAACTACATCCACCAAATCCAGAGATACATTAATAGAACCAAAATATGAATTTAGTAAAATTGATACAAAATAAACACGTTTTATAGTGTACATAATGGCAAATGGAAAATGCAATTTACAAGTATCACAAAAGTAATAATTCTATAAATTGCCTATAATAGATGAGATGGCATTTCTGGAAGAAATTTATAAATTACATAATTCAAATAAGATTAAAAATGGAGAACATTGGAGAAACTCTGCAAGATATAGGCACAGGCAAAGATTTCTTGGAAAAGACCCCAGAGGCACAAGCAGTCAAAGCCAAAATTAACAATTGGGATTATATCAAATTGAGAAGTTTCTGTACTACCAAAAAAAAAAAACAGTCAAAAAAGTGAAGAGGCAACCAACATAATGGGAAAATATATTTGCAAACTGTGCTACAGATAAAGGATAAATAACCAGAATCTGCAAAGAGATCAAGAAACTCCACAACAACAAAACAAACAACCCACTTAAGAGATGGGCCAAGGACCTCAAAAGACATTTTTCAAAAGAGGAAGTTCAAATGGCCAACAGACACATGAAAAAATGTTCAGGATCACTAGCCATTAGGGAAATGCAAATCAAAACCACAATGAGGTTTCACCTCACCCTGGTTAGAATGGCTCACATACAGAAATCTACTAACAACAGATGCTGGCAAGGATGTGGGGAAAAAGAGACACTAACCCACTGTTGGTGGGAATGCAAACTGGTAAAGCCAATATGGAAGACAGTTTGGAGATTCCTCGGAAACCTGAATATAGTCCTACCACATAACTCAGCCATCCCACTCCTTGGAATTTACTCAAAGGAAATTAAATTGGCAAATAAAAGAGCTCTCTGCATCTTAATGTTTATTGCAGTTCAGTTCACAATAGCTAGGCCTGGAATCAACCTAAATGCCAATCAACAGTAGACTGGATAAAGAAATTATGGGATATGTACTCTATAGAATACTATACAGAAGCAAAAAAAAAATGAAATCCAGTCATTTGCAACAAAATGGAGGAATCTGGAAAACATCATGCTGAGTGAAATAAGCCAGTTCCAATGGGACAAATATGATATGTTCTCCCTGATCAGTGACAACTCACTGAGCACCTAAAAGGAAACCTGTTGAAGTGATATGGACAGTATGAGAAACAATGACTTGATCAGCCCTTGTCCTGACTATCGAGGAACAACTTACTATTTTATCCCTTTTAGTATTTTTTTTTTGTTCTACTTAATACCATTGGTTGAACTCTTTAATTAACACACAATTATTCTTAGGTATTTAAATTTAACTGAAAAGTTATCCCTGTTAAATATAAGAGTGGGAATAAGAGTGGGAGGAGATGTACAGTTTGGCACATACTCAATTGGACTTACCCCTAATGGTAGAGTTAGAAACGTGCCAGGGGATTCCAATTCAATCCCATCAAGGTGGCATGTACCAATGCCATCTTACTAGTCCAAGTGATCAGTTTCAGTTCACAGTTGATTATAATGAGAGGATTAAGAGTCAAAGGGATCACATAAACAAGACTAGTGTCTGCTAATACTGACTGATGGAATTAAAAAGGAGAGAATGATCCAACATGGGAAGCGGGATACACAGCAGACTCATAGAATGGCAGATGTCCTAAACAGCACTCTGGCCTCAGAATCAGCCCTTAAGGCATTTAGATCTGGCTGAAAAGCCCATGAGAGTATTTCAGGCATGGAAAGCCAAGACACTGTGGCAAAAAAAAGACCTAAATGAAAGATCTCTGTGAGTGAGATCCCAGTGGAAAGAACGGGCCATCAAAGAAGGGATGGAGGAAATTCTCTCCTCTTTGAAAGGAGGAGAGAACTTCCACTTTGACTATGATCTTGTCTAAATAAGATCATAGTTGGCGAACTCAAGAGGCTTCCATAGCCTTGGCAGCTCATGACAAGAGCCTCAGATGAACACTGACATCATAAACAAGAGTGTCAATTGTTAAGTCAACAACAGGAGTCACTATGCACTTACTCCCCATGTAGGATCTCTGTCCTTAATGTGTTGTACAATGTGAATTAATGGCATAAGTAGTACTCAAACAGTACTTTACGCTTTGTGTTTCTGTGTGGGTGCAAACTGTTGAAATCTTTACTTAGTGTATACTAAATTAATCTTCTATATATAAAGAGAATTGAAAATGAATCTTGATGTGAATGGAATGGGAGAGGGAGCGGGAGATGGGAGGGTTGCGGGTGGGATGGATGTTATGGGGGGGGGGAGCCACTATAATCCAAAAGCTGTACTTTGTAAATTTATATTTATTAAATATAAAATGGCGAGGTAAAAATATTTTAAATGCAGAGGTAAATTGTGTTACTTATTTACTATATTGTGTTTTTAAGTATAATATTGATATATATATACAAGTATAGCTGCTCTCTAAATCAATCTATAAATAAAGTACAATTTCAAAGTCTTAATAGTAACTTTTGTTGACCTAATAAAATTCATCTCAAAGTCCATATAGAAGGAATAAAATTCCATCAATAGTTAATAAAATTTGGGAAAAGAATAAGGTGGGTGTCAGGAAAGTGAAATCAGTCAGGGTTCCTCACTGTCAATGACAAGTGGCAGGTCCAGAAGCAGATAGAGTTCTGCTATGTAATTCTTCTGCTGCTGCTGCCACAGTTGCCGGTAAGCATATATAAGAGGCTCACGAGCTTAGCAGGCATGCTTCCTGTGTACCCTTGCACACCACTGCAAGAATAAAGAGGTATGAATCTACAGGAGACCCCAACATTGTTCTTTGGCTTGTCCAAATATGGATCCAATCTTGCTGGAGCTGAGCTACTGCATTACACTTGGTGTAGTTGGCTGGATTTGGCCAGACCAGTGAGGAGCCTTCTGCCCCACCAGAGGGTGGAACTCAAGGGTGGCCAGACATGAGTCTGTGGAAATCAGTGGCCATGGCCTTGCCTTCCAGGTTGCTCCCCTGGAGTTGGCCAAGCTAAATACCTTCACATTAGTGTAGAGAAGGCATTGTTTGCCTTTGGAGAAACATTAGGTAAGAAGGACACCCAGGCAGCAGTAGAACCCACAGGGTGGGTCTTTCTAACTGCCCTGTGTGCAGAAACTAATGCTAGATTGCAGGAAGAGATCCAAGAATAGGGCCTGTGGCATACTTTAGAGTAGGCAAGAGGATCAGAAGTGAAAGAAGATAACATTCATGCTCTGCAAGAAGGGATTGCCATTGTCTGAGTTACACTCAGTGCAAGAAGACAACCCAGTACTTGTGATGGTTGAGTCCTCCAGTGACAAAGATGACACTGACCCTCCAGTGCTGTTCAAAGCCTGTCCAGTGGTCACCCTGAAGGTATAGACCCAGCAACCAAAGGCTCCTCAGGGGCAGCTGTAGCACCTCCTCCAAGCAGTAGAGCATTTGGTGTTTTTCCTGTACATTCCGAGTTGCTGGATCTGGGTGCACATTTAGGTAAAAGGCCTCTGAGTCCATTGCTGCTTCGCTGCTTCAGTTATGAAGCAGTGGACAGGATTTTGCTCTCAGGGCTGGAAATGGAAAAATCGATGCCTCTGACCACATGTCACATGGTAGGGAATTATTCCTTTAGATTAGATTATGGCAGGAGTTCTTATGATGTGGCACAACATCAGAGATTTACCTGGGGCCGTCAGCAGGTGGCAGACACATGCTGAGTTATAAGTAGTGACGTGGGAAGTTGGGTATTTACAATGCCATCTATAATGCTGGGATTCATGGGTCAGATGAAAAAGTTTTCACTTCACTACAGGGATGCAGGAACTTGTGCTTTAGATAGCTCCCTCTGCACTGTTTGGTCCTTTGGTGGCAATACTTGTCCTATATGTAAAACAAAATATATGATTACTTGCAGTGTTGCTGATTTGGAAAATGATGAGAGAGTGTATACTCAGAAGGTAGTATGGGCCGTGACCCAGGAGAAGAGAGAAGGGAAAGGACCAATTAACATCACTGAAACCCAGAGATGAGTTGATCTCTTAGCAGCAGGAGCAGACCGGCAAAACTAGATGAGAAGACTAATAAAATATTTCTAGAATTATGGCAAAAATTAAAACCAGAAACAATAGTTCCAGACATTTCAGAAGTCCAATTTGAGTAAAGAATCCAAGCTGGCACCAGGGGTTTGAGCAATACGGTTATATGACTCTTTAGGGTCCCTGAAACAACCACTTTTAGGGTCATCTGATTGGGCATTTAAATTTGTTTAGGGAGGATGCCAAGGCAGCTGCTTGGCAGGGACAGGTGGAGATTGGAGGCCTCTTACAGAGTCTGCTATCCATTGGTCCACTTTTAATATTCAGAGAGTGTTGACATTCGTTGACACAGAAACTGAATGTACATTACTGCACAGCAATCCTGAGAGATTTTTTGGGTCTCCAGTATCCATAGATGACTATGGAGGATGCTGTATTCAGGTAAAAGCATTACTTTTGGAAATAGGGTATCTATCACCTCAGGAATATACTGTGTATGTATCCCCCAGACCTGAGTACATACTGGACATTGATGTACTACAGAGCCTATGGCTAAAATGACAGTGGGGGAATTCTGCCAGTGAGTGTGCCTGGTTAAAGCTGTACTGAGGGGCATGCCACCTATCCAGCATTACAGCTACCTGTGCCTAGGTAGCTGAAAAATACCAAGCAGTACAAACTGCCAGGGGGTCAAACAGAAATGACTTTAACCTTCTGGGAACTGGAGAAGATGGGCATTATTAGACCCGCACATAACCCATTTAATTCACCAGTAGGGCCTGTAAAAAAAAGTCAGATGAGATCTGGAGGTTGATGTTAGATTACCAAGAGCTTAATACAGTTTTTCTTCCCCTACATGCAATGATTCCATCAGTGAGTGATATCACAGAACATCATAGTCATTGACTGGAATTTATGAGTGTGTTTTAGATCTAGAGAATACTTTCTTCTCAACTGA
Source organism: Oryctolagus cuniculus (assembly GCF_964237555.1). Classification (NCBI taxonomy): domain Eukaryota; kingdom Metazoa; phylum Chordata; class Mammalia; order Lagomorpha; family Leporidae; genus Oryctolagus; species Oryctolagus cuniculus. Next base: position 87,216,664 of record NC_091453.1, read on the forward strand.
TATGTCTTGAGAGTCAAGACCAATTCACCTCCACTTGGGGTAACTGGCAATGGACCTCCAATATTCTTCCACAAGGCTATCTACATAGCCCCCACCTTGTGCCATGGTTTGGTAGCAATGGATTTGGCATAGTTGTCTGTGTATTTGTCAGTACACATGTTCCATCATACAAATGATGTGATGTTAACCTGTAACTCTCTTGTAGATTTGTAAACATCTATACCCATCTTGCTGAGCCATCTTAAAGTCATTTGGCTGGGAAATCAGAGTCCAAAATGCATGGACCAGGACTCTGTGAAATTCTTGGGAGTTGAGTGGTTGGGTAAGACAAAAGTCACCCCCAAAGCAATCATAGATAAAAATCTAGGCCTTTCTGATTCCAGTGACTATAAAGCAGTTACAAGAATTTATAGGATTTTTGGGATATTAGAGTGTGTTTATCCCATATCTGTCACAAATCCTGAGGCCCTTGTACTGTTTGGTAAATATGTTAATTAAGTGGAAATGGGGTGATTGGACACAAGCACACTTCACAGTGGTTAAGTAGAATGTAAATCCACCCAAGTCTCTCAATGTGCTTGATTCAACCATACAGTGTGTTATTCACACACACATCACCGCAGAAGGGTTGGAGGGGCATTTGGAAGTAGCGTGAAAGACTCAGTTTATTGGGTTTTGGTCCCTTTTATGGAAAGGAGCAGAGATTTGGTACTCCTTAATTGAAAAGCAGCTTACTCCAGTGTATGCCACCTTGATGGCTACTGAAAGCATAATGAGCACCTCACATCATTTTACACACCTCTTCACCCTATTGTTGGTTGGATAAGAAACTGGGCAGTGAAACCATGTGGAAGGACAGTAGAGATTCCCACACTGACAAGTGGGGAGCTTACCTGCAACAATAGGGAGCTCTAAATGCAAGCCCATTAAAGTCCGAATTACAAGGGATTTGGGGGCATTGTCACCTATTTAACTCCCCAAATCCTCAGGAGCCATGGAACCATCTAGTCCATACCAATATGAGACTCCACCAATTCCTATGGAGGCCTGGTATACACATCGATCCAGCAGAGGACATCATTCACAGTGAACCATGGAAGCCTTTCAGCCTTCCCAAGATGATTTGGTGAGAATGAGGCAATCACCAAAGTAGTCAAGAGGTTGAACTATGAACAGTTTTGCTGGCTACTGTCAACGAGCTTTTGCCTATTGTTAGTTGCATCAATAGCTGGGCCATCTATTGAGGCCTAACTGGATAGCGACATGGAATGCAGAAAATTGAATGGTTATACACTGAACTTTGTAGAGGTAGGCCATGTGGCAATATCTGTGGGATGTGGGACACCAGAAGAAAATCATCATATACCATGTGATGAGGTGCATGCCTTTTGCCCATCCTGGGGATGATGAGGTTGATACCTTAAGTAAAGTACTTTGGTTGGGAAAGGCCCCAGAAAATGATGTTACTAAATGGTTACATTGGGTGGCTGCTACACACAGAAAAAAAGTGATGTGGGTTACAGTAAAAGCTTGGAACTTGCCTGTAACTTAACAAGAGGTTGTAGACACTTGCAAAATCTGTACTGTCTATTTCCAAGAACATGCCTGTTGAATACCACTAACCACTGGAACTGTGATGCGTGGCTGGGTGCCTCTTGAAAGATGGCAAATAGACTTTATTGGGCTTTTTCCCCAATCTGATGGATACAAGTATTCTGTTACTGTATAGACACTGCTATGGATTGCTTTTTGCTACTTCTGTCAGGCAACATTTTGCTACTTTTGTTAGCTTTTTGCTACTTCTGTCCTGCATGTCTGACAAGATTATGTGCTGCATGTGGAAGACCACAAGCTATTGAGAGTGACTGCAGGACCCATTTCACGGCCTCCAAAGTACAGTGTTGGACAAAGCACCTAGGCATTGACTGGAAACTACATCACCATACCATCCCTAAGGAGCCAGAATGATTGAGCATTGAAGCAAGGCATCAGGAAGTAAGCTGACTCAGGCTCCATGGTGAGATGGACCAAGAGAATGTAGACTGTGTTACAGTGATTAAATGAATGGCCTCAGGCAGTAGCAGTAGCCACTGAAGACTTTGCTGCATTATTCAACACAAAACAATGTATTGTTAACTGCTTCCATGGCCCTTGAGCTGGGGGGAACATGTCACCTGGCAGTGATCATGTAGCAAAAGCCAGCAAGATGTGGTTCACCTTGCTGTCACCATGAGGAGCAGGAATAGAACATGACTTGTGGGTGACACTACGCGTTATAGCCACTTGGCACCCTGTGGTTAATGTACATTACCCATGCAAGGAAAGGGCCACTACCTTGCTCAAATGCACATTTGTCTTAGCTTTATTGCCAATGTAGACGAGTATCCAGAAAAAGCTATGCCTCAGTGGGCAACCCTTTTTGCTAGCTGTAGTGTTATGTCAAGATAAATCCCTTGCTTCTATCTTAACCAATGGTCAGGATTTGTCATTGCTGGTGCCACTAACTTCTTGGTCTTATTGCCCTTAGCCTGGTGGCTGCAAATACCGTTGGTGGACTGGGCACACACCTTTGCAGTGGTGACCAACAGATTGATTTATTGCATTACACTGATTACCTATCAGCTCTGAATCTGAGCTGCCTTGGAAGGTAACCACAGCTGCTACCAAAACTATACTAGGTAGGAAGGATGGAATTCTTCTGACCCATCATGGTACAACACTTGAACCCATGTGAAGATGGCTAGCCCAGGAGCAGTTTAAAAAGAAAAAAAACCTGTCCATGATTGGAGTATTTTGTGTGGGATGATCTGGGATAGCTTTATTTGCTCACTCGTATGTTTGTTACTTTAGCCTATATTGTTGTTGTGGAATTTGGATGCCATATTCCATACTCTTCACACATTCCTCATACAAGGGACCCTCCTGGAAGATAACATACATGTTGATTGTGAGATGAGGAACCCTGAAGCAGTAGAGTGTTGGGAAAGTGAAGTCAGGCTCCCTCGCTGTCATAGCAACTGGCAGGCCAGAAGTTGCTAAAATTCTTCAATGTTACTCCTTCCCTGCCTGACCCTGTTATCTGTAAGCATATATAAGAAACTGAGGGCAGAGCTGAGGGTAGACTCCTTTGCAGCTGGCCTGCCACCATGAACAAAGTGAATGTGTTTCTTGTATACCTTTGCCCACTGCTGAGAGAATAAAGAGGTATGAATCTACAAAAGTCTCCTAAGTTGTTCTTTGGCCTGTCCAAATCCAGACCTAATCTTATGGGAGCTGAGTTCCTGCATTAGAGCAGGAGAAATTTTTGATAACATAAAAAATAGAAATTAGAAGAATGACATGTTAATACATATACAAATATATAGGTGGAAATTTCAAGATAGACATAAACATAAATGGGAATTTGAAATATGATAGAGTTGAAATAGTAAATCTGTGGAGTGGGGCTGGCGCTGTGGCGCAGTGTGTTAAAGCCTTGGCCTGAAGCGCTGGCATCCCATATGGGTGCCAGTTCTAGTCCTGGCTGCTCCACTTCCAGTCCAGCTCTCTGCTGTGGCCTGGGAAAGCAGTAGAAGACAGCCCAGGTGCTTGGGCCGTTGCACCCACAAGGGGAGACCCAGAGGAAGCTCCCGGCTCCTGGCTTCAGATCAGCGCAGCTCCCACCGTTGCTGCCATCTGGGGAGTGAACTAGCAGATGGAAGACTGTCTCTAACTCTCTCTGTAATTCTGTCTTTCAAATAAGTAAAACAAATCTTTATAAAAATCTGTGGGGAAATGGTGATGAGATCTATACTGGCAGTGGAACAATAGGCTTACTGTGTGGGAAAAAATTACTAGAACGCTACATCTTGCCATATAATGTAACAAATTCCAGGTGAACTAGATTCAAATGTGAAAAGAAGAAAATTAAAAGTATGAAAAGCATAAATTATAAAATGGTGAATGGGGAGAAACTCTTGACATAATAAGAGAAAATAAAACACATAGAAGAAAACACTGGAAAATTTGATCTCAAGAATAAGGCCTTATGAATGACAAAATGCATCTTAAAGTAGAAATATAATCATCAATAATAATAAACTGCATTAGGAACATCAAGCATGTGATTAATGACATAAAGTGCAATAAGGAAATAGCACATAATTCAAGAGGAAAAACTGGCAGAAATTAGGAAAAAAATCAGTGCTGAAGGAGGAAGAGTTTGCCCAATAAGCCCATGAACAGTGATGGTAATGAGACCCATGGTAGACTAATTCAAACCAAATCATTGGAAGAGAGGTCCATGTACATGCATTAAAGTTATTGTTTTGTTTTGCTTTGCTTTATCTTAATTTTTATCTTTTTATTTTAGTATCTCACATATACAAAAAGTATAAAAGTTATCAGTGTTCAATTCAAAACATTTTGACAAAGAGCACATATTCATGTATTCAGCATCCAGATCAACAATGGTAACATTCACCGCTTTCCAGGAGCTCCCTTCCTTCTACCTTATGCTTACTAACCCCTCAAGAGAAACAATTATTACAAATCATCAAAAATTACTTTATATATCTGGAACCAAACAAGGATGCACATTTTCATGATTACTATTCAATATAGTTCTAGAAGTTTTAGCCAGAGTCATTAGACTAGAAAAATAAATCAAAGGCATACAAATGGGAAAGGAGGAAGTTTAAATGATCCCTGTTTGCAGATGACATAATTCTATATATAGGAGAACCAAAAGACTCCATTAAGAGATTATTGGAATTCATAGGAGAGTTTGGCAACATTGCAGGATATAAAATCAGCACACAAAAATCAACAGCATCTACATACATAACAATACCATGACTGGGAAAGAACTTGTAAAATCAGTCCCATTCACAATAGCTACAAAAAGTTTGAATACCTTGGGATAAATTTAACCAAGGATGTGAAAGAAAATTACAAAGCATTAAGAAGAAAATAAAAAAACACAAAAATGGGAAAATATTCCATGTTAATGGATTGAAAGAATTAAAATCATCAAAATGTCCATATCATCCAAAATAGTTTACAGATTCAGAGTGGTTCCAATCAAAATACCAAGGACATTCTTCTCAGATCTAGAAAAAAAGATCCTAAAATTCATTGGGAAACACGAGACACCGAATATCTAGAGGAATCATAAAGAATAAAAAATTGGAGGCACAACAGTACCAGATTTCAAGACATATTACAGTGCAGTTATAATCAAAACAGCTTGATACTGGCATGAGAATAAACACGTCAACCAATGGAACAGCTTAGAGACCCCCAAAATTAACCCAAGTGTCTACAACCAACTAATCTTTGACAAACAAGCTAAAATCATTCTTCAACAAATGATGTGAAAATTGAATCTCTGTATGCAGAAGTATGAAGCGAGACCCCTACCTTACACCCTATGCAGAAATCAAGTCACAACGGATGAGAGATCTAAATCTAAGACTTGAAAATATCAAATTACTAGAGAAAACCATAGGGGAACCATTGCAAGACACTGACATAGGCAAAGACTTCTTGGATAAGACCCCGGAAGTACAGGCAATAAAGGAAAAATGGACAAATGGGATTCCATCAAGCTAAGAAGTTTCTGCATGGCAAAAGAAGCACTCAACAAAGTAGAGGCAACTGACAGAATGGGAGAAAATATTTGCAAACTATGCAACTGATAAATGATTAATGTCTGGAATATATAAGGGTCTCAAGAAACTTAACAATAAAAGAGATAATCCAGTTAAGAAATGAGCTAAGGGTATGAACAGGTATTTTTCAAAGGATGAAATTCAAATGGCCAACAGACATGTGAAAAGATGGTCAGGATCACTAGCCATCAAGGAAATGCAAATTAAAACCACAATGAGGTTTTATCTCACCCCAGCTACCATCCAAAAATAAAAAAAAAAATACTGGTGAGGATGTTGGGTCAGGGGGGAAGGTACCCTAATACACTGTTGGTGGGAACGTAAACTACTACAACTGTTATGGAAGATGGTATGGAGATTCCTCAGAAATCTGAAAATAAATCTACCATCTAACTCAGCCATTCCACTCCTGGGATTTTACCCAAGGGAAATGCAATCAGCATCCGAAAGAGTTATTTGTACCCAATGTTTATAGGAGCTCAACTCACAATAGCTAAGATAGGGAATCAACTGAGATATCCATCAGCTGGTGACTGGATAACAAAATTGTCATGGGGCCGGTGCCGGCATCCCATATGGGCACCAGTGCTAGTCCCGGTTGCTCCGCTTCCGATCCAGTTCTCTGCTATGGCCTGGGAAAGCAGTGGAAGATGGCCCAAGTCCTTGGGCCTCTGCACCCACGTGGGAGGCCCAGAAGAAGCTCCTGGCTCCTGGCTTTGGATCTGTGAAGCTCCGGCCATTGCGGCCAATTGGGGAGTGAACCAATGGAAGGAAGACCTGTCTCTCTTTCTGATTTTCCTTCTCTTTCTGTGTAACTCTGACTTTCAAATAAATAATTAAATCTTAAAAAAAAGATAAGAGGCATATCACAAAAAAACTACATATGATTTCAAAGTCTTTAAAAAATAAATTGTGGTATATATACATGATAGAATACTACTCAATCATAAAAAAGAAAGAAATTCTGTCTTTCACAACAAAATACATGCAATTGGAGACCATTATGCTTAGTGAAATAAGCGAGTCCTAAAAGACAAATACTATACATTTTCACCGATTTGTGGTAACTAATATACAGAGTACAAAAAACGTAATGTATGTGAGTGAAATTGAAATTTGATTATTGCTTATAGCCATTGTCTATAATTATGAAGAACAGTGGTTTTGTATTATTCATTTAATTTTTTTATTTAATGGAGGTTTAATCTTGGGATTATAAGGTAAATGAAATTATACCACTGTAAAAATTAAAAAAATAAAATGAAAGGAAGGAGGAGGGAGGTTGAAAGTGAGGCAGGTTGGGAGAGTAGGCTGGGGAGTATGATACTCCTAAATCTCTCTCTATATATATGAAATACATGAAATTTGTTCTCCTTATATAAATAAAATAGCTATTAAAACAGACATAATAATGAAATTACTTTTTGTAACAACTATCTTGACTATCATCACTTTTATTTTTTGAAAATATTTACCTATATGGAATCATGCAAGTTATAATCTTTGTTGGCTGCCCTTATCTTTGGTTCTATTTGCCACTTGGCACTATGTGATTGCTTGTAAATTCAGATTTTTCAGGTTCATTGTTGTATGGTATTATGTTATATGAAAATATCACATTTTATCTATGCCCCCTAAGACTGATAAACATTTAATTAATTTCTAGTGTATACCTTATTATAAATAATGCCTCCACTTCTGATCAAACTCCCCAGTGATGCACCTGGGAAAGCAGCAGAGATGGCCCAAGTGCTTGGGCTGCTGCACTCTCGTAGGAGATCTGCAAGAAACTCCAGTATCCTGGCTTCAGACCAACCTAGCACCAGCCATTGTGGCCATTTGGGGAGCGAGCCAGCGGCTGTAAGATCTCTCTCTCTCTCTCTCTCTCTCTCTCCCCCTTTCTTTCTCTCTCTCTCTCTCCTTCTCTCTCTGTATCTCTGCCTTTCAAATAATTGTCTTTAAAAAACTCAGTTAAAATACTGCCTCTCCAATAACATGATCCCCAATTCCTTTAAGCAGACTTAGTAGCTCTGTTTTCTGAATGCCCACAAGTTCTCCTTGACATCTACCACTGTAACACTAATGGCAATCTGTTTTAATCCTCTGTTTGTTCACATGTTGTGCCCTCCAAATGCAGAAATATGCAAGGAAGCATCTGACATGATGGTAAAAAATTAGAAAAAGCTAAACCAGAACAACTGGAGGTAGTGTCCATATGTGAAATAGTTTTTAAGCATCCCAGGTGATTCCAGGGTGCAGTCAGTAGTAAGAACCACTGTTTTCATTTTGTACTCCCTAAGAACAAGTATTTCTGAAGAGCAGAGACTGAGTTTCCCTTGTCGCATTTTGTGTCTGACATCTATTATAAGGAATGACATAAAGCTATTTGTCATCTTGAACTGCACCTGTGGTACTCCTGTTAATATTAATTAGCATTTATACATTTCATAAGACCATTAAGTAGAAAAAGTTAAGTGACTAGCAGCTACAGATGTAGTGACAACAGCAGACTCTCTGGAAGGTCATGTAACTCAGTTTTCCTCCTCATTCCAAGAGGTTACATCCTTGAGAGGGCTGCTCTGATTCCATGTAGGGAGAGGGCCCTTGATCATTGAGTGCTCTGCACATAACATCTGACTTGGAGAGAGGAGTCGGGGCATTTTCTGGGGCTACATATTCTTCATACAACTCTTTTAAATTCTTTATCTTTTCTTAAGATATATTTTTATATATTTGAAAGGCTTAGTTACAGAGAAGAGAGGGAGAGAGGGAGAGAGGGAGAGAGGGAGAGAGGGAGGGAGAGAGGGAGGGAGGGAGGGAGATATTTTCCATCTGCTGGTTCATTCCTCAAATGGTCATAATGGCTGGGGCTATGCCAGGCTGAAGCCAAGAGCCTGAAGCCTCCTCTGGGTCCCCCATGTAGGTGCAGGGGCCCAAGAAAAACCAAGTGTTTAACCCACTACACCACAACACTGGCCCCTTTGTCCCCTCTTATGGTGAGTGTAATGGCTAATTTATGTATCAAAGTGGGTAGGCTATAATAGCAAGTTTTTGGTGTCGATGTTTCTGTGAAGGTATTATTTAGATGTGAATAACATCTAAGTCAGTAGACTTTGAATAAAGCAAATGAGCCTTTAAAATGTGTGTGGGACTCATCTAATCAGTTGAAGGCCTCAGGAGAAGACTGAGGTCTCTTGAAAGAAGAAGGAATTCTGCCTCCAGATTGCTTGTGGATTTTATACTAAAACATCAAGTTTTTCATGGTCTCCACTCTGCCAGCCCTGCTGCTTTTGGACCTGCCAGCTTCCTCAGTTGCATGAGCCAATTCTTTGAAGTCTCTCTCAATTCTCTCTTGCTCTCTCGCTGTCTCGCTCTCTCACTCTCTTGCTCCCCATATTCCTCAACAATCAGGGATAATTAAACAGTCTGAGAAAACAATATATTGTTCTATGGCAAATCATCCAATTTGGGTGAAAAAAGTTTGCCTAAGAAATATTTCCCAATATCAACTCTGCTCCCAAGAGTGAGGAACGAAGCATTGAAGGAGAGAGTGGATAAGAGATCATGAGAGCGGAGTAGTGTAAATGGACAACAGGAGTGACCAGAATGATTGCAGAAGGGTTAGCTGTATGTTGGACACTACACTAAGAATTTTACATGTATTGCGTCAATTCAATCCATTTTTATGGCATTCTTATGGAGGAGTGTGTCAGTTAGTTGATTGTCCTGCCCCCATATTCAAGGGAAAGGTTGCTTCTGGGAAGCAGCTGTCCAATAAGAGGCTATATCCTCTTTCTACCTCCACGCAGTTTAATGGTGTGATGTAGTTGGTTCTTGAGATGGAATGAATTATTCTCCTCAAAATGATCCATGACGTGATCTATGGAATGTGTTCATTTTAAGTTAAATTGCAAAAGGAACCATGTAGATGAAAAATGTTAGGGGAGGTGGAGAGATTTTCCTGGATTATTCAGGTAGATCTAAATGCCATCACAAATGTTCCTTTGAGAGGGGGGCAGAGGGAGATTCAACCATAGGAGAAGGTTGCATGATGACAGAAGCAGAGAGACATTTGAAGATATTTTATTGCTGTATTTGAATGTGGAGGAAGGGGCTGTAGTTCAAAGAATGCGGGGCATGCAACACTAGGAACTCAAAAAGGCAAGGAGACAGATTCTCTGCTACCACTTCCTGAGACAGCATAGCCCTGCTGACATCGTTGCTAATGAACAGTAAATCTACTTTTGATTTCTAGCCTCCAGAACTATAGTAAAATAAGTTGATTCAGTTTTAAGCCAGTATGTATAATTTGCTACACCAGCTATAGGAAACGAATACGATTCTCACCAAAACAGTCCTTTTGTGGGTGGAAATATTACAACACTGATTTACAAGAACTCTGAATATTTTGACTTCCTGAGTGTCTCCCACCATAAAGAAGCATTTTGTAACTGCACTGGGATAAAGAGAATATAATCTAAGCTTCATTCCCTATTATGTTTTCATTATTATTACATTCATATTTCTTCTGTGTGTATATATATATATGTGTATATATATATATTAAGAAGTACAGTTACAGACAGAGGGAGAAACAGAGAAAACGGTCTTCCATCTGCTGGTTCACTTCGCAGATGGCTGCAACAGAAGAAGTTGGGCCTATCTGAAGCCAGGAACCAGGAGCTTCTTCTGGGTGTCCCATGTGGGTGCAGGGGCCCAAGGACTTGGGCCATTTTCTACTGCTTTCCAAGGCCATAGCAAGGAGCTAGATCAGAAGAGGAGCAGCTGGGACTGGAATCAGTGCCCATATGGGCTTCCAGTGCTGCAGGCGGAATCTTAGCCCAGTATGCCACAGTGTCAGCCCTGTTGTTCTTACATAATTGGAAAGCAAACTTTTTATGGGCCAGTAAGGGTATCATGAGTCCAATGCCCTGCAACTATTGTACCTAATGAATAAGTCTGTGCTATATGTCACTTCTGGATCATGGAGGCTATGGAATCAGCAGTTTCCCCACTTTCTCCTTCTTGGAACAAGTCTTACAGATCCAAGCAGGTTTTACATTTGCACAAAAAAAGAGATTCGGTTTTATCTGAGTCACCATGGAGAGGAAAGTGACTTTCCTATGTGAGAATACCTTCTTTGTACTGCTATGTGAGTCACAAGCAAACTTCTGCAGTTTTAAGCCACAAAAATGTTGTGGATTATTAGCAACAGCAACTAACACTGCACTGAAGAACATCAAAACTGACATTTTGAAGTGGGAATCACCTATATTAAAAACACACACTGTGTGGCTTTGCCTTAGTGGTTAATTTACATGAAGTGAGTGAGCTGATGTTGGGAACTAGGGATACAGCTACACAAGTTGCACAGTTGGGAGAATTTACCATCCATGATAAGCTGGTATCAGACCAAAGACTTACTAAGCATGAATCTCTAGGAGAACAGGTTGGATAATAGTATGCTGGTAGTGGGTATGGATTGTTACTTCCTACATTTAGCAAGATGTGTAAAGAAACGGATACACAGAGGCAAGAATTGTCTAGTTTGAGATTTAAGACAAAGTTATAGTCTCCTAACTGGCGGTTATCTTAGTGTGCTCAGGACACCCTAATAAAATAAAATGCTTGCTTTTAATAGCAAAAATTTACTTTCTCACAGTTACAGAGAATTGAAGTCCCAGAACAATGTCTGACAGGGTTGATTTCTGATAAGGACTCTTACTGGTTTACCTTCTTTCAAAGTCCTCACATGGCCTTTCATCTTTGTGTGTGCATTTATAGAAAGTAATGTAGGCCAGCGCAGTGGCTCAACAGGCTAATCCTCCACCTAGCGGCGCCGGCACACCGGGTTCTAGTCCCGGTCGGGGCGCCGGATTCTGTCCCGGTTGCCCCTCTTCCAGGCCAGCTCTCTGCTGTGGCCTGGGAAGGCAGTGGAGGATGGCCCAAGTGCTTGGGCCCTGCACCCCATGGGAGACCAGGAGAAGCACCTGGCTCCTGCCTTCGGATCAGCGCGGTGCGCCAGCCGCAGTGTGCCAGCCGTGGCGGCCATTGGAGGGTGAACCAATGGCAAAAGGAAGACCTTTCTCTCTGTCTCTCTCTCTCTCACTATCCACTCTGCCTGTCCAAAAAAAAAAAAAAGTAATGTAGATCCCTTTTTTCTTCCTCTATGTACACCAATCCTATAAGATTAGGATCCCATAATTATGACCTCATTTACCTTAGTGAAATTCTAAAATCTTTAACCCCAAATAAAGTCACACTGAAGCTTAAAACTTATATAACTTTTATGGGGACACAAATCCATACTGTGACATTGCAAGTGGTATTTTAAAAATGCCAACTATTGCTGGACCCAAACAGGAAGAAGTGGAGCTGAAAGAATTCTTAAGGAAAAAGGCAAACTAAAGCACCTCAGAGTGGAACAGGCAGATTCGAGAATTCTGAAAGCCAATTCCTACACAAAGTTACCAATAAACTGGCCAAACTTGTCATAATCAATTATTCTGAACTCCAGAAACTAACCAAAAGCTTGCATAAACCAGGAAAATTCTTAATCAAGAAATGATCCAGAAGAAGCTCCTGGCTCCTGGCTTTGGCCTGGCCCAGCCCTGGCCATTGTGGCCATTTGGGGAGTGAACCAGAGGATGGAAGATGCTCTCTTTGTACCTCTGGCTTTCAAATACCTAAATAAATCTTAAAAAAATATTACAATGAATGAAAACAAAACACACCAAAATCTATGGGTAGAGAAAAATCAGTATTAAGAAGGAATTTTACAGCAGTAAGTGCTTACATTTAAAAAAAAAAATAGAACAATCGCAAACAATCTAATGATGTGCTAAATGAACTTAGAAATAAAAAACAAACCAAATCCCAAATCAGGAATTGAGAAATAATAATAAAAGCACAAATAAGTGAAATTTGGAATTAAAATACTACTAAAGATCAAGAAAATGAAAGCATTTTTTAAAAAAAGATGTAACAGGATGCCAGTGCTGTGGCATAGTGGGTAAAGTCACCACCTGCGATGCCAACATCCCATATGAACGTCAGTTCAAGTCCCAGCTGATCCACTTCCAACCCAGCTCTCTGCTCTGGCCTGGGAAAGCAGCAGAGGATGATCCCAGTGCTTGGGCCCCTGTACCCACATGGGAGACTTGGAAGAAGCTCCTGGTTCCTGGCTCCTTGTTTTGGACCAGCCCAGCTCCAGCCCTTGCAGCCATTTGTGGAGTGAACCAGCAGATGGAAGATTTTTCTCTCCATCTCTCCATCTATCTGTAACTCTGCCTTTCAAATAAATAAATAAATATTTTTTAAAAAAGATGTAATAGACAAACCTTTTGCAAGACTAACAAAGAAAGAAGAGAGAGCGAAAACTCAAATAAATAAGATTAGAGATGAAAAAGGAGAAATTACAATTGATGCCACAGAAACACAAAGGATCATAAGAAACTACTATAAACAACTATATGCTTACAAATTGGAAAACCTCAAAAAATGCATAAATTCCTGGATGTATATAACCTACCAAGATTAAATCCAGAAGTTACATAAAATCTGAACACGCCTGTAACAGGCAATGAGATTGAAGCTATAATTATAATCCTCCCATGAAGGAACAATTCAGGATTTGATGGCTTTACTACTAAATTCTATTGGACAGAGAGTAACTAACTCTAGAACTTTTCACACTAAAATATTGTAAAAGATGGAACTCTGACAAACTCTTTTTATGAGGCCAGCAAAACTCTGATACCAAAACCAAACAAAAACATAACACAGAAAGAAAACTACAGACCAGTATCTTTTTTTTAACTTTTATTTAATGAATATAAATTTCTAAGGTACAGCTTATGGATTACAATGGCTCCACCCCCATAACTTCCCTCCCACCAGCAACCCTCCCCTTTCCCTTCCCTCCCCCCTTCCTTTCACATCAAGATTCATTTTCAATTCTCTTTATATACAGAAGATCAGTTTAGCATATATTAAGTAAAGATTTCAACAGTTTGCACCCACATAGAAACACAAAGTGAAAAATACTGTTTGAGTACTAGTTATAGCATTAAATAACAATGTACAGCACATTAAGGACAGTGATCCTACATGAGGAGTAAGTGCACAGTGACTCCTGTTGTTGACTTAACAAATTGACACTCTTGTTTATGGCCTCAGTAATTTCCCTAGGCTCTTGTCATGAGCTGCCAAGGCTATGGAAGCCTTTTGAGTTCACCGATTCTGATCATATTTAGACAAGGTCGTAGTCAAAGTGGAAGTTCTCTCCTCCCTTCAGAGAAAGGTACCTCCTTCTTTGATGACCTGTTCTTTCCACTGGGATCTCACTCGCGGAGATCTTTCATGTAGGGTTTTTTTTTCCCAGAGTTTTTTGGCTTTCCAAGCCTGTAATACTCTTATGGGCTTTTCAGCCAGATCCAAATGCCTTAAGGGCTGATTCTGAGGCCAGAGTGCTGTTTAGGACATTTGCCATTCTATGGGTCTGCTGTGTATCTCGCTTCCCATGTTGGATCGTTCTCTCCCTTTTTTATTCTATCAGCTAGTATTTGCAGACACTATTCTTCTTTATGTGCTCCCTTTGGCTCTTAGTCCTATCATTATGATCAATTGTGAATAGAAATTGATCACTGGGACTAGTGAGATGGCATCGGTACATGCCACCTTGATGGGATTGAATTGGAAACCCCTGGTATGTTTCTAACTCTACCGTTTGTGGCAAGTCAGCTTGAGCATGTCCCGAATTGCACATCTCTTCCCTCTCTTATTCCCACTCTTATATTTAACAGTGATCACTTCTCAGTTAAGTTTCAACACTTAAGAATAACTGTGTCTTGATTACAGTATTCAACCAAAAGTATTAAGTAGAACAAACAAAAAAATACTAAGAGGGATAACGTATTAAGTCAATCATCAACAGTCAGGGCAAGGGCTGATCAAGTCACCGTTTCTCCTAGTGTTCATTTCACTTTAACAGGTTTCCTTTTTGGTGCTTAGTTAGTTTTCACCTATCGAGGAGAACAAGTGGTATTTGTCCCTTTGGGATTGGCTTATTTCACTCAACATGATGTTTTCCAAATTCCTAACAGGGATCACTTTTCAGTTAAAATTTAAACACCTAAGAATAATTGTGTGTTAATTACAGAGTTCAACCAATAATACTAGAACAAAAAAAATACTAAAATGGATGAAGTATTATATTGTACATCAACAGTCAGGACAAGAGCTGATCAAGTCACTGTTTCTCCTAGTGTCCATTTCACTTCAACAGGTTTCCCCTTTGGTGCTCAGTTAGTTGTCGCCGATCAGGGAGAACATATGATATTTGTCCTTTTGGGACTGGCTTAATTCACTCAGCATGATGTTTTCCAGATTCCTCCATCTTGTTGCAAATGACCGGGTTTCATTGTTTTTGACTGCTGTATAGTATTCTATAGAGTACATGTCCCATAATTTCTTTATCCAGTCTACTGTTGATGGGCATTTGGGTTGGTTCCAGCAGACCTGTATCTTTGATTAATATAAATTCAAAAATTCTCAGCAACATGTTAGCAAAGATAACACAACACTATATCAAAAAGATGATACATCTCAATAAAGAGGAATTTATCTCATGGATGCAAGAATGGTTCAACATCTACAAATCAATAAATTTTATTAATAACATTAACAGAATGAAGAAAAAAACATCTGATCATCTCAAAATATGCAGAGAAATCATTTGATATGATTCAATAGCTCTTTTTGTTAAAAATTAAACAAATTAGTTATATAAGTAATATATTTCAAAAATTATAAAGGCTGCATATGACAAACCAACAGCCAATATAATGAATGAAGAAAAGCTGGAAGCATTTACTCTCAGATTTGGAACAGATAAGAATGTCCATTTTCACAACTCTTATTGAATATAGTATTAGAAAGAGCAATTAGGAAGGAGAAAGAAATAAAAGACATCAAAATTGAAAAGAAAGAAGTCAAAATATCCATGTTTGCAGAAGACATGATGATGTAAATGAGGTTGTACTAAACCCTTCATAAAAAGCTGTTAGAACTGTTGATAAATTCAGTAAATTCTCAGGATACAAAAATCAACATACAAAAGACAGTGGCTTTTTTTTTTTTAACAAATCAATAATGATCTTGCTGAAGGAGAAATCAAGAAAGATATCCCATTCACAATAGCTACAATAAATTAAATATTTAGGAATAACATCAACTAAAGAAATGAACTGAAGACTCTTTGGGAGGAGGGCTCCAAGATGGTGGATTAAGGAGGGAGCTCACTGATAGTCCAGGAAAAGATAGTTTAATAAAATGGAGATACTGTAGTCTCAGGGAAAAGTTAGGGGAAAAACTGCAGAGGAAATTCTTCTGGAACTAGTGGGACACAGTGAACCTATGTGGAGGGCGTGGGCACCCACGGCTCTGGACCCCAGCTGCTGAGTCTACGCACCAGTGCTGGAAAGAGAGCTGAGGCGAAACCTCAGTAGCCTGGGACACAGGCAGAAAAGCAGCAGGAAGAGCTTAGAGGGAACGAGGCTTGAAGCCCCATGAGGGAAAGTACACCAGCCTAACTAGAGGAGAGAAAAAAAAATAAAAGGGACTAGTATGGACATGATTCTCTCTCTCCACTCACCTTACAAAGGTGAGCAAGACAATACAGAAGGCTCCATTTTGGACATACGTAACAGTTACACCAGCTCGGGGCTGCACCTGTCCTCAGCCAAGCAGAAAAACCTGACTCTGGTGGGGAGAAATAACAGGAGACTAAAACCTAGTGGATGTATGGAGCTTATGAACCAGGACTGTGACAAACACACACACACACACACACACACACACAAACTGAGTGCGTGTGGGATAACTCACAGTGTGCCTGAGATGTGAATAGTCTCAGTGGGAGACACCACAAATTCGGGCAGCCTTGGCTACCCAGTGAGAGACATTGCAGGGGAATCTGAGCTTACACTGATGACTGCACAGATCCTTTGTGTGGTCCTCAAGACAGAGCAGACAAATATTATACCCACTTGGGCTACTGCTCAGACGCTGATTGCCATTGAGGAGAAGAGCTCAGCTGAGCAAAATTACATTCTTCTGAATAAAAGGGGGGGGAATTTACCATGCCAAACCTGGGTGTGTCACCATTGGCACATCCTTAACCCTGAAGAACTAAACAGAGCTCTCTGGCCACACCTACCACAAGACTCTAGAGATTCACCAAAAGCAGACAGTCCACTTAAACTAGAGTCATAGTATAATGAGAAAAGCTACCATAGTGGGAAAAAAAGAAGAAACCAAAGAATATCTCCACAATGCCTAACAACAAATGCAAAAACCGAGGAAACAAGAAGGAAGACATCATGATGCTCCCGAATGAACATGACACTCCAATACAAGATTATGAAGATGATGAGATAGAAGAAATGCTAGATACAGATTTCAAAAAAATTTATGATAAGAACATTTAGAAGTTATCAAAAACAAATGCATGAACTACAGAAATCCATTCAGGGCAGGACAGAAAATCTCTCGTGAGAATGAAATCTTAAGGAAGAATCAAATTGAAGTAAGGAATTTAGTAGAACATGAAATTGAGATATTGAAGAAAAACCAAAATGAAAAGAAGAATTCAATAGAACAAATGAAAAACACATTTGAGAGCCTTAAAAACAGAATCAAGCCAGCGCCGCGGATCACTAGGCTAATCATCCACCTTGCGGCGCCGGCACACCGGGTTCTAGTCCCGGTCGGAGCGCCAGATTCTGTCCCGGTTGCCCCTCTTCCAGGCCAGCTCTCTGCTGTGGCCAGGGAGTGCAGTGGAGGATGGCCCAAGTCCTTGGGCCCTGCACCCCATGGGAGACCAGAATAAGTACCTGGCTCCTGCCGTCAGATCAGCGCGGTGCACCGGCCACAGCACGCCAGCCACGGTGGCCATTGGAGGGTGAACCAATGGCAAAGAAAGACCTTTCTCTCTGTCTCTCTCTCACTGTCCACTTCGCCTGTCAAAAAAAATTAAAAAAAAAATTAAAAAAAAAAACAGAATCAGTAAAGTAGAAGAGAGAATATCAGACTTAGAAGACAGAGCACAGGAAAGTATACAGTCAAACCAAAGAACAGAAGAGGAAATTAGAAATCTAAAAAATATTGTCGGGAATCTGCAGGATACTATTAAAAAAAAAAAAAAACAATATTCAGGTTCTAGGAGTTCCTGAAGGCATGGAGAGACAGAAAGGATTAGAAGGCCTTTTTAGTGAGATACTAGCAGAATACTTCCCAGGTTTGGAGAAGGAAAGAGACATTCAAGTACAGGAATCACATAGAACCCCCAGTAAACATGACCAAAAGAGAGCCTCACCATGACACACTGTAATCAAACTCACCACAGTGAAACATAAAGAAAAGATTCTAAAATGTGCAGGAGAGAAATGTCAGATTACTCTCAGCAGATCTCCAGTTAGACTCACAGCAGACTGCTCACCAGAAACCCTACAGGCTAGGAGGGAATGGCGAGATATAGCCCAAGTACTAAGAGAAAAAAACTGCCAGCCCAGAATATTATATCCTGCAAAGCTCTCATTTGTGAATGAAGGTGAAATAACGACCTTTCATAGCAAACAGAAATTGAAAGAATTTGTCACCACTCATCAAGCCCTGCAAGAGATACATGTAGAGGTGTTACACACAGAAACACAGAAACACGGCCATCAATACCAAAGAAGGTAAAGGAAGAAAATTTCCCAGTAAAAGATCACAGGAAGTTCAAAAGCATATATTAGAAATATCTTTGGAGGGGAGCCACAGAGTCTGAGCGCCAGTGCGGGAAGGGGAGTCTATGTGACAAAGAAACCAGCGGAGAGAGGAGAGACGCCCAGGGCTCTGAGTCCACACATCGGCGTTGGAAGCGGAGGTGAGCTTAGTAACCAGAGACATTGGCGGGGAAACGGCAGACAGAATTTTAGAGGGACGCGGGTTTTGAAGTGGGAAAGTCCAACAGACTACAGGAGAGAAGGAAAAATAAATAAATAAATAAATAAATAGGTGGGGGCATACTGGTACAGACAAGTATCACTCTCCGCCAACCTTGCAAAGGCTAGCAAGAGACAAAGAGCTGGGATATACATAATAAAAGGGGAGAGTTAAGACTACAATTCAGTAGTCTAGGCAACCCAGTGGGAGTCCACAGGACTCTTTGGGTAGAAGCCAGCGAAGCTAAATACCATCCATTCTGCTCAGCCTTGCAGTATTACTTACCTCCTGAACAAAAAATAAAATAAAATAAAATAAATAAATGAATAAATAAATAAATAAAGATTTACCACACATAACCTGAGGGTGTCACCTTTGCACACCTGTAACCCTGAAGAACCAAGCAGAGCTCTCAGGCCACACCTATCTCAAGCCTCCAAGGCTCCTCCATCAGCAGGCAGTACACTTAACACGGACATAGTATAATAATAATAAAAAAAAACACTCACAGTGAGGGAAACAGAATTAACCATGCCAAGCTATAAACACAGAAATCGAGGGAACAAGATCAACGATGACATTATGATGCCTCCAAATAAACAAAATACCCCAAGCCAAGATTATGAAGATGATGAGATAGAAGAAATGCAAGATACGGATTTCAAAAAATTTATAATAAGAACATTTAGAAGTTTTCAAAAGCAAATCCTTGAACTACAGAAATCCTTATTGGACAGGATTGAGAATCTCTCTCGTGAAAACGAAATTTTAAGGAAGAATCAAAATGAAACGCAGAAACTAGTAGAGCAGGAAAGTGTGATAGTGAAGAGAAATAAAAATGAAATGAAGAGCTCAATAGATCAAATGACAAACACATTAGAGAGCCTTAAAAACAGAATGGGTGAAGCAGAAGAGAGAATATCAGACTTAGAAGAGAGAGAACAGGAAAGGATACAGTCAAACCAAAGAAAAGAAGAGGAAATTAGAAATCTAAAAAATATTGTTGGGAATCTACAGGATACTATTAAAAAAACCAACATTCGGGTTCTAGGAGTTCCTGAAGGCATGGAGAGACAGAAAGGATTAGAAGGCCTTTTTAGTGAGATATTAGCAGAGAACTTTCCGGGTCTGGAGAAGGACAGAGACATCCTAGTACAGGAAGCTCATAGAACCCCCAGTAAACATGACCAAAAGAGATCCTCACCACGACACGTTGTAATTAAACTCTCCACAGTGAAACAGACAGAAAAGATCCTAAAATGTGCAAGAGAGAAATGTCAGATTACTCTCAGAGGATCTCCAATCAGACTCACAGCAGACTTCTCATCAGAAACACTACAGGCTAGGAGGGAATGGCGAGACATAGCATAGGTGCTAAGAGAGAAAAATTGCCAGCCCAGAATATTATATCCTGCAAAGCTCTCATTTGTGAATGAAGGTGAAATAAAGACCTTTCATAGCAAACAGAAATTGAAAGACTTTGTGGCCACTCGTCCGGCCCTGCAAAAGATACTTAAAGATGTGCTACACTCAGAAACACAGAAACACGGCCATCAATATGAAAGAAGGGAAAGGAAGAACACCTACCAGTAAAAGAGCATGGGAAGCTCAAAGCATATACTAGAAAATATCTCCGGGAAAATGGCAGGGCAAAGTCACTATGTATCAATAGTCACATTAAACGTGAATGGCCTGAACTGTCCAGTTAAAAGACACAGACTGGCTGACTGGCTTAAGGAACAACACCCAACTATTTGTTGCCTACAAGAAACACATCTCTCTAACAAAGATGCATGCAGTCTGAAAGTGAAAGGTTGGAAAAAGATATTCCATGCCAACAGAAACCAAAAAAAAGCAGGTGTAGCCATATTAATATCAGACAAAATAAACTTTAATACAAAAACTATTAAGAGAGACAAAGAGGGGCACTATATAATGATTAAGGGTTCAATTCAACAGGAAGATATAACAATTATCAATGTATATGCACCTAATTACAGGGCACCGGTCTATTTAAAAGATATGTTAAGGGACTTAAAGGGAGACTTAGATTCCAATACAATAGTACTGGGGGACTTCAATACTCCACTCTCAGAAATAGATAGATCATCCAGACAGAAGATAAACAAGGAAACGGCAGATTTAATCGACACTATAGTCCAAATGGATCTAACAGATATCTACAGAACTTTAAATCCTACATCTAAAGACTTTACATTCTTCTCAGCAGTGCATGGAACCTTCTCTAGGATTGATCACATACTAGGTCATAAAGCAAGTCTCAGCAAATTTAAAAGAATTAGAATCATACCATGCAGCTTCTCAGAGCACAGTGGAATGAAGCTGGAAATTAGCAACTCAGGAAACCCCAGAAAGTATGCAAACACATGGAGACTGAGCAACATGCTCCTGAATGAACACTGGGTCATTCAAGAAATCAAAAGAGAAATCAGAAACTTTCTGGAAGTAAATGAGGACAACAACACAACATATCAAAACTTATGGGATACGGCAAAAGCAGTATTGAGAGGCATGTTTATAGCAATAGGGGCCTATATCAAGAAATTGGAAAGGCACCAAATAAATGAGCTTTCAGCGCATCTCAAGGACCTAGAAAATTTGCAGCAAACCAAACCCAAATCTAGTAGGAGAAGAGAAATAATTAAAATCAGAGAAGAAATTAACAGGATTGAATCCAAAAAAACATTACAAAAAATCAGCCAAGTGAAGAGCTGGTTTTTTGAAAAAAAATAAACAAAATTGACACCCCACTGGCCCAACTAACTAAAAAAAAGAAGAGAAAAGACACAAATCAATAAAATCAGAGATGAAAAAGGAAACATAACAACAGACACCACAGAAATAAAAAGAATCATCAGAAATTACTACAAGGACTTGTATGCCAGCAAACAAGAAAATCTATCAGAAATGGATAGATTCCTGGACCCATGCAAATCAAAACCACAATGAGGTTTCACCGCACCCCGGTTAGAATGCCTCACATACAGAAATCAAGCCACTATGGAAGTCAGTTTGGAGATTCCTCAGAAACCTGAATATAGTCCTACCATACAACCCAGCCATCCCACTCCTTGGAATTTACCCAAAGGAAATTAAATTGGCAAACAAAAAAGCGGTCTGCACCCTAATGTTTATTGCAGCTCAATTCACAATAGCTAAGACCTGGAACCAACCTAAATGCCCATCAACGGTAGACTGGATAAAGAAATTATGGGATATGTACTCTTTAGAATACTGTACCGCAGTAAGAAACAACGAAATCCAGTCATTTGCAACAAAATGGAGGAATCTGGAACACATCATGCTGAGTGAAATAAGCCAGTCCCAAAGGGACAAATACCATATGTTCTCCCTGATTGGTGACAACTGACTGAACACCAAAAAGGAACTCTGTTGAAGTGAAATGGACACTATGAGAAACGGTGACTTAATCAGCATAGCCCTGACTGTTAATGAACAACTTAATACATTACCCTCTTAGTAGTTTTTTTTTTGTCTGTTCTACTTAATATGACTGGTTTAATTCTGTAATTAATACACAGTTATTCTTAAGTGTTGAAAATTAACTGAAATGTGATCCCTGTTAAACATAAGAGTGGGAATAAGAGAGGGAAGAGATGTACAATTTGGGACATGTTCAGGCTGACTTGCCCCAAATGGTAGAGTTAGAAACATACCAGGGGACTCCAATTCAATCCCATCAAGGTGGCATGTACCAATGCCATCTCACTAGTCCAAGTGATCAATTTCAGTTCACAATTGATCATAATGAAAGGACTAAGAGTCAAAGGGAGCACATAAAGAAGTCTAGTACCTGCTAATACTAACCGATAGAATAAATAAAGGGGAGAGTGATCCAACATGGGAAGCGAGATACTCAGCAGACTCATAGAATGGCAGATGTCCTAAACAGCACTCTGGCCTCAGAATCAGCCCTAAAGTCATTCCGATCTGGCTGAAAAGCCCATGAGAGTATTTCAGGCATGGAAAGCCAAGACACTCTGGCAAAAAAACAACAACAACAAAAAAAAAAAAACAAACAAAAAAAACCAAAAAAACAAAACCTAAATGAAAGATCTCTGTGAGTGAGATCCCAGTGGAAAGAACAGGTCTTCAAAGAAGGAGGTACCTTTCTCTGAAGGGAGGAGAGAACCTCCACTTTGACTATGACCTTGTCTAAACAAGATAAGAGTCGGAGAACTCAAGGGGCTTCCATAGCCTTGGAAATTCATGACTGGAGCATGGGGAGATTACTGATGCCATAGACAGGAGTGTCAATTTGTAAAGTCAACAACAGGAGTCACTGTGCACTTACTCCTCATGTAGGATCTCTGTCCTTAACGTGCTGTACATTGAGACTTAATGCTATAACGAGTACTCAAACAGTATATTTCACTCTGTGTTTCTATGGGGGTGCAAACTGTTGAAATCTTTACTTAATGTATACTAAACTGATCTTCTGTAAAAAAAAAAGAAGAAATTATCAATTCCCAACTTGACTCTCACTGGGATTAAACATGACAATAGGTCTGATCTGATTTCATCATCATTTAAAAAATCATCTATTATTTTTCACTTTATGTTTCTGTGTGGGAGCAAACTGTTGCAATCTTTACTTAATGTATGCTAAACTGATCTTCTGTATATAAAGAGAATCGAAAATGAATCTTGATGTGAATGGAAGGGGAGAGGGAGTGGGAGAGGGGAGGGTTGTGGGTGGGAGGGACGTTATGGGGGGGAAGCCATTGTAATCCATAAGCTGTACTTTGGAATTTTATGTTCATTAAATAAAAGTTAAAAAAAAAAGAAATATATTTGGAAAAATGGCAGGGCAAAGTCACCACTTATCAATAGTCACATTGAATGTAAATGGCCTCAAATCTCCAGTTAAATGGCACAGACTAGCTGAATGGATTAAAAAACAAAACCCATCTATTTGCTGCTTACAAGAAACACATCTTTCCAACAAAGATACATGCGGACTGAAAGTGAAAGGTTGGAAAAAGATATTCCATGCCAACAGAAACCAAAAACGAGCTGAAATAGCCATCCTAAATTCAGAGAAAATAAACTTTAACACTAAAACTGTTAGGAGAGACAAAGAGGGGCACTATATAATGATTAAGAGATCAATTCAACAGGAAGATATAACTAGCATAAACATATATGCACCTAATTACACGGCACCAGGTAATTTAAAAATTTGTTAAGAAACTTAAAGGAGACTTCCACTCCAATATAATATTATTGGGGAACTTCAATATTCCACTTTCAGCAAAAGACAGGTCAACGAGACAGAATATGAAGGAAACAGCAGATTTAATCGACACTATAGTCCAAATGAATCTAATAGATATCTAGAGAACTTTTCATCCTACACTTAAAGAATACACATTCTTCTCAGCAATACATGGAACTTACTCTAGGATTGACCACATACTAGGCCATAAAGCAAGTCTCAGGAAATTCAAAAGAATTAGAATCATACCATGCAGCTTCTCAGACCATAAAGGAATGAAGTTGGAAATTAGCAACTCAGGAATCCCTAGAGCATATGCAAACACATGGAGACTGAACAACATGCTTCTGAATGGGCAGTGGGTCATTAAATGAGGATAACAACACTACATATCAAAACTTATGGGATACAGCAAAAACAGTGTTAAGAGAAAATTTATAGCAATAGATGCCTACATCAATCAATTGGAAAGGCACCAAACAAATGAGCTATCAAAGCATCAAATGGATCTAGAAAAACTGCAGCAAACCAGACCCAAAATTAGTAGGAGAAGTGAAATAATTACAACTAGAGAAGATATTAACAGAATTGAATCCAAAAAAAAAAAATTACAAAAGATCAGCAAAACGAAGAGCTGGTATTTTGAAAAAGTAAACAAAATTGACACACCATTGGCCCAACTAACTAAAAAAAGGAGAGAAAAGACCCAAATCAATAAAATCAGAGATGAAAAAGGAAATGTAACAATAGACACCACAGAAATAAAAAGAGTCATCAGAAATTACTACCGAGAGTTGTATGCCAGAAAACAGGGAAATCTATCAGAAATGGATAGATCCCTGGACACATACAACCTACCTAAATTGATCCATGAAGACACAGAAAACCTAAACAGACCCATAAACGAGTCAGAAATTCAATCAGTAATAAAGGCCCTCCCAACAAAAAAAGCCCAAGACCAGATGGACTTACTGCTGAATTCTACCAGATAATTAAAGAAGAACTAACTCCAATTCTTCTCAAACTATTCAGAACAATGTAAAAAGCAGGAATCCTCCCAAATTCATTCTGTGAAGTCAGCATCCCCTTAATCCCTTAGCCGGAAAAAGATGCAGCTGAGAAAGAACTACAGACCAATTCCCCTGATGTACATATGCAAAAAATCCTCAATAAAATTCTGGCCAATAGAATGCAACAACACATCAGAAAGATAATCCACCCAGACCAAGTGGGATTTATCCTGCGTTTGCAAGGATGGTTCAATGTTCACAAATCAATGTGATACACCACATTAACAAACTGCAGAAAAAACCCATACAATTATCTCAATAGATGCAGAGAAAGCATTTGATAAAATGCAACACCGTTTCATGATAAAAACTCTAAGAAAACTGGGTATAGAACGAACATTCCTCAATACAATGCAATTTATGAAAAACCCACGGCCAACATTCTATTGAATGGGGAAAAGTTGGAAGCATTTCCACTGAGATCTGGCACCAGACAGGGATGCCCACTATCACCACTGGAAGTTTTAGCCAGAGCCATTAGGCAAGAAAAAGAAATCAAAGGGATAGAAATTGGGAAGGAACAAGTCAAACTATCCCTCTTTTCAGATGATATTATTATTTATTTAGTGGATCCAAAGAACTCTACTCAGAGATTAATGGAACTTATAGAAGGGTTTGGCAAAATAGCAGGATATAAAATCAATGCACAATAATCAACAGCTTTGGTATACACAGGCAATGCCATGGCTGAGAAAGAACTGTCAAGATCAATCCCATTCACAATAGCTACAAAAACAATCAAATATGTCGCTCCCCGTCTTCGTGGAGGAACGACACAGGACCCTGCATTGTTCTTTTGTCTGCTCGGCCCTCCCCGGGTTTGCCGCTGGTTCTTCCCGGGTTGGCTACCGACCCTTCCACCTCCGTGGAAGGGCGGTTCCCCCTAGCCACTTTCCCCACTTCTGCAGGGGAACCGCCCTTCCACGGAGGTGGAAGGGTCGGTAGCCAACCCGGGAAGAACCAGCAGCAAACCCGGGGAGGGCCGAGCAGACAAAAGAACAGTGCAGGGTCCTGTGTCGTTCCTCCACGAAGACGGGGAACGACACAAATACTTTGGAATAAACTTAACCAAGGATGTCAAAGATCTCGACAATGAGAATTACAAAATCTTAAAGAAAGAAATAGAAGAGGTTACCAAAAAATGGAAAAATCCTCCATGATCATGGATTGGAAGAATCAACATCATCAAAATGTCCATTCTCCCAAAAGCAATTTATAGATTCAATGCAATCCCAATCAAAATTCCGAAGACATTCTTCTCAGATCTGGAAAAAATGATGCTGAAATTCATATGGAGGCACAGGAGACCTCGAATAGCTAAAGCAATCTTGTACAACAAAAACAAAGCCGGAGGCATCACAATACCAGATTTCAGGACATACTACAGGGCAGTTGTAATCAAAACAGCATTGTACTGGTACAGAAACAGATGGATAGACCAATGGAACAGAATAGAAACACCAGAAATCAACCCAAACATCTACAGCCAACTTATATTTGATCAAGGATCTAAAAACCAATTCCTGGAGCAAGGACAGTCTATTCAATAAATGGTGCTGGGAAAACTGGATTTCCATGTGCAGAAGCATGAAGCAAGACCCCTACCTTACCCCTTACACAAAAATTCACTCAAAATGGATTAAAGATCTAAATCTACGACCCGACACCAACAAATTATTAGAGAACATTGGAAAACCCTTCAAGATATAGGCACAGGCAAAGATTTCTTGGAAAAGACCCTGGAGGCACAGACAGCCAAAGCCAAACTTAACAATTGGGATTACATCAAATTGAGAAGTTTTTGTACTGCAAAAGAAACAGTCAGGAAAGTGAAGAGGCAACCAACAAAATGGGAAAAATATTTGCTAATTATGCAACCGATAAAGGATAAATAACCAGAATCTGCAAAGAGATCAAGAAACCCCACAACAACAAAACAAGCAACCAACTTAAGAGATGGGCTAAGGACCTAAATAGACATTTTTCAAAAGAGGAAATCCAAATGGCCAACAGACACATGAAAAATGTTCAGGATCACTAACCATCAGGGAAATGCAAATCAAAACCACAATGAGGTTTCACCTCACCCCGGTTAGAATGGCTTACATACAGAAATCAACTAACAATAGATGCTGGCGAGGATGTGGGGAAAAAGGGACACTAATCCACTGTTGGTGGGATTGCAAACTCGTAAAGCCACCATAGAGGTCAGTTTGGAGACTCCTCAGAAACCTGAATATAGTCCTACCATACAACCCAGCCATCCCACTCCTTGGAATTTACCGAAAAGAAATTAAATTGGCAAATAAAAGAGCTGTCTACATCTCAATGTTTATTTCAGTTCAGTTTACACTAGCTAAGACATGGAATTTGCTGGTGGCATGGCTCATTTGGCTAATCCTCCACCTGCGGCGCAGGCACTCCGGGGTTCTAGTCCCAGTTGGGGTGCCAGGTACTAGTCCTGGTTGCTCCTCTTTCAGTCCAGCTCTCTGCTGTGGCCCGAGAAGGGCAGCGGAGTATGGTGCAAGTTCTTGGGCCCCGGCACCTGCGTGGTAGACCGGAGGAATTACCCAGCTCCTGGCTTTGGATTGGCCCAGCGCCGTCCATAGCAGCCATTAGGGGAGTAAACCAACGGAAGGAAGACCTTTCTCTGTCTCTAACTCTCTCTCTCAGTGTCTAACTCTGCCTGTCAAAAACAATAAAAAAGGCATGAAATGAACCTAAATGCCCATCAACAGAAGACTGGATAAAGAAATTATGGGATATGTACTCTATAGAATACTATACAGAAGCAAAATAAATGAAATCCAGTCATTTGCAACAAAATGGAGGAATCTGGAAAACATCATGCTGAGTGAAATAAGCCAGTTCCAATGGGACAAATATGATATGTTCTCCCTGATCAGTGACAACTCACTGAGCACCTAAAAGGAAACCTGTTCAAGTGAAATGGACACTATGAGAAACAATGACTTGATCAGCCCTTGCCCTGACTGCCAAGGAACAACTTACTATTTTATTCCTTTTAGTATTTTTTTTGTTCTACTTAATACTATTGATTGAACTCTTTAATTAACACACAATTATTCTTAGGTATTTAAATTTAACTAAAAAGTGATCCCTGTTAAATATAAGAGTGGGAATTAGAGAGGGAGGAGATGTATAGTTCAACACATGTTCACTCGGACTTACCCCTAATGGTAGAGCTAGAAACGTGCCAGGGGATTCCAATTCAATCCCATCAAGGTGGCATGTACCAATGCCATCTTACTTGTTAAAGTGATCAGTTTCAGTTCATAATTGATCATAATGATAGGATTGTCAAAGGAATTACATAAATAAGATCAGTATTTGCCAATAATTGATAGAATTAAAAAAGAGAGAATGATCTTACATGGGAAGCAGGATTTACAATAGACTCATAGAATGGCAAAAGCCCTAAACAGCACTTTGGCCTCAGAATCAGCCCTTAAGGCATTTGGATCTGGCTAAAAAGCCCATGAGAGTATTTCAGGCATGGAAAGCCATGACACTCTGGAAAAAAAAATGACCTAAATGAAAAATCTCTGTGAGTGCAGTGGAATAAACGGGCCATCAAAGAAGGAGGTACCTTTCTCTGAAGGGAGGAGAGAACTTCCACTTTGACTATGGCCTTGTCTAAATAAGATCAGAGTTGGTGAACTCAAGAGGATTCCTTCGCCTTGGCAGCTCATGACAAGAGCCTAGGGTGATTACTGATGTCATAAATAAGAGCATCAATTGTTAAATCAACAATGGGAGTCACTGTACACTTGCTCCCCATGTAAGATCTCTGTCCTTAATGTGCTGTACTATGAGAATCCATGGTAAAACTGCTACTCAAACAGTACTCTATACTTTGTATGTCTTTGTGGGTGCAGTATGTTGAAATCTTTACTTAGTATATACTAAATTGATTTTCTGTATATAAAGAAAATCAAAAATGAATCATGATGAAGAATGGGATGGGAGAGAGAGTGGGAGATGGGATGGTTGCAAGTGGGAGGGAGGCTATGGGGATAAAAGCTGCTATAATTAAAAAGTTGTACTTCAGAAATTTATATTTATTAAATAAAAGTTGAAAAGAAAAAAAAGAAGTGAACCATCTCTACAATGAAAATTATAAAACACTGATGAAAGAAATCATAAAAGACACAAAAAGGGAATATATTCCTTACTTGTTGATTAGAAGAATTAATATTTTTAAAATGTCCATAGTATGTGAATCAATCTATAAATTCAATGAAATCCTTATCAAAATATCAATGACTTTAATTACAGAATAAGAAAAAAAATCCTAAGATTTGGAGGGAATCAGAAAATATCCAGAATATCTAAAGCAATAATGAGCAGGAAAAAATGAAGCTGGAGGCATCACAATACTTGATTTCAAACATATTACAAAGCTATATTAATTTAAGCAGCATGGTACTGGTAAAAAAATGTCACATGGATCAATGAGCTAGAGAGTACAGTAATTCATTCACATATTTGCAGCCAACTGATTTTTGACAAAGGTGACAAGAACATACCTTGGAGGAAGAATAGTCCTTTCAATAAATGGTGCTGGCAATTTACATATTTAGAAAAATTAAATTATACCCATACTTCTAATCATATATAAAAATAAACTCAAAATGGATCAAAGACCTAAATATATGAAATGTTTGAAACTATCAATTTGCTAGAAGAAAACATATGGAAAACATTCCAAAACATTGATGTAAGCAGTTCTTTCTAGGATTAGAATCCAAAAGTAAAAGCAACAAAAACAAAGAAGATAAATACTATTATCTCAAACTCAGAAGTTTCTATATAACAAAGGAAACAATAAATGGACTGAAGAGATTTCTGACAGAATGGAGAAAATATCTGCATGCTACTTGTTGGACAAAGGATTAATATCCAGAACATATCAGAAACTTAAAAAAAAAACCCTCAACAAAACAACCAATCCAGTCAAAAAATTGGCATAGGACCTGAAGAGATAGTTCCCAAAAGAAGAAACATAAGTGGCCTACGAATATATAAAAAGATCCTCAATATCACTCTTCTTCAGAAAAATGCAAATCAAAAACACAATGAGATATCACATCATCCCTATTAGAATGACTATTGACAGAAAGACAAAGTAACAAGTGGTGAGGATGTGAAGAAAGGGGAACTCATATACACTGTCGCTGGGAAAGTAAATTAGTACAGCCACTAGGGAAAATAGTGTGCTGATTTCTTTAGAGACCAGAAATTATAAACAATATACACAATAGAAATTAAAATAGAACTGCCAGATGATTCAATAATTCCACTCCTGTGGATACATACAAGACATTGTTAAGTCAACAACAGGAGTCACTGTGCACTTACTCCCTATGTAGGATCTCTGTCCTTAATTGTTGTATAATGTGAATTAATGCTACAACTAGTACTCAAACAGTACTTTACACTTTATGTTTCTGTGTGGGTACAAACTGTTGAAATCTTTACTTAATATATACTAAATTGATTTTCTGTATATAAAGATAATTGAAAATGAATCTTGGCTGGCGCCATGGCTCACTAGGCTAATCCTCCGCCTGCAGCGCCGGCACCCTAGGTTCTAGTCCTGGTTGGGGCACCAGATTCTGTCCTGGTTGCTCCACTTCCAGTCCAGCTCTCTGCTGTGGCCCGGGAGTGCAGTGGAGGATAGCCCAAGTCCTTGGGCCTTGCACCCGCATGGGAGACCAGGAGGAAGTGCCTGGCTCCTGGCTTCAGATCAGCGCAGCGCGCCAGTGGTGGCAGCCATTTGGGGGGTGAACCAATGGAAGGAAGACCTTTCTCTCTGTCTCTGTCTCTGTCTCTCTCTTTCTGTCTCTCACTAACTCTGCCTGTCAAAAAAAAAAAAAAAACAAAGAAAAGAAAATGAATCGTGATGTGAATGGAATGGGAGAGGGAGCGGGAGATGGGATGGTTGCGGGTGGGCGGGAGGTTATGGGGAGGGGGCACTGTAATCCAAAAGCTGTACTCTGGAAATTTATATTTATTAAATAAAAGCTTAAAACAAGAAAAAGAAGAAATTGTAGTATTAAAGAGATACCTGTACCACCATGTTTAATGCAGCATTGGTCACAATAGCCAAGATGTGGAATCAACCAGGGTATCTATCAGCAGATTAATGGATAATGAAAATGTGGTGGATAGATAGATAGATAGAGATACTACTCAGCCATGAAAAAGAATTCCGTCATTTGTAGCAAATGTATGGAATAGAGGACATCATGTTAAGTGAAATAAGCCAGACATAGACAAATACCACATGTTCTCCCTCATATGTGGGGACTAAACAAACACAATCTGAATACATAATGTTGACTACTAGAGGCTGTGAAGGATGGGAGGAATAGAGGGGGTTTGGATAAAATAAATAGGGGAAGCTGGGTGTGGCTCATCAATTGTGACAAATATACTAATATGAGATGTTAACAACAGGGTAAACTGAGTGTGGTTTACAAGTTGTGGCAAATACATCTTGCTAATGTAAAATTTTAACTGTAGGAGAAGCTGAGTGAGTAACATGTGGCGATTCTTTGTACTACTTCCCAATTTCTGTTTTATAAATTTAAAACTATTCATAAATAAAAACTTAAAAAAGAAACCAGTAGATATTGTCTTTGTGGCTCTCAGACATAGTAATCAAAAGACATTGCCTCTAAAATGCCTATTTTCAATATTCTTAAATAGCTAAGAAAACATAAGAAAAGAAATCATGAAAGAAATATGTCATGAATTAATGAATATCAATGGATAGATGGAAAT
The DNA here is from genome assembly GCF_964237555.1 of Oryctolagus cuniculus. Classification (NCBI taxonomy): domain Eukaryota; kingdom Metazoa; phylum Chordata; class Mammalia; order Lagomorpha; family Leporidae; genus Oryctolagus; species Oryctolagus cuniculus. Next base: position 87,248,442 of record NC_091453.1, read on the forward strand.
TATAAAAAATAATTACCTCGAAATTCTGTAATTGAAAAACACAGTAACTAAAACGAAAAATTCACTAGAGGAATTCAATTTGAGATTTGATCACACAGGAAAGAAAATTATCAAAGTTTAACATTGGTAAATTGAGAAAAAGAGAAAATATTGAATAATGAAGAAAGCCTAGGAGTCTTATAGTGCATAATTAAGTATACCAACATAGATAGATAGATAGATAGATAGATAAATATAGATAGACATAAATAGATATATTATGTCAATCCATTAGCAATGAACAACCTGAAAGAAAATTAAGAAAACCTTCAATTTATAATAACATCATAAATATTAAAATTCTTAGGAATAAATTTAACCAAGAAAATGCAAGACTTCTACACTAAAAACAAAATATTGGTGGAAGAAATTAAATAAGACCTAAATAAATGGAAATCTATACTGTGTTTTTTTTTTTTAAGATTTACCTATTTATTTGAAATGCAGAGTTACAGAGAGAGAGAGAGAGAGAGAGAGAGATCGTCCATCTGCTGGTTCACTCCCCAGTTGGCTGCAACAGCCAGGTATGGGGCCATGCTGAAGCCAGGAGCCTGAAACACTACCTGGGCCTAACACGTGGAGATGTGGAGGATGAACTTGTAGTTCAACAGCAGCCTGATGCATTTTGGGCTGAATGCAGTAACTGGATAGAAAGAATATTGGACTTATGTTCATTGGAGAGGTAGTGAGTATATTCCAGGTGTGAAGCAATGTGCTCACAGATATTTGAAGGCCAGAACAGCAAACAGAGATAACTAACAGTTCTCCAAAAATTGATACCCTGTCCCCCCTTGGACAAAGTTGTTCTTAATAAACAGTTGTCAATCCAGGGACTATTTTTCCCTGACTGCCTTAGAGCTGGACAGGTATTTGTGACTTGTTCTTATCAATGCAATATGAGTGGAGGTGATCTGCTTTTACCGAGTCAAGGAATTTAAGAGGTAGATATGCCCTTTCTGTCATTTATTTCCTCATTTTTCCCCATCTGGAAGCAGGGTATCACAGAGCCCAAAGGTATAGAAGAGTCATAAGTCATGGAGGAACTTGAACCTCTGAATTACCTTGTAGAAGAACCTACCCACCTATCATAAACAATTGCTTTAATTTCTCAGATATTGGGAAATAAATCTTTAACTTATTAAAGCCAAGAAAACAATGAACTTATTTTATAAAACAGCATGATCCTTATCTGGAAGTGTGCCAATATTGTCCCTCTTGTCCGGTTGAGGATATAGACTCAGGAGATAGAAAAACTCCCAAGGCTATTTAGTGGTGAAATCACAGTTTACACTCAGGATACCTCACTCTGGAAATCTGGCGTAGACAAGGACCTTATCTGTCTCCCAGGAAATGGTAATAACAGAGACAGTGACAGCAGCATTGGCCTTTCTGAAGTTACTTCATGTTGCAATAGAAAGTCACCCCCAAGGCAAATAGAAGGCAATAAACAGAAGCAGTCAGAAAGGAGCCAGCATGATGGAGCAGCAGGTTAAGCCACCTCCTGTGACATCAGCATCCCATATCAGAATGCTGGTTCAAGTCCCAGTTGCTCCACTTGCCTTATTAATGAGCCTGGGAAAGCAACAGAAGATGGCGCAACTACTTGGACCCCTGCACCCACGTGGGACACCCTGATAGGGTTTCCTGGCTTTGGAGTGGCTCTGCCCTGATCTTTAAGGCCATTTGGGGAATGGACCAGTGGCTGGAAGACTTTCTCTCTCTCTCTCTCTCTCTCTCTGTGTGTGTGTGTGTGTGTGTATCTATGTACGTAAGAGACAGACTCTCCCCTTCAAATAAATGAATAAATAAATTTTTTGAAAAACAATCAGAAAACTTCACTAGTTTTTAAGAAGGGGCCCCTAGATTCCAAGAAGCCAGTTGGAACTAAATATGTGAAGGGCACCATCTCCATCAGAAGAGCCACACATTTCAAATCCTCTTGATGCCACGTTCATCACTAATTCATTCAACCAACATCAGTGGAGGGTCTACCATGTGATAGAGTCTGTTCCAACAAAACAAAACAAAAATCCTAATGGAGCTTCCACTCTGTATGTGAGGAGACAGACAGTGAATATAGCATGTGTTATATAATGATAACCACCGCAGAAAACAAAAAAGCAGGCAAGAAAGAAAGTACAAAGAGTTCAAATAGAATGATCACTTTCTGCAGGCTGGAGAAACAAGGGTTACTCTCTGTTTAACATACACACTTCCCAGAACCTGAGATGAAACGCCCCCACAAGGTCTAAGTTGATTTTTGCTACCCCTGTCACTTATTTGTCTTATGTTCCTATAAATTATTAACTTTGCAAGGTGATATTTTGCAAGGGTTTGTTTCGGCCTGCATCCTCCTCTGCTACCCAGTTTTGGCAACTGTCTTATCTGCTTTCCATTTGCTGCTATCTAAATAACCAGCCTGTTCTTTGCTGATTGTGGCCTTGTTACACAAATAACTTCCTCTGATTTTGTTCCATTTATTTATTGCCTCCATCTCAGTCCCATCCTATTTTTTTTCATGGACCCAGATGAACATCACCAAGTGTGTTTTGGAGTTGGAAGTATGGAGTTCAAACCTTGGTCCTACTACTTGCTGGCTATGGGAACTTTGGCAAATTATTTATTGTCCAAGTAGCAGGAAATGGGTACAATGCTAGAGATAGATTATAGTCATTACATTATATTACATTATAGTCATTATATTATAGTTGGCCCCAGAATGTATATCAATGCATCTTTTCTTGGGCAGAACATTCAGGGGCTCAGTCAGTCAAGAACTAAAGTTTGGGTACACCACTGAGCAATAAACTTCAACTCCTGGGGTGCTGGTGAAAAGAAATGAGGATATTAAAGTGGAGAGTGGAGGAAGGAAGTAATAAATACTAACTTAAGGCCAGTTACTGAACTTAGGAAATTGGTCTTTGCAAATATGTCTCTTCTTCAGGATCATGGATGTATACTACATGTTTTAATTACTATATATTCTCTATCTTCCTAATCCATGCATAAACTGTGATCATGGTTGTTAAATTCACTACATAGATTGAAGACTATTAAAACATAATCACAATTGATCTGGAGATTGTTACTGAGGGATTCCAGAACTGAAGCTCAATGAAGTGATTGATAAAATGTTAGGAAGTGAAAGAATTTGTTTTGGGTTGAACATGAAGCAGTTGTATTTATTCAGGCAGGGCTGTTTTGGAAGAAAGTCAATGGGAAGAGGGTGTGTGGTACTGGGCAGTGAAAAGCACAGATTCTAGAAGACATGCATTACTTTTTGGAAGCCTATCATCAACTTTATCCTTCCATACAGTTGTCCAGGTTTTCCTTAAAATAACTACCCTTGCCCTTTATATTGTCTACTTTAATCAATGACACTACTTTTCTTTAAGAAGTAGACACAATCCCAAATTAGGATAGTATAATGCTATGTGGCTAGATTTTAATCTTAATAATAGGGGTAGAAATTGTGAAAGCATCTGAAGTCCAGGCAATTAACATGCCTGGACACTGATTAGTGTCCTAATCAGAGCACTCACTCTATGACACTGCTTTTGTGAATTCCTTCTTAAAAAGCTTTATTAATTTATTTGAAAGTCAGAGTTACAGAGAGAGAGAGAGAGAGAGAGAGAGAGAGAGAGAGAGAGATGGAGCTCCTCCATCTGCTGGTTCACTTCCCAGATGGCCACAAAGGCCAGGACTGGGCCAGACCAAAGCCAGGAGGGAGGGATTTCATCAGGGTCTGCCATGTAGGTAGCAGGGGACCAAGTGCTTGGCCCATCTTCTGTTGCTTTTTCCCAGGCCATTAGCAGGGAGCTGGGTGGGAAATGGAGATGAGACACAAACTGACATCCATATGGGATGCCAGCATTGCAGGTGGCAGCTTTACCCACTACCATACAATGCCACCCTCATGTTTTAACACATTCTTAGCCTAGATTTCCAGACTCTTGTTGGTTTTCTGAACTTTTAATATGATTATAATAACTTCATTCTTGCATACATTTGTCTGAATCGTTTTCTACTTTTCCTAGCTCGTAAATAATATTCAGTAGAAATATGACATAGCAGTGATGTATGTGGGTACTGGCTTCATAACAAATGCATGAATTCTACCTATACCACTTATCCTCACTCTATTCCCAGTTCCCTATTTGGGAAAGGAAGTGATAAAATGACACCTACATCACAGTTACTGTGCGTTAACTGCCAGTAAATGTTGGCTTTTAGTGTTACGTAACAGTGACTGCATGTTTTTAAAGTAAGTATCCCTATCCTTTCCTTCTTCACTACCATGTTGCAAGGAGCAACCTCTGTTGCATGGGGGGCACCCAAACATTGGATTGCATTACACTGATCAGAAGAGTGGCTACAGCAGCACGAGGGCAAGACACTAAACAGATAAGCTCAGCTTACCTAGGAAAGAGCAAGGAGCTACCACTAGGAAAAAGGAGAATACTAAAATTGCTTTTCAATGATTTTTGGCTATTTTGGAGTCTTGGGAAAATGATATTATAGTGTAACTGACTCAACACAACAGACTGTACTTTATATTAATGAGAATATTAGGTATGGGTGTGAGGTGGAGAAAAGCTCTTCCCCTCATCTGGTACTGGGTGCTTCGGCTGAAGCCTTCTCTGTCTTGCCCTCTCTTTGGACAGTTTCTTTTCCAGGTGATGCTGAACAGTACTTCCTCTTCCTGCCCTTACCTATCTATTGTTTTCTGTAATTAAGACTTTATCATCAATACATATGTAGTTATATTTTAAATGTTTTGATCTGAATAATTCCTATGATTTGTAAAATTTTCATTGGCCTGCCTGGGAGATCTAAAGATTTTGTCAGCATCGTTTAGCTAGTGTTTACTTTGTAAACATCAAGGACCTTTAAACTTTCCTCGTCAACTGCTTTCCCTTTTGCATCTAGCAGCTCCAAGTTTTACTCCAAACAAGGTCCAAATGCATCCTTCACTGGTGCTAGAGCAGCACTACCTGAGAAAAATCTTTTTTGTGTGTGCTGTTCTTTTTTTTATTTTTTATTTAGTAAATATAAATTTTCAAAGTACAGTTAATGGATTACAATGGCTCCCCCCCCATAATTTCCCTCCCACTCACACCCCTCCCATCTCCCACTCCCTCTCCCATTCCATTCACATCAAGATTCATTTTCAATTATCTTTATATACAGAAGATCAATTCAGTATATATTAAGTAAAGAGTTCATCAGTTTGCACCCACACAGAAACACAAAGTGTAAAATACTGTTTCAGTACTAGTTATAGCATTACTTCACATTGGACAATACACTAAGGACAGATCACACATGAGAAGTAAGTACACAGTGACTCCTGTTGTTGACTTAATTTGACACTCTTGTTTATGGCGTCAGTAATCTCCCTAGGCTCTAGTCATGAGTTGCCAAGGCTATGGAAGCCATTTGAGTTCGCCGACTTCGATCTTATACTGACAGGGTCATAAAAATTTTATTTATTTATTTGACAGATAGAGTTAGACAGTGAGAGAGAGAGAGAGACAGAGAGAAAGGTCTTCCTTCTGTTGGTTCACCCCCCAAATGGCTGCTATGGCCGGAGCTACACTGATCTGAAGCCAGGAGCCAGGTGCTTCCTTCTGGTCTCCCATGTGGGTACAGGGCCCAAGCACTTGGGCCATCCTCCACTGCTTTCCAGGGCCACAGCAGAGAGCTGGACTGGAAGAGGAGCAACTGGGATAGGGACTTTAGGGGCCAGCCCTAAGGCGCAGTGGGTTAAAGCTCTAGCCTGAAGTGCCGGCATCCCATATGGGCGCTGGTTCTAGTCCCGGCTGCCCCTCTTCCAATCCAGCTCTCTGCTGTGATCTGGGAAAGCAGTAGAAGATGTTCCAGGTCTTTGGGCCCCTGTACTCATGTGGGAGACCTGGAAGAAGCTTCTGGCTCCTGGTTTTGGATAAGCTTAGCTCCGGCCATTGCGGCCATCTGGGGAGTGAACCAGCAGATGGAAGATCTCTCTCTCTCTCTGTCTCTACCTTTCTCTGTAACTGTCTTTCAAATAAATAAAATGAATCTTAAAAAAAAAGAATCAGGACTTTAACTACTAGGGGGATGTCTTTTCCAATTGCTTACTCTAATATATATTCCAAGAATCTGATAAACCTATGGGAGCCTGAATTTATTCAGTCATGCATCTTTTATTCAAAAGTACTGTATTTGCTCAGAGGTTTTAAAATAAACTATGTTTTGAATGTACACACATGCATACAAAACTGTTAACAGTAGTAGGTTCTAGGTGGCAAATGGTAGAGGTGGATGGAGAGGAATGGGTTTTGGGCACAACTTGTATTTAAACTTTAGTCTGTATATTTCATGTTTCTTTAACCAGGAGCATGTGACACTCTCACAATTATACGTTCCAAAAGCTATAGATCCCTCTTTCCAAAGGCATTTTCATTGACTTTTCATTAAAATTGTCTATTTTCTGGGAATTTTTTAGGTCAACTTCCATAGTCAATCATCCAAACCAGTTTCTGCATATTTCCTTGATATTTGTACCCTTCTTTCATTCTGTCAGAGTTAATTGGGGAAGCTATAACCTTGACTAAATCTTTTTTCCATGCCTGTACCTGACAGGTCGATCATGACTGGACAGAAAACAAATCAAAGCCCACACAATTAAATTAGCCTTTAATGCTGCCAGAATACTTTAGTTGCTCCTAACCCAACTACATCTCCCGTTTTACACCATTTTGCTTGTTATCAAACCTCCAATATTGTCTCTACCATCTTCTCTCTCAGATGATACTTTACCTCCAACTTTGCAGAGAAAATGGAAGAGACTAAAGAATTTCCACAGGTTCTTATCACTACTGCTATGCACTTAGCAGTATGTACACACACACACACACACACACACACGTATACTCTAGCTTCTTGCTTGTTTACAAAGATTAACTTTCTGCAGTTTTCTCTAAGACTAACTTCAGGATACAACCACAAGTCCTTCAGCTCACTTTTGCCTGGAACTCCAGCAATTCTTCTTTCACTTGCCTGTGAAATTATTTACCTTTTCACTCTAGTGGATCATACACACACACACACACACACACACACACGTGCAATTTTAAAATCTGCCTTTCAAAAGATTTATTTGAAAGGCGTAGTGACAGAGAGGGAGAGAATGAGAGGAGGGAGAGAGAGAGAGAGCGAGCTCTTCCATCTGCTGGTTCACTCCCCAAATGGCTGCAATGGCCAGGGCTGGGTCAAGCCAAAGCCAAGATCCTGGAACTCCATCTGGGTCTCCCACATGGTTGGACCATCTTCTGTTGCTTTTGCCAGGTGCATTAGCAGGGAGCTGGATGGAAAGTGGAGCAGCTAGACTTTAGCCAGTAATTGATGTGAGACGCTGGTGTCACGAGTGGTGGCTTAATCCATTGTGCCAAAAACCTTTCTTCTATTGTAAAATTAAAAATTCCTTGCTTTTACTTTTTTTTGAACTCACATTAGATCACTTTATTTGCCCAGAAAACTTAAAAATTTACCAACATTTGAATGCATCACTTTCCCTCATTACTTGATTACATACTCTATCCCCCAACACTACCATCTCTCTCCCTCTCCCCTTCTCTTTTTCTCTCTCTCTCTGTTCTTCCTATCAGGTGCACACATGTACATGTTTTATTATAATTTATATAACATGTTATATAATTATATTAAAATTATAAAGTTCAATGAGTTTTTAAAAATGTGGACAGCTTCAAAATCCATCCTCAAATTAAGATAACAAGTATTTGCATGGAGATTCAGGAATCTCACAATTGGGTATTTATCCAAAGAAAATGAAAATAGTATGTGGAAGAGACATCTGCACTCTCATGTTTACTGCAGTACTACTTACAATAGCCAAGAGATGGAATTGATCTAAGTGGATAAATGAACAAAGAAAATGTGGTACATACATGCAATGGGATACTATTAAGCCATAAAAAGGATTAGAATCTGTCATTTGTGGCAACATGAGTTAATCCAGAAGACAAAATATTAAAGAGAAACAGCACATGATTTCACTTATATATGGAAGTTAAAGAGCTGTTCTCATATAACTTATGAAAACAATAGTGGACACTGGAGGTTGGGAAGGCCATGGGGGAAGGGGCTGCGGAGAAGTTGGACAATGAGTACAATATTCTAGTTGTAGAAGAGAAAAAGGTTCCGATTTTCTATTGAACTTGATCCCTATGAAGTCTTTATGTCTTTCTCTATGTCTCCTAATATTTTTGGACTTGAAACTTTTTAAAAAATTAGAAGTTTTGCTGTGCAGGTAAAGGAATGTAATGTGAATTCACAGGAAAGAGAGAGCAAGGAATTTTTAATCTTATGATAGAAGAAAATTTGGGGCTGGCATTGTGAGGCAGTCAGTGAAGCCACCACTTGCAACACCAGCATCTCATAACAGAGTACTGGTTCGAGATGGAGAGATAGATGGAGAGAGATTTTTTTCCATTTGTTGGTTCACTCCCTACATGCTTACAACAGCAAGAGCTCAGACACTCTGAAGCCAGGAGTGCAGAACTCAACCCAGCTCCCCAACATGAGTAGCAGGCATACAAGTATTTGAGCCATCATCTACTGCCTCCCAGGGTGCATATTAGCAGGAAGCTAGATTGGAAGCAGAGTGAGTAGCTGGGAGTCAAATCAGGCACTTTGATATGAGATGAGGATGTCCTACCTGGTAACTGAACTGCGATGCCAGGTGCCCACTCTCTGAAGTCTTTTTCTGTCTGATATTTGTGCAGTTACTCCATCCTTCCTGTAATTATTTGTGTGGCATATCATTCCACATTTCTATATTTTAACATACTTTAAGTACGTTTCTTGAAGACAATGTGTAGTTGTATCTTGTTTTATTATTCACTTTTATAATATTTGCCTTTTATTAGGAGTATTTGCTTCATTAATATTAATGTAATTATCAATGGAGTTCTCTTGGTCTTACCATTTTGTTCATTTTGTTTTGTTTTGTTTTTGTTTTTTTCCCCCATTTTTGTCGCTGTATTTCTTTTCTCCTGCCTTCTTTTGAACTAATTGAGATTTTTCTTGGTGTGTAATTTTATCTTAGCTGGTTTTTAGCATTTTGCCTTGTATCCTTCTACTTACTTGTTTTATTTTTGTAATGGTTGATTGAGTGATTTTGATTTAACATGTTTAGCATTTCATTTAGCATTTCTTTTAATACAAGTCTATAGGTGACATATGAGGAGGTTTCAAATGTTCATGGAAAATATAATTAAAAGATATACTTATTTTGCTACAAAATTTTTGAAATTCCTGCATAGATTTTTATTTTTAAAACTAAATATATTAATTTAGTTGTATGTAAGGCAGACTGACAGTGAGAAATGGAGAGACAAAAGAAAAGAGATCTTCCATCCATTGGTTCACTCCCCAAATGGCCCCAACAGCTGGGTCTAGGCTAGCCAAAGCCAGGAGCCTGAAACTCCATTCAGGTCTCCCACTGAGGCGGCAGGAGCTCAGGCACTTGGGCCAATTTCTGCTGCTTTCCCAGATGCATGAGCAGGAACTAGATCAGAAGTGGAGCAGCTGGGACTGCAGCCAGCATTCAGATATGGGAAGCCAGAATCACAGATGTTGGCTTAACCTGCTGAGCACAACAGTAGTCTCTGCATAGGTTTTTTATAATGTCCATCTTTTAAAAAAAGTATTCATGTATTCTTGTTTGTAATGGAGAGAGATAGAGTGAGAGAGAGGAAGAGATGTCCAATCATCTGCTTTACTCTTCAAATATCTGCAATAGCCAGGGCCAGGGAAGGTCAAAGCCAGGAGCTGGGAACTCAATCTAGATCTCCTAAACAGATGTCAGAGACCCAAGTACTTGAGCTGTAAACTGCTACTTTCATGCTTTGCATTGGCAGGAAGCTGCTACTGGAAGTGGAGCCAAGATTCAAATCTAGGCACTCTGATAATGGCATGTGGGCATCCCAAGCACTGTCTGAACCACTGTGTCAGACAACTGCCACATAATGTGAAATCTTTTGAAGAACTTAGATATGAAGGGACAGAGTAAGCACCAAGATCAAACCAGATATGATACAATTTTTTTGAATTATCAGAGAATTTAACTATGATTAGTATGTTAAGGGCATTAATGGAAATGGGAGATAACACTAAAGTGCAGAAGGATAATATTAAAAAATGGAAAATGTAATGAAGAATCACAAGGGAAGGCAGAAAGAAAAATCCAACAAAGAAATCAACTGAAAGAAAAATCACGAGCATGAAGATAATGTTAATATAAATTTCCCAAATTGAAATATATTCTTTCTCCATGAGAAAGAATGGGGAAAAAAGAACCTACAAGAACTGTGGAATAATTTCGAAAGTGTAATATATGCATAAACATCAAAAGGAGAAAACATAACAAACAGGAGAAATATTTGAACTAATAATGGGGAAGAATTTTCGAAAATTAAGAACAGATACCAAACTATAGATTCAGGAATTTCAGAGAACAACAAGTAAGACAAATAGCATAAATCTACAATTAGCCATATTGTGCTCAAACTGTAGAAAAACAAACAACGGGAAATTCATGAAAGAAGCTAGAGACAAAAAAGGTGTTACGTGTAAGGGATCAAATGAAAGAATTACAGTGGAATTCTCATTAACCAACACTAAAGAGAAGAGAGCTAAATATTTAAAGTGCTGAAAGAAAAAAAAAAACTAAGAAACTCCACCAACTTAAATTCTTTACCCAGTGAAATTACCCATCAGATGTGAAACAGAAATAAAGCTTTGTTCAAACAAAAACTGAGGGAAGTCATTGCTAGCAGATTTACTTTGCCAGTAATGTTAAATATTTTCTTCAGCAAAATGAAATTCTATAGGTCAGAAACTTGAGTCTTTATTTTTAAAATATTAATGATGTTGGTTCCAGTTTCTGTAATGATAAAATAAAATGCTCTCAAGCAGTTTTTGTTTTATTTTTTTGTTTTATTTTTCTTTCTCTTTTTTTCTTCCTCATACAAAGTGTTGAACTCTTTACCTAGAATAGAGTTAATCTTCTGTGTATAAAGTTAAATGAAAATAGATCTTAGTAAAAAAAAAAAACGAGACTGGGAACAGGAGAGCAAAGAAGTAGAGGGATAGGAGTGTGGGTAGGTGGGTGGGTATGGTGGGAAGAATTACTATGTTCCTAAAGTTGTACTTATGAAATGCATGCAAATAAATAAATTAAAAATAAAGTGAAATAGAATCCTCTCTTTTTCTTAATTGATATAAAAAGCAATAGTTAAATCCTTTAAAGTAAGAATATTAAACATATTTTGAGAAACTATACAAACTATAGAATATGGAGACATGAAACGAATGACAGAGATGGCATAGTAGATGAGACTAAAGACTAAGAATGCTCCGTTACAAGATATTAGCACTTGTGCTGCACATTATTTGAAGGCAAATTCAGATTAGTTTAAAAATTCATATTGCAAACATTAGGGCAAATGCTACATAATCTTTTAAATAAGTAAAATTGATAAGCTGCCAGAAGAGACAAAATGGGTACTTACTAGAAATTCAATTAAAACTAGAGAAGGCTGAAAAGTATAGGAAAAGCTAAATAAAGAGCCAAGTACAATGAATAGAAAACAGTAACAGACATGGTAGATATTAATCTACCTGTATCAATAGTCACATCAATAGCCACTGTAATTGTAAATAGTCTAAACACACCAATTAAAATACAGAGATTAAAATAAAACAAAATACATAGATGGTCAGACTGGATTAAAAAAACAGGACCTGACTGCATGTTATGTCTAAGGAAGTCATTTTAATATGAGTATACAGACTCAGCTAGGTTAAAAGTTAAGAGATTAAGAAAGACATAGCATAACAAAAAGAAAATAGACTAGCTATAATTTCAGACAAAGTAGCAGTTCTGGAACAAGGAAATTATTAGGGATAAAGATGGTCACTGCATATGATAAAGGGATCAATTATCCAAGGAGATATAACAATCCATAATGTATATTCAGCTATCAACAAGGCATCAAAAACGTGCTGCTAAACTGATAGAACTAAAAACAGAAATAGATCAACCCACTGTTATATTTGGAAACCTCATAAAACTCTGTCTACAATTTATACATCAAGCATGCAGAAAAACAGTAAGGATACAGTAGATCTGAACAACACAATCAATCACGTTCACTAAAATGACATTAATGGAAAGCATCCAACAGCCTCAAAATACACATTCTTCTCACATTCACATGAGATATTCACCAACATCAATCATGTTCTAGACAAAGAATAGAACTTATACAACGAATATATGCAGAAAACAATGGAATTAAATCAGTAGTCAATAACAGAAAGATAGATGGAGAAATCCCAAATTGCTTTGAGATTAAATAACACACTTCTGAGTAAAAACATGGGTCAAAGAAAGCTCAAGAGAAGTTTAAAAATATTTTGATCTAAATTAAAAGGAAAATATAATATAATCTTCACATTAAATGCAGATATTATTAAAGAATGATCTAATGTCATTAATCTAAGCTTCCAACTTCAAAACCTGAAAAAGAAGAGCAACTTACGCATAAAAGAAGCAGAAGGAAATAAAGTTTTAGAAAAAATAAAAATAGGTTTCTGATGATTCTTTTTATTTCTGTGGTGTCTGTTGTTACATTTCCTTTTTCATTTCTGATTTTATTGATTTGGGTCTTTTCTTTTTTTAGTTAGTTGGGCCAATGGGGTGTCAATTTTGTTTATTTTTTCAAAAAAACAGCTCCTCGTTTGACTGATTTTTTGTGATTTTTTTATTCAATCCTGTTGATTTCGTCTCTGATTTTAATTATTTCTCTTCTCCTACCAGATTTGCGTCTGGTTTGCTGCAGTTTTTCTAGATCCTTGAGATGCATTGAAAGCTCATTTATTTGGTGCCTTTCCAAATTCTTGATGTAGGCACCTATTGCTATAAACTTTCCTCTTAACACTGCTTTTGCTGTATCCCATAAGTTCTGATAGAATAAAAAAGGGAGAGAATGATCCAACATGGGAAGCGGGATACACAGCAAACTCATAGAATGGCAGATGTCCTAAACAGCACTGTGGCCTCAGAATCAGCCCTTAAGGCATTCACATCTGGCTAAAAAGCCCAAGAGAGTATTTCAGGCATGGAAATCCATGACACTCTGGCAAAAAAAAAAAAAAATTACCTAAATGAAAGATCTCTGTGATTGAGATCCCAGCAGAAAGAACGGACCATCAAAGGAGGAGGTACCTCTCTCTGAAGGGAGGAGAGAACTTCCACTTTGACTTTGCCCTTGTCTAAAAGATCAGAGTTGGCGAACTCAAGAGGCTTCCATTGCCTTGGCAACTCATGGCAAGAGCCTCAGGTGATTACTGACGTCATAAATAAGAGTGTCAATTTGTTAAGTCAACAACAGGAGTCACTCCTCATGTAGGATCTCTGTCCTTATGTGTTGTACTATGTGAATTAACGGTATAACTAGTAGTCAAACAGTACTTTATACTTTGTTTTTCTGTGTGGGTGCAAACTGTTGAAATCTTTACTTAGTATATACTAATGTGATCTTCTGTATATAAAGATAATTGAAAATGAATCTTGATGAAGAATGAGATGGGAGAGGGAGTGGGAGATGGGATGGTTGTGGGTGGGAGGGTGGTTATGGGGGGGAGGGGAAGCCACTATAATCCGAAAGTTGTACTTGGGGAATTTATTTAATTTATTTAATAAAATTTATTTAATAAAAGTTAAAAAAAACCTCAGCAAAATAGGAACAGAATATCTTCCTTAAACTTCATATGGAAGATCTACTAAAACTTACAGCTAGCATCATATATTAATGGTAAGAAATTAGACCATTTTCCCCTAATAACAGGAACAATGCAAGTGTGTTTTGTGCCATCACTCCTATATCACACTGCAGCCCTAGTGAGTGATATTAAAGAAAAGAAAGACAGTAGAGATATACAGATTGGGAAGAAGAAAATGAAATATTCCTTGTTCACAAATGTTATTGTTGTTTATCTAGAAAATTCCACAGAATTGACAAAAATTCCTGGAGCAAAAATAAGCTTAGCAAAGTCACAAATTTCAAAGTTAATATATGAATATTACTTTTCTACATATCTGCAATTGCTTTCCTATATACCTCAATCTTTTCACACCTTTCAATGGCCCAAGCCACCATCATCTCTCAACTAGTTCATTGTTATAGCTTTTTTGACTGGGTTAACTCTTCCTCTCCTATAATCTATTCTCAAAAAACCAGAAAACCAGAGTAGCCTTTTAATGGCTACATTATTTTTTTCCAGCATAAGACCCTCTATGATATCCATCTCACTTATATAAAAAACCAAAGTCCTTCAAGTGGTCTACAGAACCTTAGTTGTCAGATTTTTTTCTACCACTCATTGCCTCATTCACTTAAAGCTCCTGTGACCTCCTTGCTCCTTGGATGGACCAGGTGTGTCCCCACATCAGAGCCTTTGTGCTTGCAATTTCTTCTCTATGTGATGCTCTTTGCTCAAATAGACACAGATTTCTTCCTCACACTTTTCAAATCTTTTCTGAAATATCACTTCAGTGATATTTACCATGACCATCCTATTTAAAATTGCAACCATCTATTCCACTCTTCCTCTCCTGTAGCATGCTTAATCTTTTTCTGTAAAACTCCATATTCCAAAATATTTGTAAAGATGTATTTATGTGAAATGCAGTTACAGAGCAAGAGAGAGGGAGAAAGAGATAGACAGAAAGAGATCTTCCATTTCTTGGTTCATTCCCCAAGTGGCTGGGCTAAGCTGAATCCAGGCACTTAGAACTTCATCTGGGCCTCCCACAGTGGGGAGACAAGTGCTTAAGCACTTAAACAATCCTCCCGTGCTTTCCTGGGCTCACTAGCAGGGAGCTGGATTGGAAGGAGGGCAGCCAGGACTCAAGCCTGTGCTCCAATATGGAAAGCTAACTTCATAAGTGGTGTCTTAACCCACTGTGTCACAATGTCAGCCTGAGTGATAATATTCGAAAATGTGACATAACTTATTCATCTTATTAATTCAATGTCTCTCCCTGCTATGAAGTAAGCTCCATGAGGACAAAGGGATTTTCTCTTTTGCTCACTGCTATGTTATCATTGTCTATTGATGAGTCTTCCAAATACACGTATTAGATACTGCAAAACATACCTACATCTGATTCACACCCCACCTGCACTGCATTCAAGGCTGTTCTTACTTAGACATAAGATATCCCCTAAATTCATCCATTTTCATCATCACTGATTCACTGCCACTGCATACTCAGTGATTGTCATTGCCGATTGACACTCCCTACCCACAGACGCTATATAAAGTTGTGACCGTATAGGGAACACTTGTCCCATGCCCACCTTCATGGATCTCCTATCTGCAAATGTCCCCTGGTCACTTAGGGAACCTCCAAATTACAGACCACAACTCATAGTTTTCTTTCACAGTGTGCCTCTGAAAAAGAAATCTCTGCTCCTCTTATGTAACTTTCTTCATTTTAGTCATCTCTTAAGCTCAAACTTCTTGAAACTAGTAGAAAATTCATTTTGTGACATTTGTGCACTGGTTTACAAAGGCCAAGTGTATATATTAGACATTCTTTTGATGTAACACAGAGACCAGTTTTACAGCCATAGTTGTTCTATCTCCTAAAACAGAGAAGTGCTTTGTGGGAGTGGCATCAGGGTGTTTTCGAGCATCTTAGATGGAGTGTGCTTTCATATTTTCAATGTCAAGGGCTTTATCAATACATAGCACTTTCTAATCTTCCTCTGTTGCCTGGTTGTATTAACATTGCTAGATAATATATGCTGCCACGGTTTTGTCACGTCTTCCTCATACAACTTGGCAGATGCACATCTATGCATAGCATGTACATCTTTTGTGTACAGACAGCTTCTTTTCTAACAGATTAATTGCATCTAATAAAGGCCTTCTGTCTATAATAGTCCTGATGAGTTCTATCTAACATAGATTCAGTTTCCTTCACCTGTCTGTCAGATATGTCCAGAGAGATGCTTGTGTGACAAAGCGAAAGCAGATTTTATTTCATAGAGTCAGGATGCTTTTATTTTAGGAAGATTGCATTCTGGCAGCACCAAAGAAAGATGAATCCCTGAGTATCAATTTAGCTATATCTAGGGAGATATTGTTGGGGAAAGGTCACCACAGACTTGTATATTGGGTGACACTGTCTGGGAAAGCAGTGTTCTGGTATAATCAATAGGATCTGAGGCCTAACAGAATTCTTAGACGTTAGTTTTCCATGTGAAAATATTTTGTTCTTTTGATAGTTAGGATTGGGATCTTCTGTGAGTGACTTAAAATTCACAGCTGAATTTGTTAAATAATTTAGAAATGCATTTGCCAATCACGTAAAAATCTGGGGCTTTGCAATTTCAGGATGAAATGGTATCTCTGTTCAATGAAATCTGGTCCTTCTCCACCATGCTAATTAAATATGACCCTCATCCTCAGATCTGAAGCATCAATTGCTCTCCCAGCAGCAGACCAGAGGAAAGAGTGAAGAAAAAAACTCAATGCTAACTCCAACATTTTTTAAGGACTGGTCCTAGAAAGTGTCATATGACCCTTTAGCTTTAAACTCATTGACCAGAACTTGATCATAGACCACAAATAGGGATATTCAAAAATCTATTACATATTCCAGACAGCAATGTTTCTAGCTAAACTACTGTTAGTTGGCTGATAGAGTCTAAGGGCACATGCTATGGCATGAATATCTGTGTCCCCTCCAAAAATTCATTTTGAAATGCACTCCCTAATGCAAAAGTGTTAAGAGGTGATGACTTAGGAGTTAATAAGGCCATAAGGGTTCTGCTCTAATGGCTCGGATTAGTATCTTGTAAAAGTGCTGGAGAGATGGGGCCAGCACCGTGGCTCACTTGGTTAATCCTCCGCCTGCGGCACCAGCATCCCATATGGGCACCAGGTTCTAGTCCCGATTGCTCCTCTTCCAGGCCAGCTCTCTGCTGTGTCCCGGGAGTGCAGTAGAGGATGGCCCAAGTGCTTGGGCCCTGCACCGACATGGAGACCAGGAGGAGGCACCTGACTCCTGGCTTCGCATCAGCGTAGCGCCAGTCATGGTGGCCATTTGGGGGGTGAACCAACGGAAGGAAGACCTTTCTCTCTGTCTCTCTCTCTCTCTCTGTCTATAACTCTGTCAAATAAAAAAAAAGTGCTAGAGAGAATTAGCCAGGCCCTTGTGTCCTTCCATCTCTTCTGCCATGGGAGGATACAGTGTTTGTCCCCTTTGCAGGACACAGCAACAAGGTGCCACCTTGGAAGCAGAGAGCAACACTCACCAGACAATGAATTACTGGTGCCTTGATTTTGGATGTTCCAGCCTCCAGAAGCATGAGAAATAAACTTGTACTATTTATTAATTATCCAGTCTGTATTATTTTGTTATAGCAGCCCAGATTAAGACAGCCATCATCAGACTTAAGAAGAATGGAGCAGTCTCTGTCACAACCCTTCTTATTCAAGCTACTTCCTAGGTTTACACACATGTGTGCATTATATAGCATCTGTTTCTCTCTGTCTCTTTCACACACACAAATACACACACACACACACACAGTGTGTGTGTTCGTAGCATGTATAAAAAAGACAATATAAAAAATTAGTGGTTAAAACAGACTATTCATCTCAATTTAGCTATGAACATAAAACCTTTCTGAAAAACAAGGTTGCCTTTAAAAATAGGAAAAATTGGATTTGAGTCAGCATACCTCAGATTTAAACTCGAAGTCTTCCTGTTACAGCTCTGAGACCTTGAGTAAGTTATCCTAAGTTATTTCATCACACCAAGTTTCAGTTTCCCATCTGTCAAGCAGAAACAGTAACACCAAATAGTTTGGTTACTGTAATTTTATTTTCAGTAACATGTGTAAACTGTTTAAGCACAATATTTGACATACAATAAGTTCAATAAATAGAATAATCTATTATTATTTTATTATTTCAATATATACATGATTATTGACATAAAAACTCACCGATATATCCATATATAAGATGCTTGAAGAGCAGATTCAAAATTCTCACAGCATTGTGTACGATTCTTCCAAGAATTTTTGTAAGGGCCCTAAAGTTTGGACAGCCTAGTTTTAACTCAAGTGGTCCTAAATAATTTATTCATTTTTTTTCTTTTTTCCTTTCTCTTTCTTTTTGTCTTTTCTTTTTCCTTTCTTCTCTCTCTCTCTCTCCCCCTCCCTTTCTCTCACCCCTTCCACTTTTTTATACTTCATCTCTTTATCTTGTGGTATCAAGATTCAAGTATTCCACTCCTAAACATTCCAGGACCCTACCAACTAGATGCCAGTTTTAGAACCACCATAAATCCAGTTGTGATAACAAAAATTGCTTCCAGACATTGCCAAATGAGCCTGGGATAGGGGGATGGGAGCAGAATTGACCACTATTACAATCACTACTATAGGCAATAAGATATTGAAAATTTAAATAGAATTGTCAATTATAAATGTGAACTATTTACCAAAAATGTATTAAGTATGATGTAAACTTCAGCCATTTTTCCTTTTCAGTCCCCCAGTATATAAAATTTTGTAAGTACACAAAATTTACAGAAGCATTAAGGAATAGGAAATGAAATGATGGAAGATGGAATTTTAAACAAAAACACAACATTCCACAGTACTGCAATTTTTGTAAAATTTGTAGTTCTGCAGCTGTTCAATGAAGTGGAATAATGAAACCGTATTTCACCCATATATCCCACTTCTAGATCTTCTAAATAATCGCACTCAGCCCATTGATATCTCAGACTCTGAGTACTCATTTGAATAGAGAATACAATGTTGGGAGTAAAACAAGCCTGCCTCATCGAACTTATTTTCATTAAATAACGGAACTTGTGCTACACATTTCTCATACCTGAACCTATAGCTCCACTTAGTGGCTAATATGGTTCATAGGAAAACCAAGTTTAAGAGCAGTTTTCAGGAATCTGATCAGTCCTAAGCCTGAGAGGAACAAACGTGCTATTTCTGTCTTCCGATTTGGGGACAACATTTACTTAAAATAACTGAATGTGGTAAAATCATAATCCAAACAGTTATGCTTTCATCAAAGCACAGGTGTATTAGTCAACTTTTCATTACTTCAACTAAAACACCTGGGAGCAGCTTCTTGCGAAGGAGAAGGTTTATTCTGACTTACGGTTTGGAGGTTTGCAGTTCAAAATGCGGCAGCTCCACGAATCCGACACTAAAAGGAGACTGGCAATGGCAGAGTGCAGCAGGGAGGGATGGTCACATGGTGAGCCAGGAAGCAGAGGGAGAAGCTAGGGTGAACTCTGCTTAAATAACCAGCCCTCTCATGAGAACTACCTTCCAAGAACAAGCCCCTAATAACCTAAAGACCTCCCACCAGCACCGCCTCCTAGCAGCGGTAATTAGATCAGATCTCCATCAACTGTTAGCACTAATCCGTTAACTGTTAACCTAAGACTTTGAGGTTTTAATGTCTGCATGAGGTTAAGGATCCAAGTCCTGTTCAATTCATAACAGAGAAAAATCATGTTCCCATGCATGGAAGGCCTACATAAGCTCAAATATCGAGGTTAAAGAACTCCTTTTCTCTTTCATCCTGCCCTATTCTACTGCAACAGCAGTAATTATACCAACGTGGAGGAGTCGAAGAAACAGCTGATAATA
The DNA here is from genome assembly GCF_964237555.1 of Oryctolagus cuniculus. Classification (NCBI taxonomy): domain Eukaryota; kingdom Metazoa; phylum Chordata; class Mammalia; order Lagomorpha; family Leporidae; genus Oryctolagus; species Oryctolagus cuniculus. The sequence continues at coordinate 87,268,253 of NC_091453.1, forward strand.
GGCTAATGAAGCCCGGCTAAGGAGGATGTTGATGACATCCAAACATGCCATGCAGAGTTCACAAAAAATTCTGTTTTAGAAAATACACGTTTATTGGTATTTTATTGTTAAAGTAATATGTGCACATTACAATAATTCAGAAAATTATAAAAAATATTTTCATTGTCCTACCTCTATGTAAATAATTGCTTTAAACATTCTGATATATTTCTTTTTCTATGCAAAAGCTCTATACAGTAAACCATTTTTCTCTCTGAGACCAATGAATAAAATTAGCTAGAAGATTAACGAATGGTATAAAAATCAAAGTACTGATTAACTCCAAGCAGGGGGAGATATTAACTGGGAAGAAGCAAAAGAGAAAATACCAGAAGCTTTGGAAATGTTATATATCTTTATTTTATTTGAAAATTTTTTTATTTTTAAAAATCATTAATATGATTATTATTAATATTATTGTTAATTTTTTTTAATTTTTTGACAGGCAGAGTGGACAGTGAGAGAGAGAGACAGAGAGAAAGGTCTTCCTTTGCCATTGGTTCACCCTCCAATGGCCGCCGCGGCCGGCGTGCTGCGGCCAGCGCACCGCCCTGATCCGATGGCAGGAGCCAGGAGCCAGGTGCTTTTCCTGGTCTCCCATGGGGTGCAGGGCCCAAGCACCTGGGCCATCCTCCACTGCACTCCCTGGCCACAGCAGAGAGCTGGCCTGTAAGAGGGGCAACCGGGACAGAATCCGGTGCCCCAACCGGGACTAGAACCCGGTGTGCAGGCGCCACTAGGCGGAGGATTAGCCTAGTGAGCCGCGGCGCCGGCCTAATATTATTGTTAATTATTAATATGAACTGTACCTATGTGTTTCACAGGTACCGTTCTAAGAAGATAACCATACGTCCTTCCTTCCCTGTCTCCCTTCTTCAACCCTCATCCTTCCTTCCTTTCTTTTTAAAAAATTTTTGCAAAGCCATAATTTTAATCCACTCTACAATCACAGGCTTAATTCACCACTAACCATAATTTTCAACAAGTAAAAAGTAGAAAGACCACAGTTCAATAAGAGTATAAACAAGGGCGAAAAACAGCAATCATATCACAAGATGTCTGTTTCATTCCTATACATTCTTCTGTAGTCTATATTAACTGCCATACATCAGAGAAAACATATGACATTTGTCTTTTGGGGACTGGTTTATTTCAATGAGCATAACAGTTTCCAGTTAATGATTGCAGATATAGATGTATGTGTGTATATATGTATATAACTGATTTTTACACTTTATACTGACAATTTGTGTGTTACATCTCAATAAAAATAAATCTCTGGCCTCAGAATCAGCCCTTAAGGCATGCGGATCCGGCTGAAAAGCCCATGAGACTATTTCAGGCATGGAAAGCCAAGACACTCTGGGGTGGGGGGAAACTAAATGAAAGATCTCCGCGAGTGACATCCCAGTGGAAAGAACGGGTCATCAAAGAAGGAGGTACCTTTCTCTGAAGGGAGGAGAGAACTTCCACTTTGACCATGGCCTTGTCTAAATATGATCAGAGTCGGTGAACTCAAGGGGCTTCCATAGCCTTGGCAGCTCATGACAAGAGCCTAGGGTGATTACTGATGCCATAAACAAGAGTGTCAATTTGTTAAGTCAACAACAGGAGTCACTGTGCACTTAGTCCTCATGTAGGATCTTTGTCCTTAGTGTGCTGTACATTGAGATTTAATGCTATAACTAGTACTCAGACAGTATTTTTCACTTTATGTTTCTGTGTGGGAGCAAACTGTTGAAATCTTTACTTAATGTATGCTAAACTGATCTTCTGTATATAAAGAGAATTGAAAATGAATCTTGATGTGAATGGAAGGGGAGAGGGAGTGGGGAAGGGGAGGGTTGCGGTTGGGAGGGACGTTATGGGGGGGAAGCCATTGTAATCCATAAGCTGTACTTTGGAAATTTATATTCATTAAATAAAAGTTAAAAAATGCAAAAAAAAATAAACCTCAAAAAAATTAAAGATAAATTTCAGTTCCAGATGAGAAACACAGCATCCGTTATTTGTTGGACTTTTTTAATTGAAAAATAATATATGTACATTACCATTCTAAGAGCATGAAGGGATAGAAAATGAAAAATAGACGTTTTACATATTTAGACACCATTTTTCTCTCCTCAGAGGCAATATCCGTTAATGTAAACTTATTATATAATACAGTAGATTATATCATTATAGATACTATAAGTAATATGTAATTTTTGTACCTTGAATTACTCTTTTAATGTATCAGAAGAATTTTTCCATATCAAAACCTATAGATGTGGCCTAATTTGGTTAATGGTATTATATTTTCTATATGAATTTATCATATTTTAAGCCAATTATCTACTACCCAGTTTCACGTTTTTTTTTATAATAAATATCCTTGTGCATATCCTTATCCACATGGACAAGTGTACCAATAGCATACATTTCTTGCAATAAAATTGTTGGATCAAAAAGAGTGTGTGTGCTAGAAGCTGTTATCAAAATACCTTCCAATAAAATTACAATCGCACCTGCCAGTGCATTACAAGTGTTATAGCAAGCTCTTCAACCTTTGCCAATCTGATGTATTTTGATTTGATTTGATATAGTTTGCCAAGAATTATATCATTTTTCTTATTGCTATTTCTTTCATTATGAGAGGACTGAAGATATTTTCTCTCTCTCTAAAAAAAAAAAAAGATTTATTTATTTGAAAGGCAGAGTTACAGAGAGGCAGAGAGAGAGAGAGAGAGAGGTTTTCCATTCACTGGTTCACTCCCCAGATGACTGTAATAGCTGGAGCTGTGCTGATCTGAAGCCAGGAGACAAGAGCTTCTTTGGGGTCTCCCACGTGGATGCAGGGGCCCAAGGACTTGAACCACCTTCTACTGCTTTCCCAGGATATAGCAGAGAGCCAGATTGGAAGTGGAACAGTGGGGACTTGAACCAGTGATAATATGGGATGCCGGTACTGCAGGCAGCGGCTTTACCCCCTATGGCACAGCACCAGCCCTAAGATATTTTCATACATTTGTAAGTTATTTGTTTTTTTTAAAGAGTTTTATTTATTTATTTGACAGGTAGAGTTACAGACAGTGAGAGAGAGAGAGAGAGAGAGAGAGACAGAGAGAAAGGTCTTCCCTTCATTGGTTCACTCCCCAAATGGCCACAATGGCCGGAGCTACGCTGATCCTAAGCCAGGAGCCAGGTGCTTCCTCTTGGTCTCCCATGCGGATGTAGGGGCCCAAGCACTTGGGCCATCCTGCACTGCCATCCCGGGCCACAGCAGAGAGCTGGACTGGAAAAGGAGCAACCAGAACTAGAACCCGGTGCCCATATGGGATGCCGGCGCCGCAGGCAGAGGATTAACCTAGTGAGCCACGATGCCCGCCCCCTGTAGGTTATTTGTATTTATTTTGATGATCAGCTTGTTCAAGTCCTTAGCTCATTTGTTATTTGGTTTGTCTTAGATTGGGTTCTATTGGTTGCAAAGCCAGATACAAGGAAATGGATTCAGATAGTTTATTTGGGAGACAATCTGAGAAAACAAGAGTTGGTGGAGTGAGAGAGAGAGGAAGACAGTGCAATAAAATGATACTTTATATAGGTTACTGCTCCAGGCAATGGGGACTGAATTCTACCAGGACTTTCCAAGAAATGTACATAATGCCTCCAAGCAGTGTGCACTGGAAGTATCCAAGGGTAAAGGCATTTCATTATTAGTTTCTGTTCCCCACTGGTTGAGCATTACAGGGAGTGTTAAGTCCTCCATAAATTCAGGCTGTGCACATACCCTGTGGTTTGGGAAGAGGCCTTGGGGCAGAGGCAGAATGATAAGTGAGTCTGCACTTGTGCTGTCAAATGTGTCTTCCCTGCCAGGTCAGAAACTTCAATCCTGCGTCGGAAGATATCAGGGCAGCCTAGGGAAACCAGCCCGAGGGCCCTACCATCATCATTATCTCAGCCTGGGAAGCCTCCGTCTCCACAGGTCACAGGCACCACACTCTCCTTGCTTTTCCAGACATATGGGGGTGTCTAGGCGGTAGCAGGAAGAAGGGCTCGACCATAACAACCATTCAGCCTGAAAATCTCTGTGCCCCTGTGGTCCTGGGACTCCTCTTCCCCATGCAGAGACACTAGGAGAGGAGGACGCACAACAGGTACCCAGTCTAAGAAGTTGTCTCCATTTTCCACAGTCAGGGAAGAGAATATTGCAACAATCTTCGCACCAGGGAAGCCCCTTATCCTCAAGGCCTAAGCCTGCCCTGCCTCACCCGGAGACACCAGGCCTGCAAATCGTTTTCTGCTCTACCAGCAGGTACAAGTAGGGGCTGCAGCAGATAAATGAAATAGGCCAAAATAGCACCGCAAAGCCTCTGGAAATTAAACTGTCACCGTAATCACAGGACTTGGGTGCTAACCCTAGATGGAGTGACTGCCTGTTCCGACAAACGGTGCAGAAGAGTAGTCTCCTAGCACATACAACAGAATCTCTAGGAAACAACACAAAGTGTGCAGTATGAAAAGCGGCCTAGAATCCCGGCAGCAACACTGAAGAGGGTCAATTCTCAAGGGCTGGACCCAACATGGCTGGATAGAGAAGCCCTACTCTCGTCTCTGCCACAAAGAAGAACCACACCGACTGGGAGGACTGCATTTCCTAAAGACCGACCGAGGGAACACTCAGTCGTCGTAAGGGAAGTCTAAACAGCACAGGGACTCAGAAGGCCATCGCAGGGCGAAGGGCGAGGAATAAACTGCAGCACAGCTCCACAGCTCCTACCCCGGCTCCCCAGCCTGGGGGCACTCTGTCTTACCCAGGAAAGCTGAGCAGAAAGCTCCACGACCTCCACTGTCCCCACAGACCAGCAGCCCTGACACTAAGAGAATTCTACCATCCTCACTGGTTTTAAATCCACACCAGAGAATATGTGCCAAGAATCAGAAATAACGATTAGGATTTCTTTAACTAAATTTTCAGAGACTAGGCTCACAACGAAAATATTTAGGATGAACTTCTTACTAAAATGTGAGTTGTACTTTCCGGTAAATAGTTCATTAGAGAATAGAAGTGGTAGGCGTAGGTAGGAGATGCATTAAGTGAAGGGGTGTCGGGGCTGGTGAATGGGCTCACTTGGTTAATCCTCCGCTTGTGGTGCTGGCATCCCATATGGGCGCCGGTTCTAGTCCCGGTTGGGGTGCCGGTTCTAGTCCTGGTTGCTCCTCTTCCAGTCCAGCTCTCTGCTGTAGCCCGGGAGGGCAGCAGAGGATGGCCCAAGTGCTTGGGCTCCTGCACCCCATGGGAGACCGGGAGGAAGCACCTGGCTCCTGGCTTTGGATAGGCGTAGTGCAGGCCGAAGCAGCCATTTGGGGAGTGAACCAACGGAAGGAAGACCTTTCTCTCTGTCTCTCTCTCTCACTGTCTAACTCTGTCTGTAAAAAAAAATCCACACTAGAAAGTTGACAAGGGTCCAAGCAGCTGCTTTGCTTCAAAAAATGAACTCCGGTTGCCTCCTACCCAAAGTCCCAGATCCTAGCTGTTGCGGTACAGCCACTGATTAGCATCATTATTTGTCAAAGGGCAACGGGCAGCCCCTTTGCCACTGGAAGCCTGCAGAGCCAGAGCCAGGGAGCTTCACAGGGCAGAGAAAAGCGTGCTCTGCATCCTGCAGCTGTGGAATAGCAGGACACAGCCCTTGGCGCCATTCTTGCCCACTCTGAGCAATCTAGTTCCTGTCTGCTTCTTGGGGGTCAATGCCAGCAGCAGCCAACGCACAGTCCAGAAGAACAGCCTTGAGGAAATCCCCATCTGCATCTCTTAGCAAAGAGTGCTAGGTGACTAGGACACAAACCCTAGGGACACTCTTGCATTCCTGTGGGAACTGGGGCATTACCTTCTGCATCCTACAGCTCTGGGAGTGTGGCTGCTGGTGCTATGATTCCTGGAGTAACCCGCACTCGCCGGTGGGTCCTGGAGGACCCTAGCTGTATTCCTGTGCTTCAGGCTGGTGGCTGCTAGTGCAGAATCCCCAGCATAAGCAGCACTCGGCTTGTGAGACCAAGGTTAGAAGTCCACGGGATCCTGCAGCTTTGGGACTGGGACTGTTAGAAAGAGCTATATTCCAGTCACCTGAGTTCACACCAGGGGGCCTGGGTAAGGACCCCACTGCATTCTGTGTCTCTCTATTTTACAAGACCCAGGGACACTTGTGCTCACCCATGAGGCATAAGAAAGTCCTATTTACAACCCACTGATCAAGGTCACACCAGCTAGTATACAGTCCCAAGTATCTCCTGATGTATGAATAGATAGCTATATATGAATAAAGAGCTATTTTTAAAAAAAAAATGGGGTGAACTTGAAAACATAAGTAGAAGTTACACTTCTGAACAATAGTAATAAAATAGATGAGAAAAACAATGAACCAAATCTAATTACCTATGGAAAAGCAACAAAGAGATAACATTTGTGTGATTTCTAGAAAAAGGAGGGGGAGAGGGAGGGGAATTAAAGATGGAATTTAGAGCTAAAAGGAAAATAGAACCTAAAGATTTGGAAATTTCTCAGCCTGGCCATGTAATAAAAAACACGTTTAGGAGAAAAAAACCAAGGGTGTTGATAAGGAGATTGATATGGGTAGAAAGAAACCAACTGCTACTCATCAGTACAGTGGGAGAATGACTACAAAGACATTTCAGAGATGTTAAGCACTGCCATGATCATCAGAGGCCCAGAGCAGCAGGGCTTTGAGAGCCAAACCGTTTCAAGGGAGGAGACTGTAGGACCTCAGAGGTTGCTGCCCAGGGCTGTCTGGAGTCTTCACTCCTCACGTTAGGACACAGCAGAAATCCTGGAAAATTCACAAATATGTGGAAATTAAACAGCATGTGTCTCAACAATCAATGGGCCAAAGAAGAAAACTATAAGGAAATCAAAACCTTAAGTCAAATGAAAATGGAAGCAAAACATACTAAAATATATAGGATTCAGCTAAGGCAGTTCAAAGAAGGAAGTTTATACCAATAAAATCATATATGAAAAAAAGCCTAGCTGCCTGTAGTGCCGGCATCCCATATGGGCACTGATTCGAGTCCTGGCTGTTCCACTTCTGATCCAGTTCTCTGCTATGGCCTGGAAAAGCAGTGGAAGATAGCCCAAGTCCTTGGGCCCCTGCCCTGGCATGGGAGACCTGGAAGAAGCTCCTGGCTTCGGATCAGCACATCTCTTGCCTTGCAGCCATTTGGGGAGTGAACCAGCGGATGGAAGGCCTCTCTCTCTCTCTGCCTCTCTGTAACTCTGCCTTTCAAATAAATAAATAAATCTTTTTTTAAAAAAAGAAAAAAATTAAAATAAACAACCCGTTGCTTCTCAAGGAAATAGGAAAAGAAGAACAAGCTAATCACAAAGTCGGTAGGTGGTAGGAAATAATAAGTGTAATAGAAAAAAATGAAAAAGAGACTAGAAAAACAGTAAAAAATATAAATGAAACTAATGTTTTTTATGAAAATATTTGACAAATCCTTAGCTAGACTAAGATAAAAAAGAGAGAAAAAATAAATAAATTCAATCAGAAATGAAAGAGACATGATAAATGAGACTAAGAAATACAAAAGATCACAAGAGACTACTAGGAACAATTATATGACAACAAGTTGGATAATCAAGAAAAAAAATGGATAAATTTATTTACGCATACAACCTATCAATCATGAAATAAAAATCTGAACTGTCAAATAATGAGTACAAATAATGATAAAAATTCTCAATAGATTAGATATAGAAAGGATGTACATACTTCTGGGTATGTATACAAGTGTTTTAAAGTTAGTATGTCAAGGAGATATTTGCACTCTTATCTTCATTGCAGGATCATTGACAATGCCTAAGTTATGGAATCAACCTAACTGTCCACCAGTGGTTAAAGAAAATGGTGTGTGTGTGTGTGTTATAGAATCCTCTTCGACTTTTAAAGAAAAGAAAATTGTCGCTGGTAACAACATGATTCAATCCGGAAGTCATCATGGTAAGTGAAATAAGCCAGAAATGGAAGCATAGAGCAAGAATTCACTTGTATTTAGAATGTAAAACAATTGAATACATAAAGCAGAAAGTACAATGGTAGTCATCAGAGGCTGAGGGGTGGGAGGAAAGAAGAGATGTTGGTCAAAGGTTCAAAGTAGCAGTTAAGCAGGAGGAATACCACTTTGGAGACCTATTGTACAGTTTGATGGTTCTAATTAATGATAATATATTATGTATTTTAAAGTTGCTAAGAATCTAAATTTATAATGTTCTCACAACAAAAAATAATAGATATTTGAAGTGACTGATATGCTTATTTATTCAAGTTAACAATTCTGCCTTGTATATATAAAATATACTTCATAAACATATATAATTATAATATGCCAATTTACAATACAGTGCAAAAACTTAAAGAAAAAGACTTAATGAATATTTACAACACAGTATGATAAACCAAGAGATAAACCAAGAGACCAATGGCATGGAATTGAGAGTACAGAAAAAAATCCATACATTTATGGTGAATTTGTTTTCAACATGGGTAAAAAGAAAATTTGAGGAAACAGAAAAAAAGAATTTTCAATAAATGTTTCTGGTACAATTTGATATCCATGTTGGAAAAAAATGAAATTTCAGTATTATACCATACACAAAAATTAAAATGGATTAAAGACTGGGACCAGTGCTGTGACGCAGCAGGTTAACCCCCTGACCTGAAGCGCTGGCATCCCATTTGGGTGCCGGTTTGAGACCTAGCTGCTCCGCTTCCTATCCAGCTCTCTGCTATGGCCTGGGAAAGCAGTAGAGGATGGCCCAAGTGCTTGGGCCCCTGCACCCACGTGGGAGACCAAGAAAAAGCTCCTGGTTCCCGGCTTCAGATCGGCCACAGCTCCAGCTTTTTTGGCCAATCAGGGAGTGAACCATCGGATGGAGGCCCTCTCTCTCTCTCTCTGCCTCTCCTCTCTCTGTGTAACTCTCACTTTCAAATAAATAAATAAATCTTTAAAAAAAAATAAGATGGATCAAATACCTAGATATAGAGATAAAACAATAAAATCCTTAGAAAAACATAAGATAAAGTTTTATGACACTGGATTTGGCATTGATTTTTTGGATATGCCAGCAAAAGCACAGCAATTAAAGACAAAATAAAATAGATAATTGGATTTTATCAAAATTAAAACTTTTGTGGTACAAAGAATACTATTAATAAAATGAAAAAATGGCAGAAGATATTTGCAAATCACATAGCTGTTACATGGCTTGGGTTCAAAATATATATAGGGGCGGAGCCAAGATGGCGGAATAGTGAGGGCGCGCACCGATAGTCCGGGAAAATTTAGTTTAATAAAAGGGGAGTTACGGTAGCCGCAGAAAATAGAACCAAACAAAAATTGCAGGGGAAACCCTTCTGAATGGAGCAGGCGTGAATCGGACGACCTACTGGGAGAACAAGGTCGCCCACCACACGGAAGCAAAGTCGCGGGACCCAGCCGCAGAAGCCCCAGGGTCTGCGCGACAGTGCTCCAAGGAGAGTGCACGCCACACAGAAAACAGCGGGGAGACTTGAGACGCTCAGGGCTCCGAGTCCACACATCGGCGCTGGAAGGGGAGGTGAGCTCAATAACCCGAGACATTGGTGGGGAAACGGGGGTCAGAATCTAGAGGGGGGCCGGAAAGTGCAGCAAACTCACTACCAGAAAGAAGGAAAAAAAAAAAGCTTCGGGGTTTCTCTTCCCCCTAACCTTGCAAAGGTTACAAGCCTGCAAGACTTGAAGAATTCCCAAGAGACAAAGAGCAGGCCTCCTCTTTGGATTTACATATCAGTGGGGGAGAGTTAAGGAACTGAGTCACTACAATTCAGTAGCCTAGGCAACCCAGTGGGAGTCCAGAGGAGCCAAAGACTGGAAGCTAAATACCATCAATTCTGCACAGCCCTGCCCTGCAGTGTTACTTACCCCCTGAATAAATAAAATAAATAAATAAATAAAAAGAGAGAGATTTACCACGCATAACCTGAGGGTGTCACCTTTGCACACCCTTAACCTGGAAGAACCAGGCAGAGCTCTCAGGCCCCACCCATCTCAAGCCTCCAAGGCTCCTCCAACAGCAGGCAGTCCACTTAACACGGACACAGTATAAAAAAAAAAAAAAAGAAAGAAAAAAAAAAGCGCACAGTGACGCAAGAAGAATTAACTATGCCGAGTAACAAACACAGAAATAGAGGGAGCAAGATCAACGAGGACACTATGATGCCTCCAAATAAGCAAAACACCCCAAGCCAAGAGTATGAAGATGATGAGATAGAAGAAATGCAAGATACGGATTTCAAAAAATTTATGATAAGAACATTTAGAAGTTTTCAAAAGCAAATCCTTGAACTACAGAAATCCTTAATGGACAAGATTGAAAATCTTTCTCGTGAAAATGAAATTTTAAGGAAGAGTCAAAATGAAACTCAGAAACTAGTAGAACAGGAAAGTGTAATAGTCAAGAGAAATCAAAATGAAATGAAGAGCTCAATAGATCAAATGACAAACACATTAGAAAGCCTTAAAAACAGAATGGGTGAAGCAGAAGAGAGAATATCGGACTTAGAAGATAGAGCACAGGAAAACATACAGTCAAACCAAAGAAAAGAAGAGGAAATTAGAAACCTGAAAAATATTGTTGGGAATCTACAGGATACTATTAAAAAAACCAACATTCGAGTTCTAGGAGTTCCTGAAGGCATGGAGAGAGAGAAAGGATTGGAAGGCCTTTTTAGTGAGATACTAGCAGAGAACTTTCCAGGTTTGGAGAAGGACAGAGATATCCTAGTACAGGAAGCTCATAGAACCCCCAATAAACATGACCAAAAGAGATCCTCACCACGACACGTGGTAATTAAACTCTCCACAGTGAAACATAAAGAAAAGATCCTAAAATGTGCAAGAGAGAAACGTCAGATTACTCTCAGAGGATCTCCAATCAGACTCACAGCTGACTTCTCATCAGAAACCCTACAAGCTAGGAGGGAATGGCGAGACATAGCACAGGTGCTAAGAGAGAAAAATTGCCAGCCCAGAATATTATATCCTGCCAAGCTCTCATTTGTGAATGAAGGTGAAATAAAGACCTTTCATAGCAAACAGAAATTGAAAGACTTTGTGGCCACTCGTCCGGCCCTGCAAAAGATACTTAAAGATGTGCTACACTCAGAAACACAGAAACACGGCCATCAATATGAAAGAAGGGAAAGGAAGAACACCTACCAGTAAAAGAGCATGGGAAGCTCAAAGCATATACTAGAAAATATTTCCGGGAAAATGGCAGGGCAAAGTCACTACGTATCAATTGTCACATTGAACATTAATGGTCTGAATTCTTCAGTTAAAAGACACCGTCTGGCTGACTGGCTCACAGAACACAACCCAACTATTTGTTGCCTACAAGAAACACATCTCTCTAACAAAGAGGCATGCAGACTGAAAGTGAAAGGTTGGAAAAAGATATTCCATGCCAACAGAAACCAAAAAAAAGCAGGTGTAGCCATATTAATATCAGACAAAATAAACTTTAATACAAAAAATGTTAAGAGAGACAAAGAGGGACACTATATAATGATTAAGGGTTCAATTCAACAGGAAGATGTAACTATTATAAATGTATATGCACCTAATTACAGGGCACCAGTCTATTTAAAAGATATGTTAAGGGACTTAAAGGGAGATTTAGATTCCAATACAATAGTACTGGGGGACTTCAATACTCCACTCTCAGAAATAGACAGATCATCCGGACAGAAGATCAACAAGGAAACAGCAGATTTAATTGACACTATTGCCCAAATGGATCTAACAGATATCTACAGAACTTTCAACCCTACATCTACAGACTTCACATTCTTCTCAGCAGCGCATGGAACCTTCTCTAGGATTGATCACATACTAGGACATAAAGCAAATCTCAGCAAATTTAAAAGAATTAGAATCATACCATGCAGCTTCTCAGACCACAGCGGGATGAAGCTGGAAATTAGCAACTCAGGAAACCCCAGAAAGTATGCAAACACATGGAGACTGAACAACATGCTCCTGAATGAACACTGGGTCATTCAAGAAATCAAAAGAGAAATCAAAAACTTTCTGGAAGTAAATGAAGACAACAACACAACATATCAAAACTTATGGGATACAGCAAAAGCAGTATTGAGAGGCAAATTTATAGCAATAGGTGCCTATATCAAGAAATTGGAAAGGTACCAAATAAATGAGCTTTCAGCGCACCTCAAGGACCTAGAAAAACTGCAGCAAACCAAACCCAAATCTAGTAGGAGAAGAGAAATAATTAAAACCAGAGAAGAAATTAACAGGATTGAATCCAAAAAAACATTACAAAAAATCAGCCAAGCGAGAAGCTGGTTTTTTGAAAAAATAAACAAAATTGACACCCCATTGGCCCAACTAACTAAAAAAAGAAGAGAAAAGACCCAAATCAATAAAATCAGAGATGAAAAAGGAAACGTAACAACAGACACCACAGAAATAAAAAGAATCATCAGAAATTACTACAAGGACCTGTATGCCAGCAAACAGGAAAACCTATCAGAAATGGATAGATTCCTGGACACATGCAATCTACCAAAATTGAACCATGAAGACATCGAAAACCTAAATAGACCCATAACTGAAACAGAAATTGAAACAGTAATAAAGGCCCTCCCAACAAAGAAAAGCCCAGGACCAGATGGATTCACTGCTGAATTCTACCAGACATTTAAAGAAGAACTAATCCCATTTCTTCTCAAACTATTCAGAACAATCGAAGAAGAGGGAATCCTCCCAAATTCTTTCTATGAAGCCAGCATCACCTTAATCCCTAAGCCAGAGAAAGATGCAGCACTGAAAGAAAATTACAGACCAATATCCCTGATGAACATAGATGCAAAAATCCTCAATAAAATTCTGGCCAACAGAATACAACAACACATCAGGAAAATCATCCACCCAGACCAAGTGGGATTCATCCCTGGTATGCAGGGATGGTTCAACATTCGCAAATCAATCAATGTGATTCACCACATTAACAGACTGCAGAAGAAAAACCATATGATTATCTCAATTGATGCAGAGAAAGCATTTGATAAAATTCAACACCCTTTCATGATGAAAACTCTAAGCAAATTGGGTATAGAAGGAACATTCCTCAATATAATCAAAGCAATTTATAAAAAACCCACAGCCAGCATCCTATTGAATGGGGAAAAGTTGGAAGCATTTCCACTGAAATCTGGCACCAGGCAGGGATGCCCACTCTCACCACTGCTATTTAACATAGTTCTGGAAGTTTTAGCCAGAGCCATCAGACAAGAAAAAGAAATCAAAGGAATACAAATCAAGAAGGAAGAAGTCAAACTATCCCTCTTTGCAGACGATATGATTCTGTACTTAGAGGATCCAAAGAACTCTACTAAGAGACTATTGGAACTCATAGAGGAGTTTGGCAAAGTGGCAGGATATAAAATCAATGCACAAAAATCAACAGCCTTTGTATACACAAGTAATGCCATGACTGAGAAAGAACTGCTAAGATCAATCCCATTCACAATAGCTACAAAAACAATCAAATACCTTGGAATAAACTTAACCAAGGACGTTAAAGATCTCTACGATGAAAATTACAAAACCTTAAAGAAAGAAATAGAAGAGGATACCAAAAAATGGAAAAATCTTCCATGCTCATGGATTGGAAGAATCAACATCATCAAAATGTCCATTCTCCCAAAAGCAATTTATAGATTCAATGCAATCCCAATCAAGATACCAAAGACATTCTTCGCAGATCTAGAAAAAATGATGCTGAAATTCATATGGAGGCACAAGAGACCTCGAATAGCTAAAGCAATCTTGTACAACAAAAACAAAGCCGGAGGCATCACAATACCAGACTTCAGGACATACTACAGGGCAGTTGTAATCAAAACAGCATGGTACTGGTACAGAAACAGATGGATAGACCAATGGAACAGAATTGAAACACCAGAAATCAACCCAAACATCTACAGCCAACTTATATTTGATCAAGGATCTAAAACTAATTCCTGGAGCAAGGACAGTCTATTCAATAAATGGTGCTGGGAAAACTGGATTTCCACGTGCAGAAGCATGAAGCAAGACCCCTACCTTACACCTTACACAAAAATCCAGTCAACGTGGATTAAAGACCTAAATCTACGTCCTGACACCATTAAGTTATTAGAGAACATTGGAGAAACCCTTCAAGATATTGGCACAGGCAAAGAATTTCTGGAAAAGACCCGGGAGGCACAGACAGTCAAAGCCAAAATCAACTATTGGGATTGCATCAAATTGAGAAGTTTCTGTACTGCAAAAGAAACAGTCAGGAGAGTGAAGAGACAACCGACAGAATGGGAAAAAATATTTGCAAACTATGCAACAGATAAAGGGTTAATAACCAGAATCTACAAAGAGATCAAGAAACTCCACAAAAACAAAACCAACAACCCACTTAAGAGATGGGCCAAGGACTTCAATAGACATTTTTCAAAAGAGGAAATCCAAATGGCCAACAGGCACATGAAAAAATGTTCAAGGTCACTAGCAATCAGGGAAATGCAAATCAAAAGCACAATGAGGTTTCACCTCACCCCGGTTAGAATGGCTCACATACAGAAATCTACCAACAACAGATGCTGGCGAGGATGTGGGGAAAAAGGGACACTAACCCACTGTTGGTGGGAATGCAAACTGGTTAAGCCACTATGGAAATCAGTCTGGAGATTCCTCAGAAACCTGAATATAACCCTACCGTTCGACCCAGCCATCCCACTCCTTGGAATTTACCCAAAGGAGTTTAAATTGATAAAGAAAAAAGCGGTCTGCACCCTAATGTTTATTGCAGCACAATTCACAATAGCCAAGACCTGGAACCAACCTAAATGCCCATCAATGGTAGACTGGATAAAGAAATTATGGGATATGTATTCTTTAGAATACTATACCGCAGTAAGAAACAACGAAATCCAGTCATTTGCAACAAAATGGAGGAATCTGGAACACATCATGCTGAGTGAAGTAAGCCAGTCCCAAAGGGACAAATACCATATGTTCTCCCTGATCGGTGACAACTGACTGAACACCAAAAAGGAAACCTCCTGAAGTGAAATGGACACTATGAGAAATGGTGACTTGATCAGCATAGCCCTGACTGCTAATGGACAACTTAATACATTATCCCTCATAGTATTTTTTTTTTGTCTGTTCTACTTAATATGACTGGTTTAATTCTGTAATTATCACACAGTTATTCTTAAGTGTTGAAAATTAACTGAAATGTGATCCCTGTTAAACATAAAAGTGGGAATAAGAGAGGGAAGAGATGTATAATTTGGGGCATGCTCGGGCTGACTTGCCCCAATTGGTAGAGTTGGAAACATACTAGGGGATTCCAATTCAATCCCATCAAGGTGGCATGTGCCAATGCCATCTCACTATTCCAAGTGATCAATTTCAGTTCACAATTGATCATAATGAAAGGACTAAGAGTCAAAGGGAGCACATAAACAAGTCTAGTATCTGCTAACACTAACCGATAGAATAAATAAAGGGGAGAGTGATCCAACATGGGAAGTGAGATACTCAGCAGACTCATAGAATGGCAGATGTCCTAAATAGCACTCTGGCCTCAGAATCAGCCCTTAAGGCACTCGGATCTGGCTGAAAAGCCCATGAGAGTATTTCAGGCATGGAAAGCCAAGACACTCTGGCAAAAAGATCTCTGTGAGTGAGATCCCAGTGGAAAGAACAGGTCTTCAAAGAGGGAGGTGCCTTTCTCTGAAGGGAGGAGAGAACCTCCACTTTGACTATGACCTTGTCTAAACAAGATAAGAGTCGGAGAACTCAAGGGGCTTCCATAGCCTTTGAAACTCATGACTGGTGCATAGGGAGATTACTGATGCCATAAACAGGAGTGTCAATTTGTAAAGTCAACAACAGGAGTCACTGTGCACTTACTCCTCATGTAGGATCTCTGTCCTTAATGTGCTGTACACTGAGGCTTAATGCTATAACGAGTACTCAAACAGTATATTTCACTTTGTGTTTCTATGGGGGTGCAAACTGTTGAAATCTTTACTTAATGTACACTAAACTGATCTTCTGTTAAAAAAAAAAAAAAAGAAAAGAAACTATCAATTCCCAACTTGACTCTCACTGGGATTAAACATGACAATAGGTCTGATCTGATTTCATCATCATTTAAAAAAAATCATCTATTATTTTTCACTTTATGTTTCTGTGTGGGAACAAACTGTTGAAATCCTTACTTAAGGTATACTAAGCTGATCTTCTGTATACTAAGATAATCGAAAATGAATCTTGATGTGAATGGAAGGGGAGAGGGAGTGGGAAAGGGGAGGGTGGTGAGTGGGAGGGACGGTATGGGGGGGAAAGCCATTGTAACCCATGAGACGTACTTTGGAAATTTATATTCATTAAATAAAAGATAAAAAAAAACAAAAACAAAAACAAAATATATATAAAGACCGGTTACAACTTTATCCACAAGAAATAATAAATAATCCATTTTAAAATGGCAAAGGTTATGAATTTATATGTCCCCCACAAAAAATATATCTATATATGAGATCGTATCTTATATATATAAGCACACACAACTAATCATTAATCATTATGAAAATACAAATCAAAAGTACAATGAGATATTATTTCACATCCACTAGAAAGACATAATGAAAATGGACAATAACAAGAATTTTCTACAATGTGGAGAAATTGAAACTCATACATTATTTGTGGGAATGTCAAACGTTGCAATTGCTTTGGAAAACAATTTGGTAAATGCTAAAATGTTCAGCACATAGTTATAATGCCAGCAATTACATTTCTAGATATATACCCTAAAGCAATTAAAATATATATGAGGGTACCTTAAATAGTTCTTGGGAAAACAAAACTAAAAGATAAGTTAATTTTGGTGCAAACTAACAAAAAAATCCATGCCATGTATAATTTTTTTCATAATTTGTATTTTCCATAGTCTTAAAGACTCCTGTATATATGGATTCCAAATTTTTATTGCATTAATGTAAACTCATCTTTTACTCAATTTCCCAAGAGCTTTTAAAGTGCCCATATATACATACAAAGATCTGTATACAGATGTACATAACAGTACTATTCATAATAGCCAAAAGTAGAAGCCACCCAAATGTTCATTTGTTGTATAAATAGACAAAATGTGAGTCTGGCGTTGTAGTGCAGTGGGTAAAGCAAGCACCTGAAATGCATGGGTGACAGTTCGAGTCCTGGCTCCTCCACTTCTGATGCAGCTCCCTGCTAATGTGCCTGGAAAAGCAGTGGAAGATGGCCTGAATCCTCGGGGCCCCACCACACACATGGGAGACATGAATGAAGCTACTGGATCCTGGCTTTGGCCTGGCTCAGCTCCAGCCATTGCAACCATTTGGGGAGTGAACCTGAAGATGGAAGATTCTCTCTCTCTCTCTCTCTCTCTCTCTCAACGCTGAATTTAAAATGTGATCCATGCACACCATAGAATGTTAATCAGCAATAAAAAAGAAATGGAATACTAATACACAGTACAACATGGATAAACTTCAAAAAAGTAATTAACTAAGTGAAAACAGCCAATAACGAAAGATTATACATTGTGTAACTCCACTTAAATGCACTGTCTAGAATAAGCAAATTTATAGTAACAGATAGCGTAATAGTAGCCTAAGATTCTAGATGGGTGGGAAGATGATGCTGAGTGACCACTAATGAGTACAAGGTTTCTTTGTGGGTGATAAAAAAAAAAGTTTTAAAATTTGTTTATGGTGGGCTGGCACTGTGGTGCAGCGGGTTAAAGCTCTGGCTTGCAGCGGTTTGAGTTGCTGCTGCTCCACTTTTGATCCAGCTCTCTGCTATGGCCTGGGAAAGCAGTAGAAGATGGATCAAGTCCTTGGGCCCCTGCACCCACGTGGGAGACCCAGAAGAGGCCCTTGGCTCCTAGCTTCGGATCAGCTCAGCTCTGGCTGTTGCAGTCATTTGGGGAGTGAACCAGCGGATGGAAGACCTCTCTCTCTCTGACTCTACCTCTCTCTGTAACTCTGTCTTTCCAAGAAATAAAATAAATCTTAAAAAAAATTGTTTATTATGATGATTG
The DNA here is from genome assembly GCF_964237555.1 of Oryctolagus cuniculus. Taxonomy (NCBI): domain Eukaryota; kingdom Metazoa; phylum Chordata; class Mammalia; order Lagomorpha; family Leporidae; genus Oryctolagus; species Oryctolagus cuniculus. Next base: position 87,286,485 of record NC_091453.1, read on the forward strand.
CATAATTTGAAGTAGAATAAAAGGCATCAAATTATATATCTTAAAAGGTATGAACTTTATGATATGCACATTATACATTAATAAAACTATTTAAAATATTCTAATATATCTTATGAGCTATAGGCTATATATGCTCAGAAGAGTGGTACAAGCAAGAGACAATTATTTGATTGCTATCCGCATATAAATGGCATTAAAATACATGAAAATAGATGTTATCACCTAAAGGAGAAATTGTAAGTGGAAAAGGGATAAATGATAGTAGAACTGATCCCTGAGGCACACAAAAATTTAGATACCAGAGAGATGAAGGGGAACCAAGAGAGGAGACAGAAAGGAATGAGACTGGCTAGCAGAGCTCTGTATTTTTTCTATAGACACAATCAACTGCAATAGTGGTGCAAGATATAAATCAGGGGAAGCTGGTGCTCCAGGGGCCAAGAGAAGGAATTATTTCACGGTTGGAGCAATCGTTTTTGCCACACTTTGCTGATAAATAAAAGCAGAGTAGGAAGCCGTGGCCTTGTGTTTAACAACATGGAGGTCGCTGATGAAGTTGACAAGAGCTCTTTAGCTTTTTCCATGCAATGGTGCGGATGATAATTTGATTCGAATTAGGAAGTTATTAGGTGAGAAGGAGTATGGGGGGAAGATTCTGGAAGATTAAGGACAGAGGGAACGCTTGGGGACAGTGAGTGAACTAGGGAAATGCTCTGTAAGTTCATGGATGGGCACTGACAGTCCATTTATGGCCGTCAGTCATGAATTTAAAATGAGATCAATTAGCACCACTGTGCTAATTGATATTCTGTATATTCTGTATATTCTGTGTATATTCTGTAACTACACTGGCTGTGTTGGTGTGGGTGTGGAAGAGATGAAGAGTGTGACACAAGGAGATTTGTGGTTTGCCAGGTTAAAGAGAGGCAAGAGAGTGAAGGCCATATGCAAGGAGTTCAATGTGTTGACAGGTGATGTAATCTTACCTGAGTAGGTTGGAGAGAGAAGACTTCTGTAGGCGAAGGGGACGCACAGGGGAAAAGTGTTAGGGCAATACATGATGGATGCATTTGGGGTCAGAATGTTTATTTGTTTTTATTGTTAATTTTTAAAAAAGATGTATTTATCTGAAAGTCAGAGTTACACAGAGAGAGAAGGAGAGGCAGAGAGAGAGAGAGAGAGAGTGAGCGAGCGAGCTAGCGAGCTGGTTCATTCCCCAATTGGGCGCAACAGCCAGAGCTTTGCCGATCCGAAGCCAGGAGCCAGGAGCTTCTTCTGGGTCTTCCACGGGTGCAGGGGCCCAAGGACTTGGACCATCTTCTACTGCTTTCCCAGGCCACAGCAGAGGGCTGGATCAGAAGTGGAGCAGCCAGGACTCGAACTGGTGCCCATATGGTATGCCAGCACTGCAGGCATCGGCTTTTACCCACTATGCCACAGCGCCAGCCCCAATCTGAGTAGATATTAACATTATTAACAATTATATCAGGAATACTGTTGGAGGGAATGGCAGATAGCCAGTGCCAAAATTAAGGAATGCAAAGTTCTGTGTCCCCTCCAAAATCCATGTTGAATATTAATCCTCAATGCAACAATATTAAGAGGTGAGGCCCTTACAAGTTGACTAGGACATGAGGCCTCCACCCTTATGGATGGAATTAGTGCTTAATAAAAGGGCTTGAGGGAGAGAATTCACCACCTCTATCCTTTCTGCCATGTGAGGACACAGCGTTTGTCCCTTCTGGATGACACAGCAACTGGGTGCCATCTTAGAAGCAGAGAGTAGGGGGAGACATGGTACAGCAGGTCAAGCTGCTGCCTGTGACACTGGCATCCCATATCAGAGTGCCAGTTTGAGTCCTGGCTGCCCCGCTTCCAATCCAGCTCCCTGCTAATGTACCTGGGAAAGCCACGTGGGAGACACATATGGGATTCTTGATTCCCAGCTTTGGCCTGGCCTAACACTGGTTGTTGCCGCCACTTGGGGCATGAACCAGTGAATGGAAATCCATCTCTCTCTGTCTCTCCCTCCCTCTCTCTCTAACTCTGCCTTTCAAACAAATAAAAAGAAATCTTAAAAGAAACAGAAGAAGAGAATAGCCCTCATAAGACAATGAATCTGCTGGCACCTGGATTTTGCACTTTCCAGCCTCTAGAAGTGTGAGAAATAAATTTCTGTTTCTTACAAATTATCCAGTCTCGGGTATTTTGTTGTACTAGCACAAGTGGACTAAGACAAGGCAGAATGGTACAGGGATCTATACAGGAATACAACAAGGGGGGGGTAGATAAATAGTCAGATAGCAATAGATTCAAAGATGGGGGCTATTGGGGAGAAAGGGTGGACAATGATCTAGAAGAAACAGTTGTTTAGAAACTGCAATAGGATGCAGAGGAAGGGATAGGAGTACAAGAGAAGAGATTGTAGGGCGGGTGATGAGATGCAATTAGGAGTTTCTGGCCTTGGTTTATAGCAATACTACTTTCCCACGTAAAAGAATTAACTTCTTTCCTTACATGCAGTTGTAATTTTTTTTTCAGACGTAGGTGGTAGGATACTTTTGATCTTAATTTGTTCCCACTGAATTTTTCCTCTCCCAGTTCATGATAGGTTCTCTCTCTCTCTCTCTCTCTCTCTCTCTCTCTCTCTTTTTCTAATGTGAGTCGAGAGGATATACTCATGCAGTCGGACTTAAAGGAAGAATCTCTGAAAACCTTCCTGGGTTTTTTTTCAAAGCCTAAGCTCTTTGTGGCCAGCATTGTGGCACAGCGGGTTTAGCTGCCACCTGCAATGCCAGCATCCCATATGGGCACAGATTCAAGTCCCAGTTGCTCCACTTCCAATTCTGCTCCCTGCTAATGTGCCTAGGAAAGCAGCAGAAGATGGTCCAAGTGTTTGGGCCCCTGCCCCTGCCACTCAAATGGGAGACCCAGGGAGAGACAGATGGATAGAAAGACAGCCCCAGCCACTTCTCAGTTCAATCCTCAGTTGCCTACAGTATTTGAAGCCAGGCTGAGGTCAGAGCCAGGACCTGAGAACTAAATTCTGATCTCCTAGGGGGGTGGCAGGAACCCAACTATTGAATCATCATCACGGTCTTCTACAGTCAACTCCAGGTGGAGTTCCAGGCTCCAAGCTTTGGCACAGTGGAACCTTGGCTGCTGCAGACACTTAGAAAGGCAACCAGCAGATGGAAGATCTATCTGTCTCTGTCTCTCGGTGTCTCTCTCTGTAACTATGATTTTCAAGTAAATAAAGATTGAATCCTTTTTTTTTGACAGGCAGAGTTAGACAGTGAGAGAGAGAGAGACAGAGAGAAAGGTCTTTTCTTCCATTGTTTCACCCCCCAAATGGCTGCTACTGTGCTGATCTGAAGCCAGGAGCCAGGTGCTTCTCCTGGTCTCCCATGAGGGTGCAGGGCCCAAGCACTTGGGCCATCCTCCATTGCCTTCCCGGGCCACAGCAGAGAGCTGGACTGGAAGAGGAGCAACCGGGACAGAATCCAGCAACCCAACCGGGACTAGAACCTGGGGTGCTGGCACAGCAGACGGAGGATTAGCCTATTGAGCCGCGGCGCCTGTCAAAATTGAATCCTTTGACATAATCATATCAGGACACCTCCACAATGGAAGAGGAAACGCCCTTTAATATTGGGTGGGGTGGAGACGGAAGTTCAAAATCTTGGAGTAGAGAGGGAGACCCACCAGGACTGGAAAACTACAGAAGGAAGTATGGTTTATTTTCCTTTTCTTTGTAAAGATTTATTTATTTCAAAAGCAGAGTTACAGAGAGAGAGAGAGAGGGCAAGACAGAGATCTTGCATCTGGTTCACTCCCCAAATGGCTGCAACAGCCATGTTGTGCTGATCCGAAGCCAGGAGCCAGGAGCTTCTTCTGGAGCTCTCAAGTGGGTGCAGGGGCCCAAACACTTGGGGCATCTTCCACTGCTTTCCCAGGCCATAGCAGAGAGCTGGATCTGAAGTGTTGCAGCCGGGACATAAGCCTGTACCCCATGAGATGCCAGCACAACAGGCAGTGGCTTAACCCTCCAAGCCACTGTGGTGCTGGCCTGGAATTATGGCTTTTTTTAAAGATTTATTTATTTGAAAGTCAGGATTACACAGAGAGAGGAGAGGTAGAGAGAGAGGTCGGTCTTCCATCTGATGGTTCACTCCCAATTGGCCGAAATGGCCAGAGCTGTGCCGATCCGAAGCCAGGAGCCAGGAGCTTCTTCCAGGTCTCCCATGTGGGTGCAGGGGCCCAAGGACTGGGCCATCCTCTACTGCTTTCCCTGGCCATAGCAGAGAGCTGGGTGGGAAGTGGAGCAGCCAGGTCTTGAACCGGCGCCCATATGGGATGCTGGCGCTTCAGGCCAGGGCATTAACCCGCTGCACCACAGCACTGGCCCCAATGGAATTATGGTTTCCAAAGCAGCAGGAAACCATGCCCACCTGGTGCTAACAAAGGAAATGAGAACCTGGTGAATATGACATTAGCTCACTGGGCTCCCTGACTTGACAAAGAGTGCCATGGCCACACATGCCCTAGAAGATTTGGAGCCACTACAAGACCTAAGTGAGCAATGTGGATAAGTGAGTAATCTAGACCACTGGGGCATCCCTGAATTTTCTGAGCTGAAAGAGATGCCTGGGATATTCGTAAAACCTTAATGGATGACTGTAGAAAACCCAAGTGATGATTACTATTAAATTTACCCCTTGGACTGGGGAGATGGGAATTGGAGTCCAAATAGCCATTTCTATTTGCATGCACAATCAAGTTTGTAGAGAAAACTCTTAAATACATTTTGAAATGTCAAATGAAGCCTGTATTTTTCCAGCTTATGATATCATTTTTAATATTACTTGTGGAGAGAAGCTTTTCATTTGTGAGTGGTTCATTTTGCTATGAATTTCATTATATTAATTTCTGATTGTCTCAACTTGTAAGACTCAACCTTGGGGTCTTGCATGCATGGTTTTTAGACTTTTGGATAGATGGTCCCATTGACATACAGGTCAGTGGCTACTCCCCTATCTGAAGTCAGAGGGACTGACTCTTTCATATGCTAAAAAATTTCCTTTAGGGAGTGCTGGGGATCAGTTTATAGGAACATAGTTAAAATTTTTGAGGGAAAATTATATTGACAAGCTGAAATCCCTAAACATGCCTCAGGATGCTACAATACAAGGAGTTAGTCTTGTGAAAAAGGATCACATTCAAATCCAATGTTTGTAAAAAGTAACGAGCTGAATGGCTTATTTTTGTGCTGTTTTCATTTTACTAAACACTATTACTATTCACAATCTTTTTCTAATTACTAAATGCTCATAGTGGCTCCTTATGTGTTGATTTTAAAGGTAAATAAAAATTTTAAAGATGTGAGTTTTATATTGATCTATCCTTTGCTTCATTTAAGGTTTGTGAGATAAAACCTTTTGAAATTACACAAAATACATCACTACTCTTTTGTCACCAGAACACAGATGATTTCATGAAACAACAAATGGACTGGTGAATTTTAAGTGGTTAAAAATAAAATAGCAATAAGGGAAATGCAGACCAAAAAATATAGGCCCACTTCTCCCCTTCAGTTTGTTTTTATTGAAGATTTTCCGTATGTTAGGCACAAAATGAGGCACTCTGACATACAGGATGGTGTAAATACAAAAAAGAGACCATCTCAAATCTGATTTTGTATTCATTCACAAAATATTTTGTGGATTAACTTCTGAAAATATAGAATACATTTTACTTCCTCTGGAACTACTAATTTTCAATCAGTTGATATGATTATGAGCATAAAACATGATATGTGGGGCTGTACATTTGGCCTAGTAGTTAGGACACCTGAATCACACATCAGAGAGACTGAATCTGAATCTGCTCAGGCTTGATTTGTTTTCCTCTAGTGTCAGCTGTAGAAGACAGTGGTGATGACTCAATTGTTGGGTTCCTGCCACCCACCTAGGGGACCAGAATTTAGTTCTCAGGTCCTGGCTCTGACCTCAGCCTGGCTCCAAATACTGTAGGCAACTGAGAAGTGAACTGAGAAATGGCTGGGGCTTTATTTTTCTCCATCTCTCTCTCTTTCAAAGAATAAGACACACACACACACACACACATTTTAGAACACCCATGACATGTGATAATGTTTTTGGAAGGATGACTGTAACTCATTAGCTGCCTCCATTCAATGTCTGAAATTAGAGTTCCCACACTCAATGGTTTTATTATCCTTAGGAACCTGATTATCCTTAAATGAGCAGTGGCACTACACATTTTTTAAAATTTATTTGACAGGTAGAGTTTACAGACAGTGAAAGAGAGAGAGAAAGACAGAGAGAAAGGTCTTCCTTCCGTTGGTTTACTCTCCAAATGGCCGCAATGGCCGGAGCTATGCTGATCTAAAGCCAGGAGCGAGGAGTTTCTTCCTGGTCTCCCACATGGGTTCAGGGGCCCAAGGACTTGGGCCAACCTCCACTGCTATCCCAGGTCACAGCAGAGAGCTGGACTGGAAGAGGAGCAACTAGGATTAGAACCTGGTGCTCATATGGGATGCCAGCGCTGCAGGTGAAGGATTAACCTAGTGTGCCACGGCGCTGGCCCTGGCACTACACATTTTTAAAAGGGAGCTACCAGATTAGAAATAAGCATTGGGAAAAATGTTATCAATACATTTGCAGCATTGTAATCTGTAAACGACCTTCTCCCTTTGTCTGTGATAAAGTCAGCAGTAGCTAATGACTAATGACTTTGTGACCTACCCTGTCCCCACATTTTGGTAAAGGGTCCCTTCTTTCTCAGACTTGGGACCTCACCCTGTCCACACTAATTCTGATTTGTGAGCTTCTTTTATTCCTTTGCTCATAATATTATCCTTTAAAGTGATTACATTCAGTGGGCCCTCTAATACAAAGATGAACAAATCAATTTAATTGTAATGAGGTATTTTTAATTGAGCCTCTAAAAGTCTGGCCAAGTTTAATATGTACAGGTAGCTCAGCTCCCAAATGCCTGGTTATGTCTGACAAATTGAAACCACGATCAGCAGGACTTAATGGGAAAGCCTAGTGAATACGGCTCTGGAATGTAGCTAGATGACAAGGGTGTGCATGGGATCGCGATTCTAATGCTTAACTGCCAACATCTGCTGAGGGAAGTGCTGCTCTCCTGATCCAAGAGGACTTAGTTTCCTCAACAGGCGATCACGATTACCCCATCTTCTGTTTAATACCATTACCCTACACCAAATCCTTTCTTGAAGGTTAAGAAGTGTAAGTATTTACTCCTCTCAGCAGATAGCATTCCTCCTCTTTCCTTTTCACTAGGCTTGAAGATACATGGGTGGGATAGAAGGAAAGGCATCATCAAAACTTGTTTGGTTTTACATGTATCAAGTGAGTCTGTACCTTGGTGTAAACTCTCATACATGTAGAGGAAATTTAATCAGTTTCCAATTTCACCATTACCCAGAAAGATCTTTATCAGATGAATATATCCCGCCTTGGCTGGAATTCCTAATTTAACAACAGCAGGAAGAAGTTCTAGCATTTTCTATTCAGTGCATTACTATATAATTTAAAGAAATGAGTACTTGAATGAGTCCTAATTCTAAGACATTAGACAAGTATATTTCAATAATGACATCAACAAACGATTTTAAAAATTTTTATTGTTATAGATTGAATAATTCATTGCAGAGTTTCTGATGAAACAATTAGCAGTCTCAAAGATTGTTTCATTTTTTAAGAGTACAGATTGAATACAAACTGATTTAAACAGGCACATTTCTTGAAACAAATTGAGAAGTACTAAAAAGATCCCATTGAATATCTGTGGCATTATTCCTAGTTTTATGAATACTGTCTTTTCTAAATGAATCTTGGCAGAAAACACTCAGAGATTCATTCATCTAGAAACTTGCAACAGTGAACATATTAAAATGTCTACATTTAAATGTTTGTGCACATGCTTGCATGTATGTGTGTGGGGGGGTGCATGTGTGATTCTCAGTTGTCTGTCTTACCCTCTTAATGGTTTCCCTTTCTTTCTGTTCGCTCTGAGGAGCTTACCTTCTCAACTGACTTGATCACTCAGAAATTTTATCATTAGCTTTTTAATGCATCATTTTATAGTTTTCAAACATATCCAAGAATGCCTATTTTGGACACGGGTTTTGGTGGGGGAAAAAAATACCTGAATTACACTAACATAAAACCCTACTCTAGTCCCAGTACTGCTCACGACCTGCCAGAACTTTTCGTGCTTCAAATCCCAGGGCTCAGAAAACTGGCTTGTCAGGAATCCTCCTCCACACTTCTGAGAAGGGCTAGGGCTTCCAAGCATCCCTGCGACAAGGTGAAGAGTAGATATAATTTCTTCTATTACAAAGCGCACTGCTATGACATTTCATTGTCTCTTTGGTTCCTTGTTTTAGTTGGCAAAGGTTTGAGATGGATTTACATCCAAGTTGGAAATACCCATTTCCTAGGAACCACTTTAAGCAAGTGCAGCCCTTTCTATTTGGCTCCCCAACACTATAATCTTCTGTCCTGACATGTCCTCAGTTTCCTCTCTTCATTTAACATCTCATCCCTTAGAGCTCAGCTGCACATTTCCCATCTCTCTTGTGTGGTTACTTTTGGACATCTCCGTAGACTGAGTTCACTGTTGCCTATGATGGCTGGAATAACTGCCACAGGGCACAATGGGAGTTGATTGCCTAAAATAGTTTGTCTTACTGCCTTAAAAATATGACTTGAAGATAAAACTTATTTTGAAGCTTAACTTTGAGTAAATATTATGAAGAAAAAAATGAATTCTTAAAAGACTTGATTCTACACACTACTTAAAATGAGAAAATGTTCTGAAAGTCAAACATAGCAAGCTCCATTTGCTCAGCGATGGGTTACTTGCACAAAGTTCCCCATGGCCTTTTGGTGTACAAATTTATAATAATGAAGACTACTTCTAAGGAAATAATTGACATAAAGTTTGTTTTCTTTTTAAAACTACTGTATTTAAAAAGTTACTTGAGTTGTAAACACGCAAGGATAAGCCAGTTTTAGGATCACATTATTGTGTCACAGTAACAGAAATGTGAATCACATTTATTTCTTCAATTCATGGATTCAGGTTCTCCTAAATTCTCAATATTGAGCTACTAAACTCTTGATAGAAGTTGTTAGGAAAATCCAAATCTTCATTTCTGGCACTAAGGTGCCAAGAAACAATGTGTGATCAAGAAATCACACACAGTCAGCTGCTTTTGTATTTTGGTTAACCAGGTAGTTTGAAAATTATTATCCCAATAGCACTGTCTTCAGATTTTAGAAGCAGAACTAGAGGAATTGTTAATGAGGTATACTTGGTGGTAGTTCTGTTTGCTTGTCTACTGCCCCAGAACTAACCATGGTATTGAGGATGGATATGCAGAAGTTATGCTTTTTACCAGGTAGCAGTTCTCATAGGTGATCAAATTTCACCTATCTATGGCGTCTTCTTCAAATTTGGGTGACGGACTAGCATGATTGCAACTACTCTAATTGTGCAGACTGAGACACATGATGCGGTTTTTTTCAAAATCTTTATCTATAACATCATGTCTCTACATAGGGACTAATCACTGAAATCGTTTGAAATTCTGATTTACTGAGATAGACATACGAAAACACAAGTATTAGCAATCAGTGTTTTCTTGTTATGTTTCATGGCTTTACTTTCGTTTACTAACTGCAGGGAAGTGTCTATATAGTTTAATTTGTGATTGAGTGAATATTTGATTCTATCTATCTGCTGGTCACACTGTTGATCAGATAATAATTTTTGACAAATCAAGCAATCTTGGGGATAGAATTTGACGCCTATATTTTAAAAATATTAAAAAAAAAACTCATTCTACAGTACATGCATATAGGAGTTCAGTCCTGTATTCAGGCTTGCAAGTGTATTATTTGGTGGTTTGTAAAAACAGCTATTGCACATCTTTGGGGGTTCTGAGGAAAATCAAGCCTCTGAGGCTTCCTTCCTTTCTTCTTCTCAGGAGAAAACCACCTTAACATGGGGTGAAAAGAACACAATTGTGGGCCTCACTGTAAGATAATGGGTAGGCCTTTTCCCCTTTATCCCTGTTGCTTTTTCTGGGAATGCAGGTTGTTTAACCTTAGTCTCAGTTATACCATAGTCCTTATGATTTTACTATTATCATTTAGTCTTTGTTTCTTTATATGATTTTGGAAAAAAAAATCACAAATAATTTGTGCATATAAAATTTTTTTCTGGAAAATATTATCCAGGGCCAATTTTTTGAAAGCTTCTTGTAATCTAATTCATAACAGGTTTCCTTATTCCATGTTGTAAAATCTGCATATGGATACTGTCCAAAGTGTCCTAAAAGTAATGATTGAATTCACAGTAACAAAAGTTACAAAGTTTGTGCAAAAGATATTGTACACCACTGGAGTACATAGAGCTTGCTATAGTTAATTTTATATATAAAGCTGCATTTTTTGTTAAAAACTATTCTGTGCTACATTAAAAGTAAGTTTTTGATTAATTTTTCTCTAACAATAAAACTGAATGCTTATTTAATCTCATAAATCTGAAGATGCAAGTAGCATATATATGCTGTTTGTAAATGGTGTAATAAATCACTGGAACCTTTTAAACATCATAATTGCTTTGAAGTTCTTCAAGTTTTCCAAGGGTCATAAAGTAAACCCGGCTGTGGCGATTCCGCAGGGTAGAGGTAAAGAACAGCTTTAAAAAGAAAGAAAGAAAGAAAGAAATACACCATGAGTAAATTTTCAATATATTCTTACCAGATATTTGCTAACTCAAACTGGAAAGTACTATATATCTAATTTATCTGTATCTGCTAATTAAAATATTAGAGCATTTTTTGGAATAGGTTTTCCTCAAATTAAAGAATAAGATATTAAATCAATTTGGAGTCTAAATTATATCTTTAAAAGTAAGCTTTGCCCATATTCTATATAACTGCAATTTATATGGTTCAAATGAGATTAGCTTTTTTTTCTAGGTGGCTTTCACTGCTAAAGTTCTGGTTAGCAGGATGCCTTCACCATAAAGAAATATTAAATATTTGAAGAGACAAATGTATTAGTCAATAAATATGTACAATTTTTGTATATCTTTTACAATTTTTAAATGAAAATAAAATTTAAAAAACTCTACTTGGGAATCAATCTGAAAAAAAACCTATTTTTACTAAAGCCAGCTTTTCTTTTAATATAAAGAAACAAATTATTTAGATGTTGTTTACCACTGCTGTGGAGGTTTGCACAGACAATGAAATTTTTTACTTGGTGTTTTTTTTCTTTTTCATTGAAGTGGACTGACATCCACAGATTGATATAATGAATTAAAAACAATGACATAGGGGCCGGCACCGTGGCCCACTTGGTTAATCCTCCGCCTGCAGTGCCGGCATCCCATATAGGCACTGGGTTCTAGTCCCAGTTGCTCCTCTTCCAGTCCAGCTCTCTGCTGTGACCTGGGAGGGCAGTGGTGGATGGCCCAAGTGCTTGGAACCCTGCACCCGCATGGGAGACCAGGAGGAAGCATCTGGCTCCTGGCTTCAGATTGGCGCAATGCCAGCCGTAGTGGCCATTTGGGGAGTGAATCAATGGAAGGAAGACCTTTCTCTCTGTCTCTCTCACTGTCTATAATTCTACCTGTCAAATAAATTAAAAAAAAAAAAACAATGACATAGAGAGTGACATTTTGTATACATATGCAATTGCTTTTCTATCTTAATCATTTGAGTTAGTTGACAAAACTGATGAAATTGCCAAACCTCAATTTTAATTTTCTTTCCTGCAAAATGGTCATAATCCCCAATTGTGATGACAAAATATAAAGTACCTAGCATAAGGCCTATTATGTAACAAGGTGCTCAGTAAACATAAATACCCCTTTCTTCTGTTATTGGATTATGCTGAAATCTATAAAAGACAGACTTGCTCAAGCATTTTGTTTCAGGTGATTATTTTCACACGAAAAGGAACATGGATCAAAGATGATGATGATAAAGGATTTTGTATCAAATAAAAAAATCAGCTGAGCACTGCTTAAGACACAACTAGAGTTGTTACTTTATTTTTGAAACTTTTTAAGAAAATCAAATATCCTCAGTTACCAAATCAATGTTTCTACTGCAAAACATAAAATTGGTTTTGTCAAGGTATGCCCATTTGAAAAATACAGTGCGTATATTTATGGCCAGCCAGTAATGTCCTAAACTTCCTTTGTTAATTTTCAATGGTCTATTTTTCGCTCTGACTGGAGGCTATAAGCCATACCTTGTCACCCCGGGTACACAGAAATCTCAGCTTCTTAATCGACCTACGCTTCAGCTCACTTTCCAGAACCTTTGCTTGCAAAGAGCGCGCTTCAATGGCCTTTTGACCCCATCCTGTGGTTCGCTGTGTACACTCGAAAGCTACAACACAAATGAAGAGAGAAACACAAAATCTAGTCAGCAATGATAAAAAATTATAACCACAGCCAAGGTTGATTACTAGGAAGCTCATTAATTACAGTTTGGGTTAACACCCCCCCCCAGCCTTTTATAGTCAGTCATCACTTTTTTTGTTTTTGGCGGTGGGGTGGGGGGTTTTTTGTTACCTAGGATGGATGTTCAAATTAGTTCAAAGGCACCATTGTGACCAACACTAAAAATGCCAAGTGTTAATTATTCCTAGTTGACAGAAATTCTCATCTACCCACAACCATTCTTTACTTTACAGCCTAGGTGAGGCTCAGTGCTCCTAACAAAGGTTCCTTTGAAGGGTGTGCATTTGTGCTCAAGTGACATACATGGAAATCTGACTGTTAAAAATTAAGTGTCAAAAAATGACTTGGTCAAATAATGACTTTAGCAGCTCTAATGCAATTCAATAAATTACCATGTTGTAAGCAGAGCTAAAGCTAATTTGATACTATTAAGAGTTTGCCCTACTCAGGAAAATTTCATTAACATTTTAACTTTTTTTGAACCTGTTTTATAACACTCTGTGACAATATAGATTATAGCAAAAATTGCCTTAAAGCAGAAAACCTAATTATGTAAATAGCCATATAGTCAACTTGTGCTGTAAGGTATTTTCTGGCACATGGAGCAAAATTATCATTAAACGTTTAATTTACAAGTTGCTATTTTTTATTTATTTTCTGGGGAAGAAAATGTCCATCAACAAATAAAGTCATGACATTTAAAATAATATCAAAATTTTGACTCATGCTAAAATAATTTAGAAGACGGTTCAATAAGGAACCTTAACTCCAATATTTATATGATTAAAATCAGAAATCATTGGCTAATTTGACTCCTCATTTTCTTCTATTAGACAGGGAATAGACTCTGCATTGATATAATTACAATGGAAAATCTTAAAAGATTTCTTTATCTTTCTCAAAAGTTCTAAGATGCCTGCGTTTAAACCAAAATTCACCTGACCTCTATGCATATACATTAAATATATCTAAAGACAAGGCTGAAATAGTAAACTTCTATAAAAGTAACTTTTCCTAGGCTGAGCGTTAGATATCTTGAATCTCTCAACCAAAACTTACTAGGCATTTTTTATCTCCTGCTTCCTCTTATATTATAATTCAAAATACTACTGTGTATGAAACTTACATCAAAATTGTAATTAAATTACAATCATACTTTGACTCACAAAAAATGGCAGTCCTGGAAAAATGTTGTAAGTCCAATTTCAAACTAGAATTACAATCACCCCAGTTATAGGGGAAATAAACACAATCTGTGGCCTGAGTGATGGGAACAAGTAATAGATTTAGTTCATCTGGATATGAATTTATTTCACTTGTGTGACTATTTTATTAAAAATGGTATTTCTATCACCCACACAGAGCAAAACTTTCTAAACTTAATGCAAAGGATATATGGTGAGTCCAAGTACCCAGTTCATATGACATCATGTAATTTCTTAGTCATAAAATGCATAAATCTGCAATTCATATAGCTATTGAGCTAGCTTGCTGTCTTAAATGGGACTCAATGATTTGGAAGTGGGAACAGTTGGTAATATTTGCTGCAATTATTAAGCCTCTACATATTTGGGAAATGCAGAGCAATGAACTTTTTATTGAAAACATTTCTTATTGCTCAGAGAAATATAAAATTTAGATTATGGATGTCTGGATACGGGTTGGCTTTTAAATAACAGTGTAGTTGGTTTTATTTAAATTTGTTACTTAGAGAAAGAGAGAGAGAGAGCGAGAGAGAGAGCGAGCACTTCCACCTGCTGGTCACATCACAAATGCCTGCAATGGCCAGGGCTGGGATAAACAGAAGCCAGGAGCCAGCAACTCAATCCAGGACTCCCAAGCAGGGACCTAAGTACTTGAACTATCCACCTGATATGCATTAGCAGCAAGCCTGAATCAGGAGTGGATCTGAGACTGTAACTCAGGAAGTCCAACATGGAATGTGAGCATCCTCATGGGTGTTTTAACTAAGTTAAATGCCCATACCAGCAGTTGGTTTTAGATAGAAAAATAGAGTAATTTATTTCCTTGATATCAGTGTTATACTGCATTCTTTAATATATTTTGAAAATATTTTTAATGCATAAGTTAAAATATCATGTTCTTCTAGTGCTATAATTTATTCTACAACAACTTGCAGTAGCTTTTGTTTTAGGTCACGAGTTGTCCTTCCTAAGGATAAGAGTTGTAGCTGGATGACTTTTCAAGATCTCTGACTCTTATAATTGTTTGGTGGCATAAATATAGGGGTTTTATTAGTTTTGCATTTGAACTGATTTTCCTTACATGTATTTCTGATTAACCTATCAATCACAAAAGTACCACTGTAAAGGTTAGGACCTAATGCATTCTTTTTACTTTCTTTTGCCCCAGATATGCCAATGATACTCCTGTCATTTAAAATGGGCTTAAGATTTTCAGAAGCTGTGGAAGAATTTGAAAGGTATTCAGGACAGTTCTTAACACTGACTAGGTACGGAAAAAATGAAAGGGTGCTGCAGATGTAAAATGTCATGGAAAAAAAATGTCCCTTAAAATGCGGTTCTTTCAAACTCATCCTTCAAGCCCCTTGAGAGGTTCTCATTTAGCCATTTTACACAGATTTCAGAGACTTCTGGATTCTCTCATGACAGACTACTCCCCTCCCTCTCTTGCTCACACCCTCACACATACCACTGCCTTTCTCCTTTATTTCTTGCACTCGATTGCTCCTCCTTTCAGGAATAGTCACCCTCTACTTAATTATTCTACTCTTTCTGATAGCTTTAATTTTCATGTTTATGGATTCCTGTCTAGAATCACCCTTGTCACTAAGCCTCAAAACCTACACATGCATCGCAAATTATTCAGTTTTCCCAGCTCAGCAGTCTTGAATTGGTGAGGAAGGAAAAAAAAAAGTCCTGATCTGCTGAAGATGAAAAGGCAGTCAGGCACATCTCTCTTTTTGCCAAATGATGTGGTTCTTCACAAGAGTCTCACTCACTGAGTCCAACACTACTGACTATTCAAAGAAGACACAGTTTACTCGTCTTTGATTTGGCAGTCTCCTAGGA
This sequence comes from Oryctolagus cuniculus, assembly GCF_964237555.1. Classification (NCBI taxonomy): domain Eukaryota; kingdom Metazoa; phylum Chordata; class Mammalia; order Lagomorpha; family Leporidae; genus Oryctolagus; species Oryctolagus cuniculus. The sequence goes on from NC_091453.1 coordinate 87,302,078, forward strand.
TAAAGGTAGACTGTCAAAAGCAATGTCATGGGAAGAAGCACTTTCCATATCTGTGTAAAGTCTACTAGCAAAGGGAGTTAAAACAAAATGACCGGTTATTGTTGCAATGTGCCCCATGTAAACTGTATTATCATTTCAAATGGACAACTCAGATAATCAAAGTCAGTCTTTTGGAGGTAGTCCTGTGATTTTATTAATTATATGGCAAACACTATATCCGCATACTAAGAGAATACATATGCAGGAGCCCAAATTATCCCTATGTGCCTTGAGAAAACGTCATTGATTCCGGAAATCTTTCCTTCAGACACATCTTTTGCCCTTGAAAAGTGCCTGTGGGAATGTGAAAGAGCAAGACTTTTTACACATACCTACAGAGGATGGGATGTCTTTCCACACTTCCAGGATCTTCTTGAAGAGCTGCTCGTTGGCTTCCACGGACAGGGCTTCAGCGTTGAAGGTGAGCATCACGCCAATCCCCAAGCAGTCAGGTAAAATGATGATATTCTGTGGTATAATGATTTCCAGGGGCTGGAATTACGTTTCAGAAAGATTTATAGGTCCAACATTTTATCACTACTATTTTAATAGAAGCAGCCTGGCTCCGCAATAAAGAGCAAAAGAGTTTCAAAGTGCAGGGAAGACAAGAAACCTCTAGTTCCAAATTAAACAGAGTGCTATCCAACACTTGGAAAGAGCTGCTCGCCTTATGCCATAAATTCACTTCTTAATATCCCCCTGTATATTGAGGAGAAAGCCTTGTTTGTGAAAAGTAGACATACATTTCCAAGACAGATAAATCTCTTGGAATTTCTCCTAATATTATGTATAATTATTGAAGAAACATTCCTTGTTACTAAGTTCAGTTTCAGATTCATGTAGGCACATTAGGAAATACTTTAGTATTGAATGTGTGACCAAAGGAGCAAATACACAATCTTTGGTCACTGGCCAATTCCTTCAGATAGAAAATTAATAGAAATCATAGAAATAGAAAATTAATCTAAAAACAAGTTTATCTTAAAATGCTTACAAAAGGCAGCTTTCCAAAATTCTTCACGGACTGAAATATAAGTCATGCGCCTTTTACAAAAAAAATGATTTCTTATTCAATTTTTATAATCTTAAAATACATCTAAACACATATTCAGAGACCTGTTAGTTGACATCACAGGAAATACTAAGAAACACCTAGGCATCTCTGAATTTTGTGGTTCACAAAACAATGTGACCAGATTTTCTCAAACTACAGATATTGTCACATTAACAGTATTTCCTTGTAAAGCAAACAATTGTGTTCTCGTCTAGCATTTTCCCAAATTAACAAGTTACAGGAAAAACAGGTCAGAAACTATACTTGCCGAACCCAGCGCACTCAGGCCAAGTGCTTGAGGCCATGTCTCAGCAACAACAATCCTTAAAACTAAAATGGGGATCCAGAGGCGAAAAGCAATTTTAATGCGTTCCCTGGGCACTTGCATGAGCAGCTGAATCAGAAAGGAGATGAAGGAAGAGAGGAAAAGAACTTGCGAGAAAGAAAGCTGTCTCAATAAAATCTGTTTACAATAAAACTGGACTGCTGGAAATCCAGAGAGCCTCAGAGGTAATTCTCTTTCTTCTCAGGCAATTCCTGAAGTAACTAGATATTCTTTCGCACACATGGCTCCCTTGCATCATGACAGCTTTTGTAATCTAGCACTCTTGGAAAAGGTATTATTTTTAGAACATTCTGTTTCAGAAGACACCCTCAACTCCCCTACATTAGAGTCCTTTTTCTTTTAATGGGTCAAGACACTAGGGCATTTAGCTAAAAATAATTTTGAAGATATGTACAGTATTCTTATTAGGTCAGAAAATGATTTCCCAAATCTCATCCCTGATTCTAGCTTTCACAGTGACTATCAGATTGCTTCAAAAGGAAGAACTTTTTTTGCTTATTAGTCAGGTGAAACACAGGGTTCAAGCTTCTTGAATGGCCTTTCAAACAAGTGTAAACTTGGACCCATGCTGCCATGTTCAACATTGCACTAGGTTCTAAATAAGAGCAGGATATATGAAATAACAAAAGAAAAATAACAAGCAGGAAGCTATGAAAGATACTCTGATTGAGGAGTGCTACAATATTTACATCAAAATTAACCTCATATCCAAGTGGTTTTGGCTGGGATTTAAATATTTTTTACATTATACACAGGGTGGTAAATATGTATATTATACACAGGATGAGATAGACATACACACATATATGTGTATGTATGTATGTGTGTATATATATATATATATTGCCTATATATATGCCTCTATATATAGGCAATATATATATATAGGCAATAACTAGGTGATTGTTAATATGACCAAAATGCTTTGTTAGAGGTATATAAGGTTATTTTTAATGCTACTCAAAATATCACCTGACTATAGTGAATAAAATGCACTTAAGGTTTTCTTCTGGATTTTCTGTATAGTGCTGAATTGCTAAAATTTTAGTCTTCTATACACTATGAATAAACAAATGGATGAAGCAGAGAATTGTGTGGTCAGGTCTTTCAAATTAATTTCCAGTCGGATAGACATCATTGCAACCATCAAATCTGAGACAGAACGTAATTATATTTAGCTGGTGTGTGTGTCTGCATGTTTGTGTGTGTAAGGAGTACTGTCATGTTTGAGCTAATTATATAAGTTATATGTATACTATTTTACAATTATCCATATTTTAAATGTTGTGCCATATTATCCCTATTTACAATAATTTAAGATTAAAAGTTGAGGCACATGTGCTTTCAAAATTCTGAAACCTTTGAGCTGAAATTCCAACTATAATTGATAGGAGAGCATTTATGACCATTTACTTTATAACACAAAGTTATACCACAAAGAAGGGAGGTTATATGTAATATGTATTATGTAGATAATGCTGCAATATTGGCGTATTTTTTTAAAAAATCTGTTAATGTCTTAGAGGTGGAGAAGGTCTAACTAAATTAAGGATTTGCAAACTGAAATGCCTCCTAGGGCCAGTCATTGTAAATACATAAAGATGAATAGAGAATGCAGAACATATATCCCATCTAATAGGGAGCAAGGATGAATCATTTCAGTTGATGATGTCCAGACAATAACGTGTGCTTGATATCACATCTTCTGGTTTATGAATAGAAGTCTAGGTTGTAAATGTAAATGAAAAATAAAAGACATTGGGCCAGGAAAACAAAATCCATCTGCAGGATAGACTCAGCTGTCTGGACCAAGAAACCACTTTCTGGCAGTCTATACTTACCTTTAGGTCTCAGTTCCAGTACAGATATTGTTAATCATATTTCCAAACCCTTCAGGGTTTTGACAGTTGGAAAAACTCAAATAGTGGTATACCATAATTTCAAAGGATCTGAAGATATTATCTTACATTATTTGGCAGGGTCACATCAGACATAACCTCAGATTCTGCATCGATGATGTGATAGCCATTTGCTGAGCTGAAGAAAACCTTTAGTCTTTTTTCAGAGCCAACAGCCAAGTCAACTGTCACTGGCTTGTGACCAAGTGTTGGAAATACCTGCAAATATAAAACCAAATGTGGCCAAAAGGCCAAAAATGACATTCTGACTAAGGCAAAATTTCCCCTACTTTTTTTTGCCAGGTTCGCAGTTTTGTAATACCCAGCTGAATCTTTTAAATGGCAATATTGTATTTAGAGATCTATGTATTACAACTTTTCTTGCATCTGTTACTACAAAAAATACATAACTACATTTATGTTCTAAATATTGAGTGTTCTTTTCAAAGGTTCAGTTCCTAATGATTCTAAGAGCCTTGTCTGGTCCTGCACTCTGTGGTTTTTAAATTTCTTGCCTTGAGCTTCAGCAAATGAAGGAGCTCATCTGGTCTCTTAAACCGGTTCGCTGGATCAGCTGCCTGTATTTTTGCCAGTATTCGTATATAGGCTTCATAGGACATGTAGTCTCCTTCGGAGTCTGCTGATTGATCAATGCATACTTGGTAGGGAATGAAAAAGGCCAGACATGTTAACCTACCATAGACTGGGTATACTCTAGGCTCCTATGGTTTCTAGTCCAAGGAAACAAAGGTCAAACAGGCTTAACTGCCAAGATCAGGTTAGGGTACAGGACTGAGCATCACAGGATTCACAATATTGTAGTCAGGAGGTGGAATTCAAGAAGTAGAGTGAGGACCTAGGCCAGAAACTGTGTGTATCAGGCTAGACAAACTGTTGGTACTTAGCTCTTTGCTTTCCAGCTCCATACCAGGTAGCTCTGACCAATCAGCAGACACCCAAGAACAAACCCATATCCAAATAATGACAGCTGACCCAAGGCCCAGTTTAAGGAGATCAGATCAGGGATGTAATCTGTGACATGTAGACCCATACAGTCTATATATTAGTCTGTGCTATTTATAAAAGAAATTCATTATTTTGCAAATGGATGTTGAGGGATAGTCCCAAGAATTAGCCCTTCTTTATTGTATAAACATGATGTTTTGACCTAAAAAATATACTATGTAAACAAATCCTGACCTAAGACACAAAAGCATTTCATAAACAATATGTAGGATGTGTATCTGTCAGTGCTTTGCAAAAACCTATTCTTGGACCTACTAGTCCAGTATCACCTGGAACATGTGCTAAAAATACAGATTCCCAGGCCCCACTCCAGATCCACTAATTCAACCTGGGGTGAGGTCTGAGATCTAACTTTTAACAAATACTCCAGCTGATCCTGTTATACATCCCAGGTTAGGAGCTATTGAACTCAATAAAATGCTGCCAGTTTATTAATCATCCCTCATTACTATGGAATAAACACAAACCATTCTATTTATGTGTAGTTATGGGGCATTATAAGTTACTCTAGATGCAAAAATTTCCCTATTTATGGGATATGAGTAAAAACAATCAACAATAGCTTAACTGTTTGGGACATTCAATAGTTACCTTCCATGGTTGATCCACAGATGTTCAGTTAAAGCATAATACATGTGGGAAAAGTATGGGAAGCTTAGTCACCATACTTCACAATAATTCGAGGGAAAAACTTGTTTAAAGTCCCAACTTGGAGGGAATGCAGACCCATCCCTTTCCTCCCCACCCCCCCACCAGGTATGGTAGCCATGGCAACTGGGGGTAAAGATTTCCTCTTCCCTCTTTCCTCTTCCAATGAGGTTCACCCTCTATCATTGACATGCCTCTCCTTACATTCCGTTTTATTTCCACCCACCCACTAGGAGAGAACAGGGATGTTCTCAGCTTAAAGTCATTGGGGTGACACCAGAACCTGTATTTGGGGCTCTAGAAGAGAAGATCTTCATGTTGACTACAGGAATTGGGAGTGGGAAGCTGGTGGGAAATTCCTGTAAACAGAGGAAGGAGTCAGGGATTTCCCTGATATTCTCCCTTGCTGTGGTGCCTGCAAATTGTCTAAAAAAGGGTTACATGATAATTATTGACACGGCATATTCAAATTTCATTAACTATCAAAGAATGATATGTAATTCTGCACCTGTGATCCATAATACTGTTACGTTTACAATTTCTTCTCAAAAGAAAAACTGTATGATCCAAAGGGGAAAGTGATCACTCACTTTAATAGCAGTGCTTTCATCAAAGGACTTTGGTGCCCACGCATAAAGGTGAATTGATGATTTCAAAGCAATTGCAATATAGGTTGTTTCTTCATGTTGGACTACAATGATAAAATACAAAGAAGTAACAATGCCACAAACACTCAAGTATTTGTATTTGTCATTGAAAATGCTGTAACCACGATGTAAGAATATAGAACACACATATTTTACTTGGTTACAATTTGATGTCCCAAAAAAGTGATAGAATTACTTTTATGGACTGTATGCATGTGCCTTCAAGAGCCCTTCAAATCATACACTGAAAATTGAAAAAAACTGATTATAGAAATGAGAGAAGACATAAACATTTGGAAAAACGTCCCATGTTCATGGATAGGCAGACAATATTGGTAATAAAGCAATATTATCTAAAGCTATCTCTATAGATTCAATGTAATACCTAATAAAATCTCAAAGGCTTCTTATTGTGGAAATGGACAAGCTAAACCTAAATTTCACATGGAATTGTGAGAAGCTCTAAATAAATGAATCTTTGAAAAGAAAAATCAAAGTTTGAGAATTAATGCTTCCTGATTTCAAATCTGACTATAAGTTATATTAATAAAAACATCATGGTACTTGATATAAGGATAGACATACAGATCAATGGAGCAGAATTGTGAGTCAAGAAATAAATTCACACATCTATGATCTATTGTGCCAAGATCATCCAATAGCGAAAGAACAATGTCTTCAAGAAATGTGTTGGGACAATTGGGTATTCACAGACAACAGTCTAAACTTGGACTCCTACCTCACAGCACATTATGAAAACTAATTCAAAATGGATTTAAAAATACCTAAATGCAAGATTTAAAACTGTAAAACTCTTAGAAGTAAACATAGGGATAAATCTTTGATGATCTTGAATATGGCAACACATTTCTATATTTGATACCAAAGGTAAAAGGAACAAAAAAATAGATAAATTATACTTCATCAATATTAAACTTTTATATAACAAAGGATACTATCAGGAAAGTGAAAATACAACCTATGCAATGGGAGAAAATATTTGCAAATCATATATTTGATAAAGGTTTAGTATGTAGAATATTTAAACAATGCTTACAACTCAACAACAAAAGGATAGACCAGCCAATTAAAAATAGGCAAAGGTTTTCAAGAGTTATTTCTCTAAGGACAATGTACAAGTGGCCAGTAAACACATAAAAAGGCACTCAACAATATTAATCATAAGGAAAATGCAAATTAAAACTACAATGAGATACCACTTTACATCCACCAGGATGGCTAGAAAGAAAAGACATCTACAAGTGTTCAAAAGATTGTTGAGAAAATGGAACCTTCACACATTACTAATGGCAATGTGAAATGGTACAGCCACTTTGTAAAACAGTCCAGGGGCACCACTAGAGGAAAAACAAATCATATATACACTCACATAGACAGATGTACAAAAATGTCCAGAGCAGAGCCGAAAAGTGGAGAGAGTACAAATGTCCATCAACCAATGTATGAATGGAGGAAAGGTAGTATGGTCAAACAACATGATGATATTCAGTAGAAAAAGGAAGAAAATGATATGAATGATACAACATGGATGAACCCTAAAACATTATGCCAAGTCAAAGAAGTCTGACATAAAAGGCTATGTAACCTAGGTTTTCATGTATATTAACTATTCAGGAAAAGCAATCCTATACAGAAAGAAGTAAATACTTGTAAGAGGAAGCAAACAGGAGAGGAATGGAATGGGGAGTGAGTACTAATGGACATGAGTTCCTTTGGGGGGTCATGATGAAAATTAGGTCATGCTGATGGTGACATAGCTATACAAACTTTCTAAAAAACATGAAATCATGCACTTTAAAAGGGCATATTTTATGATATATAAATTATTTTAATAAGACTGTTTTTAATGATAAAAGAGTACAAAAAGTACATGCTTATTCTTAGCTAGTCTTTCTGGCTCTTAAAGAATATGTTGTTTTTTGGGGCCGGCGCTCTGGCGTAGTGGGGTAAAGCCGCCGCCTCCAGTACTAGCATCCCATATGGGTGCCAGTTTGAGTCCCACCTGCTCCACTTCTGATCTAGCTCTCTGCTATGGCCTGGGAAAGCAGTGGAAGATGGCCCAAGTCCTTGGGCCCCTGCACCTGTGTAGGAGACCCGGAAAAAGCTCCTGGTTCTTGGCTTCAGATCAGTGCAGCTCCAGCCGCTGTGGCCAATTGGGGAGTGAACCAGCAGATGGAAGACCTCTCTCTCTCTCTCTCTCTCTCTGCCTCTCCTTCTCTCTGTGTGTAACTTTGACTCTCAAATAAATAAATAAATCTTAAAAAAGAATACGTTGTTTTATCTGATAAATTATACACTTCACTAAAACAATTCTTTCTAGGGTGGGATACTGCTCTTTTTCCCTTTTTCCTTTCTAGGTGGTGTTAGTCTCTCTCTCTCTTTCTGCCCCTCCCCCTCTACCTCCCCCTTTGTCTCCCTCACATTCCCTTCCTACATCTTGATGTCTCTCAATCGGAGTGTAACTTGCTCTTATTCATTCATTTTCTTTTGTATTGTTCCAAAGTAGGTCAAAGGAGCATGATTAATAAGCTCCAACAAGCAAAGGGATTCTCTTTTAAGCAAATACTTCATATAAATTTAATATAGGGCAGAAATTAGTGCCAATCCATTGTTTTATGGGACTTTGAAGGCTACAAAAATAGCAAGCAAATATGATCCATTGCTATCCTTCTGTGAAGGTAGTGCTGTTTCATCTGTCAATGGGACGAATGCTTTTTGGCTATTCTGAGAGGTAGGGCAGACTGGAATGAAATCAGCCAGGAAAGCCAGACTTAATTAGTCCTTTCCCTCACCAAGAGGACAGATGTGCAAGATGACAACCTTTGTAACTATGTCTTCTTGAATGAAAAATTCCCAAGTTAGTAGGAGGCAGTTCTGCTATATAACTCATAGATTAACATCTAGGGATAGCTTTCATCTGTGAAGCTACCAAATGTACATAATCTGATTGGAAGGAAGTAGCAATATATAAAACTAAAAGAAAGTAGGGCATTTATTTAGTGCTATGTTATCTGAGTATGCTCGTCCTCCTTTCGTGGTGTTTACGTACATATACATACATGTGAAATTCCATCCTGGTCAGTCAGTATAGAAACGTCCTGCTGCACTTAATAGAATGTGATTCCAGTTATCTCCCCTTCCCACTCCATGCCTGTAGTGGCACTTAGTGAAAAGGGAAAGACTATAAGCAGGCCAAGAGCAGAGGCGATTTGCTTTGGAAATCGAACACAATGGGAAGACATCACTACATAGTCATTGAGAGCTGAGAGCAGGACTATGAGATCCTGGAGTAGTGACTTCATTCCACACTAATGGTTGTGAAGAGACAGACAATATGAAAGCACTCTAACCAGACAGAAAGTAGTTAGAAATTATCCTCATGAATACCTATAGTGGGCACCAAAGTTAGAAGATCGTAGAAGAATTTTCTTTTTGGTTCATCATACAGCTTCTTTGTCAGTATTGAGAAGTATTCTATTTTTTTTTTTTTTTTTGCTATACCAAAGAAAGAGAATACCATGTGAGTCTCTGCAGGCTGTTGAAGATATATCAAGAATATTTATATTTGAAGCTATAAAGATGTGGGAAATAAATATTGTTTTTTTTTTGGAATGCTTAGGGTGACTGGGAAGGGAAGAAAGGTGAGGAATTACTCAAACTTAACTTCATTAGCTTTATCAGCCAGTCAATATTTTCTCAGGAACTGTCAAGAGTGTAGCATGGAAGACCTGGAAGATGTCTCAATGAAATTCTTTGATTTCTGTATTTGAAGTTGCAAATCCTTTCCTCTCTCCATTTTGTCTTTCGCAATCATGTACTTCACCAAATGACAGGAAGCAAAACGTATATAACTATGGTAAACACGAAATGGGACTTACGGACACTGAAGTGTTCACAGCCTGTCAACTTATCAATGGCTTTGCAGGCTTCCTCCGTCTTCAGCATTTCCTCCTGTCTTCTTTTACTTTCTGGATCATTATTCAAAATCTTGTTTCTCAACCAGGTCAAATGATACACTCGAAGTCTGTTCTTACGACCTGATAAACAGATACAATATTTCAATTCAATATTTTTTTTTCATTTCTTAGAAGAACAAAAAGGTAAAGTGAGGAGCTGGCATTGTGGCATAGTGGGTGAAGTCATCACTTGTGATGTTACCATATCAGAGTGCAGGTTTGTGGCCCAGGTGCTCTGTTTCTGATCCCCCTTACTGCTAATATGCATGGAAAGGCAGTAGGGATGATCAAAGTGGTTGGGCCCCTGCCACCCACGTGGGAGATCCAGGCTTTGGCCTGGACCAGACCTGGCTACCACAGCCATTTGGGGAATGAACCAGAGAATGGAAGATGTGTCATTCTCTTTCTCATTCTCTCTTCTCTCTCTCTTCCCCTGTGTCTCCCTCTCTAGTGCTGTGCCTTTCAAATAAATAAATAATTTTTTGCAAAATAAAGGTATTTTGTCTTTTTAAGGAAATGTTTTCATTAAACCAAAAACGATTTTTAAAAAATTATATCACATCAAATTCTCCTCTTCAGAGTTTGGAAAAGTGATAGACAATTCTTTCTTTTTTTAAAGATTTATTTATTTATTTGAAAGACAGGATTAAAGAGACAGGTAGAAACAGAGAGAGAGAGAGGTCTTCTATCTGCTGGTTCACTCCCGAAATGGCTGCAATGGCTGGAGCTGTGCCGATCCAAAGCCAGGAGCCAGGAGCTTCCTCCAGATCTCCCATGTGGGTGCAGGGGCCCAAGGACTTGGGCCATCTTCTACTGCTTTCCCAGGCCATAGCAGAGAGCTGAATTGGAAGTGGAGCAACCGGGACTAGAACCTGCACCCACATGGGATGCTGGCACTTCAGGCCAGGGCTTTAACCCGCTGCGCCACAGCACTGGCCCCAGACAATTCTTTCTTAGGATCTCACTTCAAAGACATAGTTAAGGTTGTCTACCAGCTCCCTGTGTGCCTATCTGAAATGTATCTAAGACACTTCTTTGGAACAGGTTGAGAATGCACAGGAATCGGAAATATCATCTATTCATTTGTCCCTTGGCTTTTTCCTAAGTCCTAAGCCCTCTGGGGATCACAGCTGTAGAAGCTGTCGCTGGTAATACGTCTGAGCATTCACTGTTTGGGTATTTAGGGCCACTGGGATAGGTCTCTTTGTATTCTGTCATTCCAGCAAGCCTACAAAATGACTAAATAGTTTCATTATATTTCCTCGGTCTAATTTATCTTTAATGCTAATTTTCTAATTGTAAATCCTAGCAAAACCTTACAATTCATTCGGAAAACAACGGCCATTAAAATCACAAATTTATCTTCCTACATTAGCCATTCCCTGTTAGCCATTTATAGAATTTATTATTATAAGATTTCTAAGCCCAATAATAGTGTTTTTCTTTATTTATGTAAATAATCTTTAATGTAGTTTTACATAATATTTTTAAAGCAATATTAGGCTTCATGTGACTATGTTTACATCCTTTTTATTCCTAAGTGGTAAAACAAATTTTCACTTTAAACTATTGAGTATTTTACTGTGCTGCTGTCCTTAAAACTATTTGGTGCAAATATTATCCACTTTTTTCAAAGCAAGATTTTTTTATCTATTTGAAAGGCATAGTTACAGAGACAGGAGAGAAGCAGAGACACTCAGGCCTGGGCCAGGCCGAAGACAGGAGCCCGGAACTTCATCTGGGTCTCCCACGTGGATGGCAGGTGCTCAAGCACATATGCCATGTTTCACTGCTTTCCCAGGTGCATTAGCAAGGAGCTAGACCGGAAGTGAAGCAGCCAGGACTCGAACCACTGCTCATATGGGATGCCAGCATCGCAAGGACCACTAGGCCACAGCACTGGCCCCCATTTATTCACATCTGAGAGAAGTTCAAGTATTGAAGAAGGGCACGCTTGGGTTAGAGAAAGCTGCATAAAAGGAAATGTGTTACCCTGATGTGTAGGCTGTAACCCACACAGATGTTTTCACAAACTAAATATTGCTCCTGTGTACCTCAAACAACTATAAATGAATCACCATGAAACACTATTTTTAAAAAAGTAAGTCTGAGCATACCTATGTAGGGTTTTCCCCTCTAACCAAAATTTACAGTACAGTAAGTCATATTTAGGCATATATATAATCATTAATATACAACATGGCAATTTGCACAGCACACTGATTATGCTATCATATATAAACATATAACTTGATGTAAATTACTGTGATTCACATCATTGTATTCCATTTTTACTTTCTCCCTCCCTTTTTTGCATATTGTCAGTTTAAAGCTAGTGCCTTCCAGAGAGCAAATCCTGCTGAACAATCACAATCATTGTTTACAGCCATTTATGTGCTCTCTCCTATTCAGTGATTCTGGCTCCGGATAAGCAAAACTAAGGATTCCAGCTTCCTATGGGGAAAGTGCAGCGCTCTTTAGTGCATCCATTCCTGTGACTAAACCTATGTGTATGCTCTTAGGATAATTCTGTGCCAGGGTCAAGTCTCTTCTTAGTCTTGCTCCTAACACATCACAAGAAAAGTTTATGTTGGATATTGGTGTGGTTGTGTGTGTGCACAGGAGGAGAATCAGCGCTGTAAGTGGTAGGACGCTACTCAGAAGAGAACCAACGAATATGCAAACAGTGTGCTTCGTCTTACCGCTAATCTAGATCAAGAGCACCACAGAAAAAGGAAGTTAGCTTACATAGTAAAAGAAAATCAGAGTAGGAATATCTGTTGTCCCAATTAAGTGCTAAATTTAAAGTGTTCTCTTATGAACACTTTCACCTGAGAAAGTCTTTAACCCAGTTTGCAGCCTAATTAATCTGCATAATTACTCAGCTAATTTTAGTTCTTAAACAAACCAGAGATGGTAATCAGCAAATTGAGTGGCTCCACGACTTGAATCTGGCGGAAAGGTCTTCGCTTTATAAGTTTTGTAATGTCTGCCTTTCCACTTCTGTCCATCAGATACAAATTAGACCTGGTTCCCAGCAGCAAATTGACTCCTGTTCATATATAAAAGAGAAAAATGCGATATTAGCTCAGATTATGTTTGTAATGGCATTTATATTACTACTTTGCTATGCCAGTAAGCTGAGCTATGTAAAGGTGACTTTTATCATTTTAAGCTAATGTTAGCCTCACACTGTGTAACTACATACTGTCTATCAACAGAACAAATTTCATTGAAAAACATGAAAATATAGATGATAACCCACTTTCTGGCAGTATTCCACTGACTGGTGTTTGGTAGACTATATCATAAACAGAATTTTAAATCTATCTTAACACTCATTAGTAGTACCCCAAACTTGATCAAAATCAATCAACCATTTTCTTTAAAAAATTTTTTTAAGGTGAATAAATTTCATGTATTTCATATATTCAGATTTAGAAGCACAGCGATGCTTCCTACCCTACCCTCCCTCTTGCCCACACTCCCACTCTTTCTCCTCCTATCTTACTCTTTTAATTTTTACAATGATCTACTTTCAGTTTAATTTATACTCATAAGGTTAACCTTAATACTAATAATTCAACAAATAGTAAGAAGAAAAAAACACTATTCAAATGACCCTTTTCCAAATTATCATTAAATAGCCTTAGTCTAGTATATAAAAAGGGTCAGTTTCTCATTCCTAACCATAAAGGTTTTCACGCTTTTAAAATAATTAAAAATTGAGGGATTCTATGTTCATACATATATGAAAAATTTACATTGCTACATGCCTCTGAAATTATTTCCTACCTTCACAAATCTAAATTCCTACACTCCTTTTATCTGTGGGTTGGCTCTATTTATTCAAATATAAACACTGTTTAAAGATCCAACAAGAGGATTAAACGCGAAGATAGAACTAAAGTTACAATATACTTCAGATTATTGTGGGAGTTTGTCCCTGTAAATGAGACACAGGCGACAATCAGCCAGATAGGAGAATCTGTGCACTCTGTGGGGATGAGGAGAAGAGATAAATGTGTGTGCCGTCATTTTCCCACTCTGTCCTTTAGCAGTTCTCTAATTTCCAGCCCATGCCGATCTAGAAACTTCACCTTCCTCTCACGGGAGAATCAAGAACAAAGGGGAAATCACAGCCGATTTTTGCTATAATCTTTTGATTTTTAAAATACAACATCGCAAGTTATAAAAGTGCAATAGTAGTTGTTACTGACATTTCTAGGTAGTTGCCAGACAAATGTTAAAGCCATCTTTTGTCTGAGATGTTAAATTAGCACAACTTTTAAAGATGGTACTCTTTCCCTAAGTTGTTCGATCCATATTACAATTTTTTTTTTTTTTGACAGGCAGAGTGGACAGTGAGAGAGAGAGACAGAGAGAAAGGTCTTCCTTTTGCCATTGGTTCACCCTCCAATGGCCGGCGCGGCTGGTGCGCTGCGGCCGGCACACCACGCTGATCCGAAGCCAGGAGCCAGGTACTTCTCCTGGTCTCCCATGGGGTGCAGGGCCCAAAGACTTGGGCCATCCTCCACTGCATTCCCTGGCCACAGCAGAGAGCTGGCCTGGAAGAGGGGCAACCGGGACAGAATCCGGCGCCCCGACCGGGATTAGAACTTGGTGTGCAGGCGCCGCTAGGTGGAGGATTAGCCTGTTGAGCCGCAGCGCCGGCCCAATCCATATTACAATAATGTTTGCTAGCCTGTTCTATTTCCAATTTAAAACTCTCTCTCCTATTCATTCATACATGAAGCAAAATCTATGGAAGTGCAAAAGTTGGAGGTTGGCATTTACTTTGGATTTCTCCCCTTCTTATATTCATTTATTCTATTGCATTTATGATTCAGACTGGCTTGAGGTGAAATATTGTCTCAGCACTACCGACGTGGTTATACTTCTTCTGTAACAAAGGATTGAGAGAGTCTATTAATGTTGAGACATTATAGAAAGAACTTTTTCTACAAATCCTTGACACTATTTAAAAATCAAGGTCTTGCAGAAATCTTTCTTTTAATACCTTATCAGGTATCATATATTGAACTCAACCCAAAAAAGAAATAACAAGTTCAAATTTTCAAATAATTACAACCTAGTCCAATTTTATATTTGAGTCAAATTAATTCATGTTAAAGCAAAAGAATAGAATAAAAAAAATGGGACCCAACAATTCAAACTTGAAGCTGCACAGAGTGAAAAAGTTAGCAAAACCAATTCTAAGCAAATTAACCACTATAAATACATTTTTTATTTGATTGCTAATGGTTTGGTAATAGCAAACACATTTTTATGTCTATGATGTGTCCCATGTTTGGTACTTAGGTTAAAATACATTCTTGGAAAAAAAAAAAACCTCAGTTTTAAGACACCAAACTTACCCCACAAAGAACCACAGCAGATCTCAGAAGTGAATTCCTTTTCATACACGTGGATTAGTGGTTTTTTACTTGCAGACGAGACATAGAGTGGGTTAACATTGACATCAGAGGGTCGCTTAGGTAATTCTTCAGGTACTTCCACAAAACCAGCATATACTGTGAAGAAGTGAGAGGGAGATATTGAGAGAAATGACTAAATACTATATAGGCGCTTTACTGCTTCTAAACATGAAAAACAGCCTAGAAGAGCTCCCTTTCCTTTGTTGTGTTCTATGCTTCACTAGAGGTATCGTTCCAGTAATTTAAGCCATCAGATAATACAAAGCATATAGTCAACACGACACATTTAACACAAATGCATAAAATACATTTGGGGCAGCATCCCATATCAGAATGCCTACATTTGAGACCTGGCTCTGCTCCTGATTCCAACCTCTATTAATGTGCACCCTGAGAGGCAGCAGATGATGGCTCAAGTATTTGGGTCCCTGCCACACATATGGAGGAACTGGAATGAATTCCAGGCTCCTGGCTTCACTTCAGCCTGGCTCATACCTGAGTGTTGCAAACATTTGGATATTCAAGCAGCAGATGGCTCTGGCTCACTCGCTCTCTCTCTCTCTCCCCGCCTCTGTGTGTGTGTGTGTGTGTGTGTGTGCGTGCTTCAGTCTCTCTTAAATTAACGACAAACCAAATAAATATTGTTTATTCCCTTGCCTATTTCCTGCTGAATATATTCTTTTCACTTTTGATTTGTTGAAGTTTTTATTTAGTAAGCATTAAGCCTTTGACTATAATGTAAATTAAAAGGTTATCTCAAAAATTAAAAAAAAAGAAAAAATACATTGCCAAATGAGAACATTTTTTGATACTATGATTAGAGTTGAAAAAAAAAAACGGTGAGGAATTCAATTTTTCACATGTAGCTTCAATTTAGGTACAACAAAAGTTCAGTGGGACAAACATTTTTTAAAAATTACTATTTTATTTATTTGAGAGAGAGAAGGAGAGAAAGAGAGAAACTATCAGAGATATCAGAGAATATCCACTGGCTCACTCCCCAAATGCAAACAGCCAGAGCTGAGAGCCAGAAACTCAATCTAGGTCTCCCATGTGGGTGAAATGGACACAACTACTTGAGTCACCATCTGGTGCCTCCCAGGCTGCGCGTTAACAGAAAGCTAGAATCAGGAACAGAGCTGGGACTCGAACTCAGGCACTCCAATATGTGATGCAAGTGTCCCAGTGACTTAATCATTAGGCTAAACATCCACTCCAGAAGGAGATTTTTCAAAAGCATATATCAAGCTGAATTTATGTGAACTGAATACGAGAATGAATTTATTCCTTCTACAGCATGAACCAGTGGCTAATTAGTATTTATATGTCGACAGATAGCATTTAGCAAATATTAACACACTTACAAATGGCACTGGCAAAGTCAGTATCAACAGAGCCCTCAGAACCTCTGGAAGCAGATGAGTGGCTGGCAGAAAATCCCGATAGTGTTGATGATTCTGATATGTCTTTATTGTCATCTCCATCATCAAGCTCTGAGGGTGCAGCACCTGAGGCCATGGCATAGGAGGCCTCATCTCCAGCACCTAATTCCTAAAAGGAAATCCCAAACCGATTTTATTAGGAGGCTAACAGAGGATAAATAACCACAGGATTTGAAAAGAGAACACATTATTGTAACGTTCCTATTCTTATAAAGTTGGTGTTTACTAAAAACAAAACAAAAAACCAACTATGTTATCAGAGGAGAAAAGAACTAACCTACTACTAAGCCAACTGATGTTAGGAAAAATGCAAAGAGCTTTAATTCCTCAAGTGTACAATTTGGGACCTAACATTTGTGACATATTTACCATGTACCAGATACCATACTAGGTATCTTGTTTACACATCTTCCTGAATCCTTGCCACAACCGAAAAAGTAAGTATAATTATCTCCAATTTCCTTATATGAAACCAAAGTATAGAGCAGTTAACTAATATATTCAAGGTCACGGAGCTAGTAGGTAAGAGAACTACAGTTTGGATGCAAAATTTATTTCTGAAGCATATATGCAGCTGCACTATGCCAAATGGCCACATGGAAAAGTAAAAAGCCCAGTGTGAGAGGATCCGTCCCACTGCTTCAAGGTACATTTATGGAACTGGGAGCATAAAAAACCTGCAGGGATCATTTTCAAATAACAAAGCCTATGATGGCAAATCAACCAACACAAATTCAACACTCTGAACAGGCTTCACTAAGAATCTAGCCTGCTTCCATTAACTTATACAGAAGATGCTGAAGGATAAAAAAACAATGAAATCCGGTCATTTGCAACAAGATGAAGAATCTGGAAAACATCCTGCTGAGTGAAATAAGCCAGTCCCAAAGGGACAAATATCATAAGTTCTCCCTGACCAATGACAAATAACTGAGCACCAAAAAGGAAACCTGTTGAAGTGAAATGGACACTATGAGAAACAGTGATTGATCAGCCCTTGTCCTGACAGTCGAGGAACAACTTAATACTTTATCCCTTTTAGTATTTTTTTTTTGTTCTACTTAATACTATTGGTTGAACTCTTTAATTAACACACAATTATTCTTAGGTATTTAAATTTAACTGAAAAGTGATCCCTGTTAAATATAAGAGTGGGAATAAGAGACGGAGGAGATGTACAATTTGGGACATGCTCAATCGGACTTGCCCCACGCAATAGAGTTAGAAACATGCCAGGGGATTACAATTCAATCCCATCAAGGTGGCATGTACCATTGCCATCTCACTAGTCAAAGTGATCAGTTTCAGTTCACAATTGATCATAATGATAGGATTAAGAGTCAAAGGGATCACATAAACAAGACTAGTGTCTGCTAATAATAACTGATAGAATTAAAAAGGAGAGAACAATCCAACATGGAAAGCGGGATACACAGCAGACTCATAGAATGGCAGATGTCCTAAACAGTACTTTGGCCTCAGAATCGGCCCTTCAGGCATTCACATCTGGCTAAAAAGTCCATGAGAGTATTTTAGTCATGGAAAGCCAAGACACTGTGGCAAAACAAACAAACACCTAAATGAAAGATCTCTGTGAGTGAGATCCCAGTGGAAAGAACAGGCCATCAAAGAAGGAGGTACCTTTCTCTGAAGGGAGGAGAGAACTTCCACTTTGATTATGACCTTGTCTAAATAAGTTCGGAGTTGGCGAACTCAAAAGGCTTCCATAGCCTTGGCAACTAATGACAAGAGCCTCGGGTGATTACTGACACCATAAACAAGAGTGTCAATTGTTAAGTCAACAACAGGAGTCACTGTACACTTACACCCCATGTAGGATCTCTGTCCTTCATGTGTTGTACAATGTGAATTAATGCTATAACTAGTACTCAAACAGTACTTTACGCTTTGTGCTTCTGTGTGGGTGCAAACGGTTGAAATCTTTACTTAGTATATACTAAATTGATCTTCTGTATATAAAGATGATCAAAAATGAATCTTGATGAAGAATGGGATGGGAGAGGGAGTGGGAGATGGGATGGTTGCGGGTGGGAGGGAGCTTATGGGGGGAAAAAGCCACTATAATCCAAAAACTGTACTTTGGAAATTTATATTTATTAAATAAAAGTTTAAAAAAAAAGATGCTGAAGGATAAAGCCACAACGTGTGACCATATATTTGGCATGCCATATCATGTGAGAAAATATACCAGTGGTTTTTGGTAAATCTACCTATTGATGGGATCATCTGTGTATTGAAACAGCAATTTTTAGCACTGAAAGAATTGTGCCACCCTCTCAGATACTGTTTTGTGTGACTTTTCCAACCACAAAAGCATGGTATGGCATCATGTTCTCTTGAAATTCAAATAAAAGGAAAATCCATTCACTCTGCAAATTTTCTAAACTTTCGTTAATATAACTTGAGATATCTAGGGGTTCTATGAAACCTATTCTGGTACATTCTACTGCAATTCTATTGTTCCTTTGTGGGGAGCAATCCGGACTAGACTGAGTTACTGGAATTAAGACTTATTCTATGCATCTGCTCTCCCACAATATGGCGCTGGGAGAGAAGTAAACAGCTTCCGCACAGCTGCCTCCAGTTCAACCAATAAACTGTAGGACTTGCTACTGATTGGAGGAGAGCAGCGTATTCGGCGTGTGGGCAGCCGAGTTGGGATTGGCGGAGGAGGACTATAAAGGAGGAGAGAGACGGCATGCACGAGGAACATCTATGGGGAACATCTAAGGGAACCCGTGCAGCCCCCGAGAGAGCCGGCCGGCGGTGTGCCGCTCCCCTGCGGAAGTGGGGAATGCGGCCAGGGGGAACTGCCCTTCCACGGAGGTGGAAGGGATAGTAGCCAACCCGGGGGGAACCAGCAGCAAACCCGGGAAGGGCCGAGCAGACTGAAAGAACAGCGCAGGGTCCTGTGTTGCTCCTCCACGAAGAGGGGGAGCGACATTCCTTTAATTAAGATAGATACATAGATGACAGATATATATGAGGTGTCTTCAAAAATCTCATGGTAAATACATTTTATGAAAAACTTACACATGGATTTCAGCATTTTTGTGTGAAAATAACTTTGATTTCATGAACTTAATTTTTTCCCATGAACTATTTTAATTACCCTTATAGATAGATAGATAGATGAATAGATACAGGAACAGAAAGATAGATGCTCCCCCATTGATGCTTCTTTCCCACTGGAAACCATTTAAGAGTGTTTATTCTCATTTGAAAAATTTTATTTCTTTACTTTTCTTCATAATGAATGTGTGTCTATCAGTGGTCAGTCCCTAGGCTGGATTCTGACTTTGGGTAAGCTGTTAGAAAAATAATCACACTTGGTAGAAAAATAATCAAAGTATAATAATAATCTTTTAGACATAGTTTTTCCTCTTAAAGTGTTCAAAATCAAGAATAACAGAAAAGCAAGTAAACAAATAACTAAATTACAATGTCATAAGTACTAAAATGGGAACTGTGGGCAAAATGCTTACAAGCACAGACAAAATGGTATAATATTATGCCTTGGGAAGCCAATGATGATATTTGAGTTGCATCATATTTGAGTTGATCATATTGAGTTGGATCACCAAGCAGAGAAGAGGTGAGGAGGTTCCCTTCCAGACAGAGGGAACAGCTTGCACAAGGAACATTACCTCATGAGGGACCATAGAACTATCAAAGCCAGTTTGTGTGACAGGACAGTAGACTGAGACTATATTGGCATGATCTTTCTTCTCTCTCAAACCCCACCTGTATTTTCAGCTATTCAGCTACTTCCCATTTGTCAAGAATTAGTTCAAATATCTTCTGGTTTATGCTCCAGCAAATATTCTCTGTGGCACTTCCTACTGAAGCATCTCTGGAGCTACTCGAATATTTTAAACCTATTTATAAAGGCAGTTAACATTTTGTGAATGAAAACATCTTCGTCTAACACAGCATATTACTTCAATTAAAACCATCTGTGTTAATAATTCCTCAGAAAGTTAAACACAGACGTACTGTATGATACAGCAATTCCCCTCCTGGGGATGATATATCCAAAAGGACTGAAAAGAAGGGGCTCAACTGGATACTTGTACATCAATGCTCACAGCAGCAATATGTACACTAGACAAAAGTGGAAACCACCCAAATGTTCATTGAAAAATGAGTGGATAAACAAAATATGGTATAAGAATTCAATGAAATACTGTTCAGCATTAAAAAGGAATGAAATTCTGATACAAACTACCACAATGATGAACCTTGAAAATATGATGCTAACTGAAATTAGCTTGACACAGAAGAACAAAAATTGCATGATTCCACCTCCTTAATGTAAGAGATCCCCTAGGTTATCACAACCAAAATGTAGAATTTTATGAAAAACTTATGTATGGATTTCAAAATATTTTGCACAAAAATAAATTTATTTTTGTTTTTTCAAGATATATTTATTTATTTGAAAGGCAGAGTTACAGAGAGAGAGAGAGAGAGAGAGAGAGAGAGATTGTCCAACTGCTGATTCACTCCTCAAATAGCCCCCAAAAGCAAGGCTGGGCCAGGCCAAAGCCAGGAACTTGGACCATCCAGGTCTCTCATGTGGGTCCAAAATAATTGGACCACCTTCCACTACTTTCCTAGGTGCTTTGGCATGGAGCTGGACTGGAAGTGGATCAGCTAGGACTTGAACAGGCACTCATAAGGGATGTGGTATCGCAATTGGCAGCTTAAGCCACTGTGCAACAATGCCAGTTCTCAAATCAATTGATTTTATTCGTATTTTCCGTGAACTACTCTAAGTGTCCTTACAGATAGATAGGTTATACACACATACACACACACAGAAAATGAGAGATGGAGAGACAGAAAGATACAGATATATAGATACTTTCCCACTGATGTTGCTTTGCCACTAGAAAGCATTTAAACGAGTTCCTTCTCCTCCTTTGTTAGCTAGAGATATAGAGAAGAGGTAACCAAGAGCTGGAAAAACTCGAACTTAACTGTTCATTTATTTAACTGTTAGGGATGACACAAGTTCTGGAAATCGATAGCAGTGATGGTTGTACAACTGTGACTGAACTAAAATGCTACTGATTAGTACACTTAAAAATGACAGATTAGGCCGGCGCCGCGGCTCACTAGGCTAATCCTCCGCCTAGCGGCGCCGGCACACCGGGTTCTAGTCCCGGTCGGGGCGCCGGATTCTGTCCCGGTTGCCCCTCTTCCAGGCCAGCCCTCTGCTGTGGCCAGGGAGTGCAGTGGAGGATGGCCCAGGTGCTTGGGCCCTGCACCCCATGGGAGACCAGGAAAAGCACCTGGCTCCTGGCTCCTGCCATCGGATCGGTGCGGTGCGCGCCGGCCGCGGCGGCCATTGGAGGGTGAACCAACGGCAAAGGAAGACCTTTCTCTCTGTCTCTCTCTCTCACTGTCCACTCTGCCTGTCAAAAAAAAAAAAAAAAAAAAAAAAATGACAGATTATCTCACCTGAATTAAAATGGCTATAATCAAAAAGACAAAAAATAATAAATGCTGGCAAGGATGAGAAAGGGAAACTCTTATACACTGCTGGTTAGAATGTAAATTAGCACAGCCACTATGGAAAGCTACATGGAGTTTCAAAACCAAATTAATAAATAAAACTAAGTCTAGCATGGGATCTAACAATCCCTGTGCCAGGTATATATCCAAAGTAAATGAAATCAGGATATCAAAGAGAAGCCTGAACTCTAATGTTTATTGCAGCACTAGTAACAACAGTCAAGGTATGGAATCAAAGGAGGTGTCCATCAATGGAACAATGGGAAAAGCAAACGTGGTATCAACAACACTGGAATACTAGTGAGCCATAGAAAAGAATGAAGTCCTGTCATTTGCAACCGGGATGAGCCTTGAAGACATTACTGTAAGTGAGATAAACAAAGCAGAGAGAGAGCAATACCACGTTTTCACCATGTGGAAGCTAAAAAAGCTAATTTCCTAGAATAAAGAGTAGAATAGTGGTCACTAGAGGCTATGAAGGAGGAGGAGAAACAGAAGGAGGTTAGGGAGACAATGGGTAGAACAGAGTTAGACAGGAATAAGAAGCTCTAGTGATCAAAAACACAATAAGATGACTATAGTTTGCAACTACTTATCATATAATTTATAAATTATCAGAAGAGAATTTTTAGGGCCCCAATACAAAGACATTATAAGCTTTTAAACAGATAGAAATACTGATTACCCTGATTTGATTTTACACATTGTATAGATGTACTGAATTATTATATTTTACCACAAAAATATGCACAATTTTCATATACTAATTAATTTAAAAAACTGGTTATATTCTGAGACATTACCCCGTCATAAGATTTAAGTGACAAAGGCAAACAAATAAGAAGATTTTGTTCATCGAAGTCAAGAGGAACCATCCAAATAAGAACTATTACAAATCTACCCATACATCTATAGTTAAAAATGTTTAAGGGTTGGGCATAGGATATTAAAATCCATTTGGAATATC
The DNA here is from genome assembly GCF_964237555.1 of Oryctolagus cuniculus. Lineage (NCBI taxonomy): Eukaryota > Metazoa > Chordata > Mammalia > Lagomorpha > Leporidae > Oryctolagus > Oryctolagus cuniculus. The sequence goes on from NC_091453.1 coordinate 87,325,101, forward strand.
TGGAAATCCTATGCATCCCATGGAAAAACACATCCACAATGAAAGGACTTCTCTTTTTCAAATGATGCATAATCTCTTGATGATGTTCAGATTCCTGGAATGCGAATCTCATCAGTCTTAGATCATAATGTCTCTGAGCAATTTTGTTCTCCACTGAGTTCAAGGGCTCCACTCTTCATTAATTCAACTGCCTCCCTTCCCTCCAGTCCTTTCTGGTCTCCAATGCCTGCACTGACCTCACAGAATGCGCTTGCTCCATGTCTTCTACTGGATCTATAGATTCCACGGCCACTGCCAGCACCTTCTTTTCCATCATAACCATCTTGCTCGCTGCTTCCATTTCTGCCATAGCTTGCCCTGATAATAAGCTCCGATTAATTAAAGAAAGCCACCCAATAAAATGCATATGAAAGTTAACAAATGAAACAATTAGTATGTATCTTACACATGTCTACCATGCCCAGTTTGGTTTTACTCTACAGGAACACTATTGGTACAATATAGACAAGAAAAATGGCCCAATGTCCTGTCAGTGTTAAATGTGAAATTACCAATATTGTCACCATCAATTTCCTGACTGCATTGGGATGGCACAGGGAAGAAATACTGGATTCTTTGGGAGGTAAATGCGTTAGATTAGTACTGAGAACATGCATTTTCTCTTAAACAACAGACTCTTAGTGCATTAGCAACTTCACAGCCACATGAATGATCAATCCCATATTTTTGGCTCAAGCACAACATTTAAATTATTCTTCTTGCAATATATATATATAGTTTATGTTAATTTTAACATCTGCTGAAGTTTTCTAACATGTGTATCAAATGCTTTGCTACAGATCCCACTGGTCTACTACTCCTACTAGGAAGTTCAGTAATAAAGACTTCATATATTATAGAGCTAAATAGTCATTTCATTATTTGCTAAAAACACCAAGCTTAATGAAATGTCTCAATTATCTATTTGCATAAGAGAAACACTAGACAACCATATCTGTGGTGATTCTAAAAGCAAATTTCTTTGACAATGGACTTCTTTGTCGAGTTTTTTTTAGTTAGAAAAAAATCAAAATAGCTCTTGGAAATTTCTCCATAAATCAACCAGATAAAATTCATTTTATATATGTTACTTATATTGATAACTGTTTGAGAAATGCTTCCTCTGCTCACATATAGCAGGACTTTACCTTAAGATTATTAAGTAGTACACTTTGTCACGTTATTTCTCACTCTAGTTGTGAATTTGCAGTTTAATGATTCAGTGGCATTCAATTAAATGCTGAGACAATTACAGTTATAATGAAACTGTTAAATACTAATAAAATAGCACACAAACTGAAAATGTAAGTGTTCTGCATTAGAAAAATTTAAAATTATTGAAAATCGAATAATGTACACATAAACAAGTATAATTCATTCACTTTCTTCATAATAAATTTTAAAAATGAGTTAAATATTCAAATAATTCTGAAGTAATAAAACATAGATTCTAACTAAAAACAGAAAAACCAACCTTGGCCAAATAGGAGCATCATTGCGATTATTCGCTACATCACCAAACTCATCAGTGTTGTCCTGACCACCATGGCCCTTGCAGACAAAATTAGCCTGATCAAACTGGTTATCCAATCCATCACGGCCATTGGCATGGTCATAAGTATCTTCATAAGCATCATTAGAGTCACCATCATCACCTTCTGTACCAGCACCAGCATCATAGAGTTCAACATAATCACCATCCTCTTCAGGTGGCTGAACGACAGGTGCAGGAATTAACCAATCATTCCGGAAGATTTCAGAGAGTGCATTATAGCCCACCCATTCATTTGTCAAGTATACGGGGGGTGATATTTTTCCTACTTTAAATCCATCTGGAACCTGTGTGCACAAGAAACATTAATGTAACCTCTAGTAAGCCTTTCGTTTTTCTTCTACATTGGAAAGATCCCAAGCTCACAACACTTTAAAATATATTTTCAATAGAAAAAAAAAAGGTTCACTCACTAGATAGAGTCAATATTTTAGTGATGATGAGTGCCAAAACCCAAACATCATACTGTGATTGTTAGTGGCTTTTCTAGATCACACAGGGAAAAATTTACTCACTTTATTTCTTTATAACCATACTTGTAGTAGGAGGAGTAAACACTTGCTTTTGATGCTAGAGAATAGAACAGGTGATTTGATGCTCTATGGATATAGTCACTTTTGCTTTTGTATTATCCCTTACATTTGGGATCGACACATTATTCTTGAAATTGATATGTTAATTTCTCAGCTCTGGTTTTACATGTCATAGATTGTCTTAAAGTACCTTAAAACACTTTTAAACAACAAATTAATATAAACCTACTTTTTAAGTGCGGTATGTGTGATATAGCAAGTTTTGGGCAACCTGGAATATATGTATGCAGGGTAGGATAGGGAAAATTACAAAAATAAAATTGGAATGGTCAGACACTGACAAAAAAGTTGGAAGACACTTTAAGGTTATACAATCTGAGGACATTTTAGTTTTCAGTAATGTTTTATTTTTATGTATTGCCTTTTCACCTAAGAAATGCTATTAAACAAAAGTATCTAAATGCTACTGTTCTCTTAAGATTACCTTCAACAAATAGCTCTTTAGCATTTCTCTCTCAAGCATGTTTTTTTTTTTATTTGACGGGTAAAGACAGTGAGAGAGAGAGAGAGAGAAAGAGAGAGAGAGAGAGAGAGAGAGTCTTCCTTCCGTTGGTTCACTCCCCAAATGGCCACCACGGCCGGTGCTACGCCAATCCGAAGCCAGGAGCCAGGTGCTTTCTCCTGGTCTCCCATGCGGGTGCAGGGGCCGAGCACTTGGGCCATCCTCCACTGCACTCCCGTGCCACAGCAGAGAGCTGGCCTGGAAGAAGAGCAACCAGGACTAGAATTGGCACCCATATGGGATGCTGGCGCTGCAGGCGGAGGATTGACCAAGTGAGCCACGGTGCCGGCCCCTCTCAAGTATGTTCTAACTAGCACAGAATGGTGGAAAATAAAATTATCAATTAAGGGCTTTCTTATTTCAAATTTAATTTCTAGACTTCATATACTGCAAGCTAGCACAACAATGGGAATCTACAAGAGACTAACAAAAGAGAAAGTGAATCTCTTTAACCTTTCCTCACTCAACTGAACATGTATAAATGAAAACAAATTGAAAATTAAAAAAAAAAAAGATGTTAAGACGCAAACCTACATGGACATCAATCAGCAACTTTTGATCAATAGTAGAATAAGGCGGCGAGGACTGGGATCTCCTCCCAGTCACAGGACTCTCTTCCTCAGAAGAAGATTCTGTGGAATATCAGAAACACATTCATAACAGCAGCGATTGCAGACATTGCCTTTACTTCTTTAGTAGGTACAACAGTTTAATTCATTGTTTTCCTTGCAGTCTCTGTAATTTCCTTTAGGAAGTATCACCTGGTAAATTTCCATGGAGCCAGGATTCCAATTTCTGTTTTGTTCCCTCTGGAGACAAAGATAGCTTTTCTGCTTGCACAATTAAGTGTACACTTGCTAAATACTTCTATTTGTGCAAGAAGATAAACATTATGCTGGCTGCCAGGTAGATCCATTTTTAAAAAAAACGAATGTACAAAGGATAGGACTATCTGGGAGTATCACTGGCTTCACGTACTAATTAGAAGAGAAAGCCCAATAGACGATATTAGAAGATGATAGGTTAACAAAACTCTTAACAGGGGAGTTGACTCTGCAATCCGCACCACCAATTTCTGCCCAATGATATATCCTCAAGTAATTTCAACACAGTTGAACAGTGAATTACTAAAAATAGACAAAACATAATTGCCCTTTTTTATTAAAATAAAGCTGGGGATCTTTCTATACCACTGTTATACAATAGAATTTTCCGCAGTGATGAACACATTCTATATCTGCACTGTCCCTACAGTCGTCACTAATCACTCATGACTATTAAACATTTGGAATATAGTCAATGTGCCTGAGAAATTGATTTTTAACTGCATTTTATTTTCTTCCCTTGTTCTCATTTTAATAGCCACACGTTGCTACTGGTGATCATACTGGACAGCTCAGCTCCACAGTCCAGGTACTTTCATTTCCAATGCACATTCATCTGATCTGCAATTCTAGCTTTTGATACTGAGTTGTGGTATGGTAAATTGCAACTGTGGTGAGAATACAGCAAGAATATTTAACAGATTCAAAAATCAGTAGGTCTAGATTAGTGTGCTTGGAAAAAGCTATTGAAGGAACACTGAGTTCCCTTTTGATTGTTTCTATGTGCTTGGACTGTAATGATAAATACTACTACTCCTCATTTATTTTCAGCCTTGGTTTATATAACCAGAGAGCAGACACAACAACTCCAAAAATGAGGTATTTGTAAAACATTGCTGTCATCTGAGAGCATTACACTGAACATATCTTACACTTTGAGTCCCAATCTCCTGGTGCTGTTATACTTTTGTCACTTATTATTTTTCTGCAGAAAACCATTTACTTTCAAGGCTTTTGGTGTGCTAGCATATCAAATAAGAAGTCTGGGTTAGTACTCTGAGATTTTGAGGCAAATCTGTAGCAAGGTGCTCTGATTTGCTCCATAATGAAGCATGTAATGTCATGAGAACCTCAAATGGTCTACATAGCACCCATAATCAAATCATTGACTTTTAGAGCTGAAAAGTTCACTATTTTCTGCACAGATATTATTCCCTTCTCCCTCTAGTTAACATCCATGACTGCCTTGGGACCTTATATGAAATTTCCTTCAAGTTCTAGTAAGTTATCCCACTGTTAGAAAAATTAGCCTTCACTGAACTAGAAAGATAAGTTTCTGGAAAAACAAACATTCTTCAGGTTATTCTTCACTCACTCTTATTTGTCACAATATAGTATTTCTGCTCAGGAGTCACTTTACTACTACTACTACTACTACTACTACTACTACTGCTACTTAGGAAGAATAAGACTTTTAAGATCTTTCAATATTCAATTTTTTGAAAAGTTCATATGTATTCTTTTTATATAACTGGCATCGTAGTAAAATCTGTATTCTACATTATTATAGATGGCTCAGGAACTCAATCAGGCATTATTCCTTTACATAACTCACCAAATTTGTTTAAAACAGCTTAATTCCAGGTTTTGTGATCTAAGGCACAGTTTTGGTTTTGTTTATTCTAATGTTTTACAAATCTGTAACTCATTTAAATCTCTCAAATACACATTTAAAAAAAATAGTTGTTTGCAATTCGTATCACAATTTGTAAAGTTAGTCTATGTGATTTGATTGATTTGTTTTTTTATGTGTTCTGAGTGAAGTCATCAGTTTGTAACTACTGGATATATCATATTTTGAGATCACGAAATAATATATAAAACACAATTACTCCATCCAATATTCTAAAGGTTGCTTATAAATGTGACTATTGGAGAGGCCTTGTTCAAGCTGTTTTCCCATTTTTTTCTCACCTAGTTCAGAAATCAAATAAAGTTGACTGCCTTGCCTCTCTAGACACATTCCTAACTACCACCCAAAGAAAAGCAGAATCCAGAAAAATCGTTTTCCATTTGTCAAAGGTCAACCCCAAGCACATAACTGCCAAATCCAGGGACCTTCTGCTTCTAATCCTGTGTGGCTTCCCTAACACTGCTGATTTTTTTCCTTCTTTCTTGACTTCTGAAATACAAGCTGATAAACATTAGCTTTGTATTTTGACTGTGGAAACTTTATGCTCTGAATCACCTGATGCTGCTGGGCAATTTTCAGGATTTTGTGAACTTCTTTCTCTGTTCTCAATGGGCTTCTCAGCTTCTTCCAGAAGAGACAGCTGAAGAACACTAATGAAAAGACAGAAAAGCATGTGCGATGCCCTCACATTCACAAGGGGAGTGTACAACGCAACATAAAGACCAACAAACAGTTTTGCTTAAAATATAGCTAGATATCAATCTGAAAGGAAGTTAAGCTTAAATGATATTTTCCAATTTCCATTTTCCCCAACTTACTATTTTATCTAGAACATAGAAACAACAGCCAATATATAGGAATAAGAAACCTGTTTCCATGTAATATATGTTTTCTTCACATACTGTATTTCTAAAAAAATCCTATAAAATTTCTCTAAGCTAATATTCAGATAATATTATTACCTGTATAGTACAGCAATAACCAGAATATTACAGTGCATGCGAGTATTTTAACATGATCAAATGTGCCATTGTTAAGCCACATTCTACTATGATTAACCTGATTTTAGATGCATGGGGTTAATATTTTATGTCCTCTTCCAGAGGTACATAGATAGATGAATGGACATGAAGGGTACAATAGTTTTACTATTCAAATTTAAAGACTATCTAGAAAATTGATCTGGATCATGCTACTACATTTTATAGTTGCTGTGGAATTTTTATATGGGAAGGAATTTGGCTATTGACTTAGACCTGGAGCAGACAAAAGTATTTTCTATGGCCCAACATTTCAGGAAAGACTCGAGCTTCATTTAAATTAATTTTTTAAAGTTTATTCATATTTAAAACCAACCTATTTGCTATTCGTGAACTCTGAATCCCTTCTATAAAGTAATTAATCATTCCTAGTTTAACACTAGGATTAATTTTTATATAGTAGATTTTATTAAAGTTATCTTCCAAGATATCAAAGACAACTACTTAAAACTATTTTCTTCCCTTTGAGGTCAGAAGGACCATGACAACTCATTCATTGAGTGCTGAGAAAAAGAAAGTTCACAGTCTTCTTCTCCACTTTTTTCAAGGCTTCTGTAAACCAGTAAAATCTGAAGACATAAATATATGGAGCTGTAAAAAATTACTGAGGTAGGAATATACATACTGCATAATATCAACTGGATGCCACTGGACCACATGGTCTAATATCTTGAACATAGTGAGTACTCAAAAATATTTATTGATGGCTGGCTGAATGGATTAATCTGAGTCCTCTATACTGTGAGCTGGAGTTGGAGAGGAGATGATTTTTGAAGGATATCTATTTTAAAAGTTGGACTCCAGAAAACACGTTGCACACTTCATCTAAAATATGGAATATGAATTTTGAAGATAACTGAAGATGATCAATACAGTAATGATCAAAAACTCTAGTGTTGGTATTGATATTACATGTTATATTTTATTGCTATAATATTGAGCCTGAAAGTTGATTTTGACCATAGGTAATTTTTAGGCTTGCTCATCTGCTACATTAACTTCTGAGTTCAGGGATAATATGTATTTGTGCTTTATTATGCAGCACATACAGGAAAAGCCACTTGAAAGTGCATGTCTTTTTATCTACTATAATTAATGATGTAACTCTGTCAAAGAAGTCATTGTCATTATTTCTCTTAAAAAGACAGACTTATTTGCTTCTTTTAAAAAGGCAGATTTATTTATTTACTGGATAGGCAGAACACAGAGATTTTCCATCTGCTGGTTCATTCCCCAAATGGCCACAATGGCCAGTCCCAAGCCAGGTGCCTGTAACTCCATCTGGGTCTCCCATGTGGGTGCAGGGGCCCAAGCACTTGAGCCATCATCCACTGCCTTCCCAGGTGCATTAGCAGGGAGCTGGCTTGGAAGCAGAGCAGCCAGGACTTGAGCTCGTGCTCATATGGGATGCCGGTGTTCCAGGCAGTGGCTTAACTTGCTGCACTACAATGCTGGCCCTCATTTCTTTCTTTTCTTATTTTAATTGTGACTCTCACCAGCTAATTCTCAAACTACATGACATAGTGAGTGGATTATGTCCAAATGTGAAACATTTGGTTAATGGATCTTTGCAGTTAAGGTTTTAAATGTGGGTCAATGATGCAAATGCTGATATTCTAGTTCTGACATTATAGAGAACTAATATCAAGGAAACAAAGTTGAGTTTTCCATGTGATAATTAATCATGAGTAATTTGAATATAGAAATCAGAGATACACACCTTGAAGAGAACTTGACACGGTGTGCACGATCCTGGTTGCAAGGCACAGACACAGAAGCCTCTTGGACCTTAAAGACACAATGCAATATTTTAGTGGAATTTGCAATCATGAATACTTCTGAGTTATTAACTTATGGGAAAATACTTTTCTTCATATATATTTTCCTAATAAGCCAATTTATAAAATATGACTTTCATAAATATGTGTGTACCTCAAAAATTCCTGGAAATGTGATAAGCTTATTCTAGTGCAAAAGGTTTTTTAAATCCATGCAGTTTTTTCATAATACACACTTTCTGTGAACTTTTTCAAAGACTCACTCTACATCCTATGTTCATAATTATTTTCTGTATAATGCTAGATCTGCCTATCCATAATTTCTGATATATTTTTTAAATTTTTGTATAGGAGTGGATTCTGGAGAGAATATAGTCAAAGCTACTCATTTTATTGTTGAAGAATCTGTCACCTAGAGTGGGACAATGACTTTTCTAAGAATTTTATACCAAGTCCAAGGAGCATTTAAAATCAGAATGCAGGTCTTGAAACTCCTAATTTAGTGTTCTCTCTATGTTATGACATCGCTTTTTATATCAAGTCCTAATGTCTCACTTGCAATTTAAAAATTTAAGTTCGAAGTTCTCCCTATTTTAAACTAACCCTAGATTTTCCATATTATAGATATCATTGAATCTCTCAGGAGTCAAAGCTGTCCATCTTTAAGTATGTTTTTTTTCATGTTACAGTTCATCTATACTGTCTTAATCAATATTCTAAATGACTCCACGTAAATTAATTTGGATGTTACTATTATACACTCATATAATACACCAAAACTCTCAAGAAAAAGGAACTATAATGAACCAGCTTCCATCATGGGGCAAAGTTACTTTCTGCCAACACTGGTAGACAGAGCCATGAAGTATTGTCTTGCCAAACTGATATCACAAAGTTTGTACTTATAACTGACTTTAGCTGCTTAAAAAAAGAATCATTCTGACATGCAAGAAAGCAGTCACATTAGATTCTTTAAGAGGGAAATTTCAATGTGTTACACTCTTAAAAAATATCTGTATTTTCATGCTGATAAGATCACTTTGAAGTTTCTAAAAAACTACCTAGCCTCGGCACACTATTTTTTTTTTCAATGAGATAACTGATCCAGACTGTCTTTACGTCCTATCAGATAGGTAGGTGAGAAATTTAAAATGTTAGTATTTTATATTTTACAAATGAGTGTTTCCAAACATAACCAGGTGTTTGCCAGTATTCAGGATAAGCATCTATATGACTTTTTCTGCTTTTAGTTCAGATAACTGACCTCATACTGACCCAATCTAGGTCTCTTGGTTTATGAAGCTGATCTCAGGAAAGTTTCTGATACTAGTAAACCATTCCCTGCTTATGGTAATAATTATTACCTGAGAGAATTAGCAAAGTCAATTACTAAGGCAGAGAGAAAGACATAATTCTTCTTCTCATTAAATAATATAACCCACCTTATGTCCCTTCTGCTAATGGTCACTATGGATAAAGCAATACACTTTATTATGCCCTTTGGAGGACTGTTAGCATCCAGGGGACTACATTTTAAAGGGAGAATTGTCTATAAAAGTCTTAATAGTAGGCCCCTGTGAAGCATCCAGTGTTGAGCAAGTGATTCTTGACCCACCATCAATAAGGCAGGAATTTGACTTCTTCACATACTTATCTAATCTCCCTTGGCGACCAAGAGAATTTTTAGCCAGTTGACTATTAGAAATGTGACCGTTTGTTGCTACCTTGTCTGCACAAAAACTTAACCTATCTTTCTGACCTCACCAATGTATGTGATAAGTAAGTCAACTTGGACACTACAACTGACTTAACTATTCCTGTAAATAAGAAAATCAACTACAGATGAAATGACCCACACCTATATCACAAACTGAATCCCAGAACAGAGACATACAAGGAAAAAAGACACGTGAAATTGTGTCACAAACTAAACTACTTGCATTTCTCCTGGACAGTACTTAAGAAATTATTGACAAACTCTGGTTATTCATACTATGGATGTCTGTTAGACATTTTATTTTTAATGAGTAAAGTAAGCCTGTCAACTCAAGGAAAGAAACTGGTGCTATTTGTTAGCAATAATAAAATTAAAGTTTTTTAGATAAAAGTAGAATTTTAAAGTCCCTATCTGCTACCAAGCACTTTACAGCTTATAAACACTGAACATTTCTGAAGAAATTGATGGTGATATTAACAATGCTGTTTTTGATACTGAATAATGAAATGTGTAATCACTTGAGAATACCTATGTGCACAGAGAATCATATTTTCCAGTTTACCAATGCATGAACTTAAAAATCATAGGACATTGTAATGAATTTTAATATTACCAGCATTACCACATTTCATTAATGTGATTTTAGATTCTTTGTCTCCAATTTTATTTATTATCAAAGAATATCCACAATTATCTGAAAAATCTATACAAATTCCCCTTTATTAACACCTATATGTAAGAAACCAGCTTTGACTCATATACCGCCAACAAAATAACATATGACAACAGATCAAATGTAGAAGTAGGACAAGAATCTGGCTGTTTCCATTCAGCAAGATAGATTAAACTGATCTGCAAAAAATCTAAAACACTGTCATTCTAAACTTTTTGGAAAATATAGTTGGTCTTCATTAAAAACATACAATTTTACTACTTTTTAAATTCATCAAAGTTTTAAATTTTTATCTTGATTCTAATAAGCTAAATATTGGATGACACAAGCCATAAAATAAATAAAAGCTTTCTGGAGTCCTCAATGTTGAAGAGTATAAGAAAATCCTGAGACCCAAAAGCTTAAGAAACAGGGTTCTAGATACTTATTAATGTCAAAGAAAGCCATATTGAGAAATTTACCTCATTTCCTTTAGGATCTGCATCATCTGGCTGTAATGGTTCTATTTGAACTTCAGCCTGAATTGAATGAAATACTTCATCATTGTCTGATGATTCATCTTCTTTGTCCTTTGAAACAAACAAAAAAAGAAAATAGACATTTTATTTGCTAAAAATCAAATTATAGGAAGAACTCCAACACCCTAAAATATAACTTAAAAGAATAATTTCCAAATATTAAAAATTGTTTAAACCACTAGTTTCTAATAGTTAGTTCTGGAACACTGTCAGAATCTGAGGAATTCTACAAACTGTTCACTGAAAACTTCATATAGACACACATATTTGTATATCCCTTAAGGGATACAGCTGACATGCCAATGCTCATTTACAGAATCCAAATTAAGAATCTCTGATCTATAGATTGGACACTTGGCCTACTGGTTAAGACACAAATTATGAGGTTGGCACTGTGGCACAGGTTAAGTCACTGTCTATGATGCCAGCATCACATATGGGCACTGTTTCTAGTCCTGGTTGTTCCACTTCCAATCCTGCTCCCAAGGAATGTGCCTGGTAAAGCAGCAGGAGATGCCCCAAGTATCTGAGCCCCTGTCACCCACATGGGAGACCTAGAAGAATTTCCTGGCTCCTGGCTTCAGCCTGGTCCAGTCCTGGCTGTTGTGGCCATTTGGGGAATGAACCAGTGGATGGACGATCTCTCTTTCTCTCTCCCTCTGTAACTCGGCATTTCAAATAAATAAATAAATATTTAATAAAATGACATAGATTATGATGTTCATGTCCCACATCCAAATGCCTGGGTTCAATTTCTGGCTCTGGCTCCTGATTCTAGCTTCCTGCTAACATGCACCCTGGGAAGCAGCAAGCGATTACTCAAGTAATTGAGTTCTTGCTACCCACATGGGAGATCTAGATTGAATTTCCAGCTCTCAACTTCTGCCCAGCCACCTCCTGGCCATTGTGGGGCTCTGGGGAGTAATTCAACAGTTCAACAATTCGTTTGCTCTCTCTCCACTCTTATCTTTTCTGTCTCTCAAATAAATAAAATTAAAAAAAAAAAGAATCTCTAGTCTAAAGCTTGATTAACTCATAAAATAACTCCCACATTTAGTAAGTTATTATATCTCCAAACTTAGGTCCTCTTGAGCAGTGGAAGATCAATAATAGAGTGGTACGATATTTCTTCCTAACTAAGCTTCAGGAGTTCAGGAAACTGTTGCCCCCTTTAAGCCAATCAATATTCTTCAACTCAAAGAGGATAATACAAATGCGTGTATCTTTTTCTGCTGGTGAGTTGAAGCACTCATATATGTCTCTATACTCTAGTAAAATTTCAGATATTTCAAAAGACCTATGACCTTGATTACAGAATCACTAATTTGCTTTCCTTTATGTTTTCTTTAAGGATCACACTTAAAGATCCTAAATACCTATACAAAAGCCTAGGATCATTTGCAATTAGTATTTTTAAATTTATTTTTAATTATATATTTTGTTTATTTGAAAGAAAGAGGGACACACAGAGAGAAACAGAGAGAGTTCCCATCAGCTTGCTCACTCCCCAGTCAGGAGTACACCAGGCTGAAGTGAGGAGTTAGGAACTAAATCTGGGTCTCCCATGTGGGTGGCAGAGACCCAACAACTTGAGCCATCACCTGTTTCTCCCTAGGGTGTACATTATCAGTAAGCTGTGATGCAAAGCAATTGTAGCCAGGATTAGAAATCAGGCACTCTGATACAGGATGTTGCACCAAACACATGTGCTCCATTCACTATTATTTGTTGATATATATTATTTTAGAATGACTACTCACATATATGTTTAAAACAATGAATGGCAATGAGTAAGTTTCATGCTGTTAGCATTATGAGTATTTTGGGAAAAATAAAAGCCTTTTTCACAAACAAAAAACCTATTAGATCTAATTGGTTACCAGGGCTCACTGAGAATAGTTATTAGCATTTTAAATGTCCTAAATTCTGCCAACTATCACCATTCCAAACTTATACTTCCCCTCTCCATATGTTTTCTTTCTCTTTGTATCACCCTCTTTTGGGAGGAAACTAGACATCCATCCCCTTTTGGGCTTTTCTCCCCTTCTCTTTTTACCTCTTCTTATATTAAAACATGTCAGGGAATTAGTATTTGTTCAATTGGCTCACTGTGCACAAAACCAAATAATTCTTTATCTTGATATTCAGACAAGGTTCATTTGCAACTACTTCATCAATAATTGCTAAGTGAATGGACATGAATAAGTGTTTAATTTAGGATCATCCTAAGGATTCTTTTTACATAAATGGATGCTGGACAGCATTAGAAAATAACAGCTCTCCTAATCTTGTCCAACCTTATTAATTTGCTGATCAAACCCACAAACTCTTCATTATCAGATTAGTGTTGCCAGATTAAATTTGACAACTCCAATCAATTATACCCACTAATACGGGAGGATTTTGACAGAGTAAAGTGTTATTGAGTGTTCCTAAATAAGATAGAGGTTAACATATTTTACTTCACCTTTCAAAAGTATGCAGAGACCATATTATACCTAGTTTCATGTTCTGTGCAAGTGTGTCATTGCCTATGTAAAATTAGGTCAATTTGCTAAGACAAGTCCAGAACATGGTAATTATATACAAAAAATTTTGTAAACATTTTTCCTTCTCTTTTTAACCTTGACTTAAATCTGATTTTCAAAAATGAGTTCAATTCACTCAAATAGTATAATTCAGTAGTCTATGAAAAGAAGGAGCAAATAAACTAGTTTAGAGGTTAGAGGAAGTTTTTGTGCTTCTTTTTAATGAGTTTTTGAAAATTTAAATTATAAAAGCAACTTTTAAAGATTCAAAATAATCCCATGTCTGCATGATGTCCTTTTATTAGAAATAATAGGGACCGGCGCTGTGGCACAGCGGGTTAAGGCCCTGGCCTGAGGCGCTGGCATCCCATATGGGTGCTGGTTTGAGACCTGGCTGCTCTGCTCCACTTCTGATCCAGCTCTCTGCTATGACCTGGGAAAAAAGTAGAAGATGGCCCAAGTCCTTGGGCCCCTGCACCCATATGGGAGACCCAGAGAAAGGTACTGGCTCCTGGCTTCGGATCAATGCAGCTCCAGCTGTTGCAGCCATCTGGGGAGTGAACCATCGGACGGAAGACCTCTCTCTCTCTCTCTCTCTGTGCCGCTCCTTCTCTCTCTGTGTAACTCTTTCAAATAAATAAATAAATCTTAAAAAAAGAAATAATAGGTAGAAAAATAATAATAAAGCTACTACACTAACTATAGAGATAATATTGACTACTTGCATCATGTAAAAAAAATTTTTCTTAGTCACAAGTTTCTGGAATTTTTTTTTTTACTAAATCTCTGGCCACAAGAAATATTTCTTTCGTTTGGTTTTTTTTTTCTTTCTTTCTTGTTTTATGTATTTATTTATACAAACAGAACAGATTTCATGTATTTCATATATACAATTCTAAGAACATAAGAATACTTCCCATCCTCCACTAAATAAGGAACTCAACAAGTAGAAAGCAGAAAGACCACTGTTCTGCAGGAGTATGGGCAAGGGCTGTGAACGATAATCACATCTCAAGATGTCAATTTCACTCATACACAGAGGCAACATGGACATGAACTAGCACATTTTCTCTGCAGTTTGGACTCAATATCGATTATTCTTACATTTTCAACTTGTCTCAGTTCTTCCTCATGCTGATTGAAGATCTCTTCCCATCGGCGCTGACGCCTTCGCCTGCGGGTTTCCCCATCTGAGAGTTCCAGCTCCTCAGCTTTCCTTGATGACTTCGCCCTGAACCTCTTTGGTGACAGTCGTTTGGCTAGGGCCTGTCTTAGACTGGAAACTTTAGATTTTTTCTTCCGTGCCTGTTCTGGTTGAGAGTAAAATATGTTTGCCGACAGGTTTTCCATCAGGGTTTGCAGTGGACCAAGTGGCTTGGAGTTGTATGAGTGTGGTGCTCGAAGCAAGTCTCTGGATAACCCCTCTATCAGTGCCTGGATGGAGCCAACTGCCTGCGGGGGCTCTAGTGCCCAGGCCTGTGCCTGAGGTACCCCCTCTGTTTGCTTCTGCACTGGAATGAGCACCTGAGTGTCCAGATGCAGGGGCAGCAGCACATGGTGGTTTTGTGAAAGCAGGGGCAGAAACACCTGGGCATGCACGCGTATTGTCTCAGGTTCCTCTGCGTCAGGCTCTGCCTGTGTGGGCTCCACAGCCTGTTCTTGTACCTCTGCCTCTTCTGGTGCCTCATTCTGCTCCAGCTGCTCTTCAGGTACCTGGTTCTGTATCTGCTGTTGTTCAGGGGCCTGGCCCTGCCGTTGCTGTGGTTCAGGCACCTGTTCTTGCCCCTGAAATTCCTCTGGCACCTGGTCCAGATCTTGTGGCTGTTCTGATATTTGGGCCTGGCCTTGAATCTGCTGCTCTCTTTTGGGTACTCTGGCCTGTATTAATAGAGGCCTGGGTACCTTACCCTGAGCCTGTAGTGGCATGAGCACCCGAGCTGCCCGCCGTAGTCGGGGAGGCGCCCTGATATGCATCTGTAGAGGCCTAGGTGCCTTCACCTTACCCTGAGCCTGTAGTGGCATGAACACCTGAGCTGCCCCTTGTAGTCGTTGAGGTGCCTGCGCTTGCCTCTGTAGAGGCCTAGGTGCGTTCTCCTGAGCCTGTAGTGGCATGTGCATCTTGGCTGCCCCCTGGAGTTGCTGAAGTGCCTGGACCTGTGAGTCTTCTTGATCAGGTAACCATCTCGGCTGAGAGGGTTCTCCATGCAGGACTCTAAGTGGCCTGCATCGGCTGCTGGTTGGCAATCTCAGAAGCTCATGAGTGCAGGAGGGTCCCCTGAAACAAACAAGTGATGATCATACAATTAGAATGTCCAGTGCAATGGAGCCATTCTGGGAAATTCTCTTTTTTTAAATGGATAGTCTCTGTAACAATGATATTTTCAATAATTTTGTATTCATCCCTGTAGTGCTTGAAATATCCCTTTTTATTTTTAATAAAAAACTTTTTATTATTAATGTGTTCTCTTATTAATGGAGTCTGATAATCTACCTGGATCATTCTGTTGCCAGGCATTAAGTAGTAGTAATAAAAATTTGTTCTCAACTTTTCCATTCAATATTTCTTGAAAAAAGATCTGTTATTTGGTATATCCAAAAGTATTAAATATTTCTGAGTCAAAGGCAACAGTATGGAATCAACTGCCCCAAGTGAATTGCTATTATCCAGTTATATACACCATTTATCTAACATACCTGAATCTTTTTATAGTGTAATGTTCCTTAATAGCTTCTTCTCTTTCAAAGATCAGAGGTATCCCTACATATGAAAAAGAAAAAAAAAACACAAAAACTATAGTACACATAAAGTCAGCAGAGATGCATGCAATCAATCTTAGTGACTTTGGCCCTTATTAATGTTCAAGATGTAGATTTAATTCCCTAGGGGGAAAAATACCTCTCCAAACACATAATTGATTATTGCTGTGGACAAAAGTCTAGCTGCTAGGCCCACTTTTGCATTGCCTGCAGATTAAATTTTCTGGGCAAAGAAAGAAACTTTACCAAACTGCTTGTAATTCTAAATTAGAATAGATAATAAGACAAGAGAAACTCTGAACAGCTAATGTGCCTGACTTACAGCTAAGGGATCTAAATATGAGGACTGCATGGCTTGGGACTGATCTTTAGTCTTTTTAATGAGAAGGTAAAAATCTCAGTTCTGGGTTTCACACTTAACACATTTAAAACATCCAGCTTCTTTCCTTTCACCTTTGCCATTATTATTGACATATAAAAGCTTTAAAAACAGAAAGTTTTCTTTCAAATTTCTTATAGTAGAATGTCTAGGGCAACTATATTGACATCGTCAGTGTAAGCGCCATGTAGATGAGAGTTTTCCTGCAGATACCATTCTGGAAAACTCGTGCCTCTGGGAGTTAGCAAATTAGTAGATGTGTGGTTTTCCTTCATCCATTTGAGAACTGGCTGGGTTCTGTGATGTACATCTGGTAACTTCATCCCCAGATGTAATCAAATCATCCTACTATTCCTCACCTCTAAACAGGACACATCCAGTTACCCAGATGGCAGCTGATGGAAGGATGTTTGTGATCTTGTTCAGCTCCCTCTCCTTCACTCCATTTTTACCCTCAACCTTGCTGTGATCCCCCAAACTAAATGTGGAATATGCCACAGAGCCTACATAGTTAACACTTGCCTGGATTTGATGAAAATCCATCCCATTATATTGGATATAAATAGAAACTTGCATTCATTTGTTTATATTAGTCCCTTTAATTAAATCTTATAGTTGAAGTTAGTATAGTACATAAAATGAGCTTTATATCATGCAGAAACATTACTTTAACATTAACAGTCCATAAGTGGTTAATTACAAACCCACTTATCTTAGTGGAGTCAGTTAAAAAATAAGCCGAAAAACAACCATAAAATATAGGGTTTTTTTCCGTTTATTTATATTGTTTAATTAGTAGCTAGCTTAAAATCACCAAATCACAAAATTCTATTTGAGGCTTTCCAGGACTTTGTAGATATAAGCACTTGCCATACAAAACTGGCAACAGTGAATAACCTTGTATCTACACATACTGAGGCAAGAAGGAATTAAATGAGCAAAAACACATGGCATATTATCAGAAAAACTAAATACAGAAGGCCTCAGTATTTTTACCTTCCACATAATTCATAAACAAATACTCTTTTTCTGAATACAGTGAGTAAATCATCTATCATTCTAGTAAAATACGACTTGACAGAGTCTACCTTTTTTCTGTCTTTTTTTGATGATTGCTGTAAGATGCTTCGTCAATGACTCAACAACATGTCGCTCATTTTTGATATTGTGAACAAATGGGTGATGAAGCATGTTTGCAGAAGTAGGACGGAATAGGAAGTTTTTTATCATGCATTTTCCCATGAAATTGTGGAACTTGCGGGACCTAAAAGAAAGGAGTTGAAGGAATGAAGACATTCGCTGGCCTGCAACCTCTTCCCGTCCCCAACCACATGGCACTGTGAAGGTCTTATTTCTGGGGAGAGTTGCCTCTATTTCTAATTGTCATTTCAATGAGCAAATATCCTACGGCTTGACAATACACATTACAGAGCAAAAAGAAACCACAGTCAATATAATTTTCTACCCAAATAATAGTAGAAACTTCAATGAGTTCAGCTGTACAGCTCTATGTACCTGGTAAAAATGCAAGTGATGATATATATGGCAATGAAATGCTTGATGTGAGATATAATACACACACACACATACACACAGCCAATGAGGCAAGATTTGTCAGTCCATAATGCTCATAACTGTCAAGCCTGAATGTTTCCCTTGATTATACACAGTGTTAGCTTCAGACGCCTGGCTGTACCAGGACTAAGTAATCTTTTAAAATCGTCCCACGAATACAGTTGTGAGCAAAAAGGCTGAAATGTGTGCAATGGGTTAAACTGAATCACAAGGGAAAATGTCAGTAATCAAATCATGGTTACCAGTTTAAAGTACTAGATCAGAAATCTTCAGAGAGAAGGATCCCCACATTTACTTGACCCATAGCACCATGGGAAAACAAGTTCTCTGCCCTATCTCTGTGCATGTCTATGTGAATGGACCACCCAACAGAACTATATATTACAACCACTAACTGACTATCGAGGCACAGTAAGACACTGCACAAATGATGGGCAATTCACAATGTTACTGGGGAAAAAACTGAATCTGCCTTTTAGTGGCAGGACAGTAATATTGTCCTAATTGACTATGAATGATCTTACTTACTTGTAGCTAGCTAACTAGTTCTTAATGAAAATTGGTCAGTTAGATTTCCCTGTTAAAATGCTGGATTTTAGGAAACACTGTCCAATAAAGATGGTGAAGCAAAACTGATAAAATGAATTAAAACCTCTTTGCTACACAAAATGTCAAGTCAGTGTATTTAGGAGATCAAGACATTCATCTTTACCATCCACTGGATTTGACTGTAGGTGCAGATTCCCGCAAAATGACAAAAAGAGCTTCCAAGGGCTGAAGGTTACACAGAGCTGTGAAGGGAAATAGAGAATTTTAGAAAGAATGAGAAGGGTATCTGCAGAGCACTCTCCATGATCCAGAGGGGATTCTCAGTGTTCTTTTACATATCCTATTTTACACACATTAGGGGAGGATAGGTACAAAATAATGTACTTAAAGGAAAGGCTCATTTTATACACAAACATTGTCTTATATGATTCTAAAGTTTCATCAACACTGTGTGTAACAAATCAATAATAAATTAGACTACATTGTTTTTGAAATTGTGGTTGATGATTTTATCTGGAAAAGTTAACAAAAACTGGAGACAAACACTGATTGGTGTTTCTGTACAAGTATAGACAAGAATATGTAATTATAGAATTCAGTCAATCAAATTAGTAGCTAAACACAATAATACATAAAGAAGCTTGGTTGAGTAGTCTAGAAAGCTGAGAAGAATATATTTTGGGAGCTGAGAGTCCTAGAAAAAGAGGCAGTTTGAGTATAACAAACTGTGAAGAACATGCCTTCTAGAATAATATCATTTGGATACAAATACTGGCTTTGCCTTTGTGATCTTTAGCAACTTACTTAACCTTTATGTGTCCCAGTTTCTACTTCTGAAAAACAGGAAATACAGCAAGAACACCTTCCAAAACTTGCTGTGAGAATCAGTAAACTACAAGTCAAAGTGTCTGACATGTAGTAGGTGCTTAAAATATTTACTGTTCAAATCTGTGACAAATTACTGGGCATTCACTATGTTTTTCATAAACACAAGCATTCAAAGAAGTTATTCTAATATTGCTATTTGAACTGTCTCACTGGTTTGAGAACTCTAGGTTTTTCTCTAAGTTTTTTTCCTTAATTTTTATAATTAATATAAAAGGAACAAATTTCATATATTTCATATATACAAGTTTTAAGAGCATACTGATACTTCCCATCCTATTTTCCCTCCCTCCCTCACTCTCACCTTCCCTCCAACTCCTTTCTTATTTTTCTTTTAATTGTTACAATGACATACTTTCAATTTACTTTATAATCATAAGCTTAAGCATTCACTAAATAAAGAATTCAACAAGTATTAAGTAGAGAAACCACTATTCCTCAGGAGTATAGACAGGGATATAAACAATGATCAAATCTCAAAATGTCAATTTTGCTCATATGCATTAGTTTTTTTTGTACTCTGCATATTAGTTACTAAAATATGTATCTTAACATCCATACCTATATGTTTAATGCATAAAAGCCAAGGCATGGAATCAATGTAGGTGTCCACTGTGGATGACTTGATAAAGAAAAAGTGCTTTATATATATAGTGAAACAGTATTCACCCATAAAAAAGAATGAGATCCTGAGGCTGGTGCTGTGGCACAGCATGTTATGCCACTACCTGCAATGCCAGCATCCCATATCAGAACATCAGGTTGAGTACTGCCTGCTCTGCTTTCGATGTACTTGGGAAAGCAGTGGAAAATGGTCCTGGGCTAGTAGGTAAAGCCACAGCCTGCAAGCACTGGCATTCCATATGGGTGCCAGTTCAAATCTTGGCTGCTCCAAATCCAATACAGCTCCCTGCAAATGTGCCTGGTAAGCAGAAGATGGCCCAAGTGCTTTGGCCCCTGAACCCATATGGGAGACCCAGAAGAAATCCTGGCTTCTGGCTTTAGCCTGGCGCAAGCCCTGGACATTGTGGCCATTTGGGGAGTGAACTAGCAGATGGAAGACTTCTCTCTCTCTCCCTTTGCCTCTCTCTGTAACTCTGACTTTCAAATAAAGTAAATGAATCTTTACAAAAAAAGAAAGAAAGAAAATGGTCCAAGTACTTGGGCCACTGTACCCATGTGGGAGACCTGGATGGAGTTTCAGGCTCCTGACTTCATAGTGGTACAACCCTGGCCATTGTGACCATTTGGGGGAATGAACTGCATATGGAAGATCACTCTCTCTTCTCTCTATGGTCTCTCCCTTTCTCTGTCATTCAGCCTTTCAAATAGAAAAATCTCAAAAAAGAAGAAGATAGTTACATGCATTGTACTGGAGGGCTACATCACAGAAAGACAAATGCCACATATCTCACTTATTCTAGGGTACATCAATATGTTTGTGGACAAATGGAATTACAAGATAGGTTTATTTTGGTGCAAAACCCTTTGAAACCCAGGAATACATGGGGTCTTCAATAAGTTCATGAAAATGCATATTATGAAAAAATGATGTATACATTTCAAAGATTTTTTGCACCAAAGTAAACTCATTTTTAATTCCATTTTTCCATGAACTTTTGTAATACTCTGGTAAGTATAATCTAAAGTTGATCTTAAAGAAGTAGGGAACAGAACAGTGGTTACCAGAGCCTTGGAAGGGTATGAGGGAGAGAGGGTGGCTAATGGACACAGGAGTGCAGTTGGCTCTTCTATAGCACAGTAGGATAACCATGGTTGAGAGCAATTAATGGAATATTTCAAAAGAACAAGCAAGAATTTGAATGCTCCAAATACAAAGAAATTATACACATCTGAGGTGATAAATAGGCTAGTTACCCTGTTCTGAATGATTATTACATATTGATTACATATATTGAAATGCCATACTGTACCCCACAAACATGTACAATTACTATGTGTCAATAACAGTATATTAAAATAATTAACAATTATGTGCCTCATGTCACTTATTTCCTGTTATGTTTTGATGAAAGAAAATTGGCAGTGCCAAAAATCTCCAATCGAGATCCACAGCATGAACTTTGTTAAACACTACAAGTGTGACTTTTATGGGAACACAGTTTGATATTAATGACTCTTCATAGAGACATCCTTTCCCCACAATACATCATCAGGAGACCTACAATTCCAAACTGCCCTACAAACAAAAAGATAAAAGAATCTCCAGGATGATTTTATTGGGGTGATAAAAAGGCAACTGTTCAAAGGTCAAGCTTTGTTCTCAATTACACACAATATGAATTAATACAAGGTGAGGGCTTATAACTGAGGGCAGAATTAGCTATAAGCTCAAACAATAAGGATCACATTGGATTTTTTTTATTCCTTTACTATGCCTAGTAATTTACCAATTTGTGTCCTTTAAACATATTGTGAGATTGTACAATATGAAACAGTGTATATAAAGAGAATCGAAAATGAATCTTGATGTGAATGGAAGGGGAGAGGGAGTGGGAAAGGGGAGGGTTGTGGGTGGGAGGGACGGTATGGGGGGGAAAGCCATTGTAACCCATGAGTCGTACTTTGGAAATTTATATTCATTAAATAAAAGATAAAATAAAAAAAATAAAAAAAAAACACTTGTCATTCACTTTATTGACAACTTTAGAGGTCAATTAGGTAAGTTTCATTAAGGAATAAGAACATTCCATAAAGGAATGGAACACAGGGTGGATACAAGATCTATGTCAACAGCAGCTGTGGATGGTTTCATAACTAGTCCAATTTTAGGAATGTTGGTAAGTGTCCTCTCCAGCCCATATCTCATAACACTGTCTAAATGTTAACTATTACAGGCCCAATATATCAAAATAGAAAACCTTTAAAATACATATCCCTTAAGAGGCTGGGCACATATTAAGCTAGGCTTAGGCAGAACCTGATGAACTAATGTGGTTTATTCCCAATACATGTTGAGATCTGAAGGAATCTTCTGAATACTGAAGAAATAGGCCTCTTGATGGGACAAAGGTGAATTTGAATCATAAAGCACCAAGATAAAGATTGGCATGGTGTGTGAGAGAGGGATGCTGCAAGGAATGGAAGCGGAACTATTAAGTGAGGATCACTGACAATATTAAAAATAATTTATCCAATATCAGGGAGTATGTCAAAATGGGGAAAGATAGAGTACAGACTAAGTTGGCTTGTGCAGACTGCAAGGAAGGGGAAGTCAGAGAAAATTGTTGACCTTATCCTGCTTCTCTTCCAAGCAAAGTTTCACTTAGGTATTAAGAATAGAGAAGTTAGGGACAGCACTATGGCATAGTAAGCTAAGTCTCTGCCTGTGGTGTCAGAATCCCATACAAGCGCTTGTTCTAATCCTGGCTGCTCCTCTTCCATTCCAGCTCTCTGCTATGGCCTGTGAAAGCAGTAGAAGATGGCCCAAGCACTTGGGCCCCTGTACCCACGTGGGAGACCCGGAAGGAGCTCCTGGCTCCTGGCTTTGGATAAGCTTAGCTCTGGCCATTGTGGCCATTTGGGGAGTGAACCAGCAGATGGAAGACCTTTCTCTGTCTCTCCCTCTCACTGTCTGTAACTCTACCTCTCAAATAAATAAACCTTAAAAAAAAAAAAAAACAGAGATGTTAGGAATCTCATTTATTCAACAGTAACCAGCCTATGAGATTCTGTTGTTTTATTGACTACTAGTATTCTGGTCTTGGTTTAAAGATCTTTTGGTTTGAATTCCACATTGAAATTGTGAAAGAAAGGGGCTGGTGCTGTGGTATAGCAAGCGAAGCCACTGCCTGCAGTGCTGGCATCCCACATGGGCACCCGTTCTAGTCCCGGCTGCTCCACTTTCGATCCAGCTCTCTGCCGTGGCCTGGGAAAGCAGTGGAAGGTGGCCCAAGTCCTTGGGCCCCTGCACCCACATGGGAGACCTGGAAGAAGATCCTGGATCCTGGCTTCAGATCAGTGCAGCTCCAGCCATTGAGGCCATCTGGGGAGTGAAACAGCAAATGGAAGATCTCTCTCTCTGCCTCTGCCTCTCTATAACTCTGCTTTTCAAATAAATAAATAAATCTTAAAAATAAAAAATTCCATGAGAGATTTACCAAAGAAAGATCAAAGGAAGAGAATTTTACTATCTGAATTTCGGAGGTCACTATCGGATAACTGCCACTTTGGGAAACCATCCCCTCTGAGATGAGAATTATCATAACTTGGAGAATTTCTGCAGTTTATTTCATGCCACTCATTTCCATGTAAAGTTCATACTCCAGGAAATAATGGAAGCTGCTGAAAGAGAAATGTTTTAGTAGGGTAGCTATCTACATTTCTCAAGCCCAAACTTGTGCCATTCCAATTAGTTCTCCAGACAGGGGGGCCCTATTTTCTCTCCTTGTGAGTTCAGAAAATCCTGGTGCTCACTTTTCTTTTCCAAGCAGCTTGCTTTTTACAAACCCTGTGCAAGACTCCCCTGCACTACTCTGCGAGTTTGTTCATCATCCTATTTTTTCTTGTAATACACACAGTAAAGCAACAAAAAAAGGTGAACCAAGAAGCACAAACCTAAAAAAGCACAGAAAGGTGATTTTTTTTTGGTGAGGCACACTCAAAAACAATGGGAAAAAAGATAGTACTTGATTCAGTAATGCATCCTAACTAAATTTGTACATCAATACTAATATGAGCTACCATATTGTGAATTCAAGGAGAAAAGGAGTGTGGGAAGAAAGAGAAAGGGGGGGAGAGAGAGAGAAAGAGGAAGAAAGAGTAAAATTCAGAAAGAAGGAAGAGGAGGAGGTGGGGAGAAGCTTCTGCATAGTCTAACATAATTTAAATGTTTCCCAAACACATATAGTCAGGAGACTATATTCTGTATCATTTCCACTTTATATATGTGGCATATGTAAAGCTTTACATTTGAATCTTTTTAATCATTCAATTTATATTCACTCAACTTGGGTACCTGTAGTTTAGGAGCACTAGAAAAGAGCCAGCACCAATCAGATCTCCACAACCACCTTAGCTTTATCAAACTTTGCTTTGATACCCACAGAACATGAGAAATTCTCAACAATTAAGTCACCACTATTTGTACTCCTTAAAATTCCTCCCTTTAGCTTTGAAATCCAGTGCTAAGATAGTTCAAGCTTATAAAGCTTGGTGGGTGAACATTGTGAAGGTGGAGCATACAGGAACAAGGGAACATATGCAATCTGTTTGGGAGGGAACAAAGCAATCTCGCTCCCACCCCCCAAAACACATACTCCAAGTTATTTCTTTCACTTATGCAATACTACTGTGAATGTATTATCATAGATACATTGGATTTAGATGTTGAGGACAATAAATATGCCATGCTGTGGAGTCCGACATTAGGCAGTTATCAGTTATGCCCAAGTTCATATTCCATTCTCACTTCCCTATCAATGTCTTGAGAGAATAGGATGCTGACAGGCCATTTAAATCATAATGAGTGGGAGACACCAGAGGAAATTGTGAAGGGCACTGGGGTGACTGAAAGGAGCAAAGATATCAAAGGGGAACTGGATTGACTCCTGAGGAAACCCAACTTAGCTCCCAACATTGCTGTGTCCGGCTCTACTTCAGTGAACTACTGGAGTATTTTCTCAACGATCACAGCCTGAAGCAGCAGCAATGTGTGACTGTAAATGTTCTGGAACATATATATTCCACTAGTCAATTGAGACTATAATGTCTTTGGACTTCAGTTGCTCAGGACTGTCAGGACCAAACACTACTGAGACTAAATTGAAACAACAGTCAGCCTAAAATAAGAGAGTATAAAAAGAAAAGCATAGGCTGTTTTATATACCCCAATCTGTCCACACTAACAAATTCATTTGGTCATCACTGAAAAGGCCATCACTCATAGCTTGACACATAGTGGGACGCCTGTGTGACCAGAAGAAACTGACTGGTACAAGTAGTGATCTCAAATTCTTCCAGAAAAACATATTTGTATAGCGTACATCCTTAAACTTTAGAAAATATTACGTATTTTTACTCACGAGGAGCCCCTTCAGCCATTTCAATTGCAGTGATTCCCACAGACCACACATCACTCTGCAAAGGAAAGGAGGACAAAAAAAAAAGTCACTCAAAAATTGGAAACCGGTGGTATTTAGAACCTCAAAACAATCTTTGGCTGGGGATGAGGGTGCCAATGTCAGTGGCAATTTTTGGATATTCTTTTTAAAAAGATTTTTTATTTATTTTATTTTGAAAATCAGAGTTGCAGAGTCAGAGTTGCAGTGACAGAGGCAGAGAGAGGGAGAGCGATCTTTCAACCACTGATTCACTCCCCAAATGGCCGCCATGAACCAGGCTGAAGCTAGGAGCCTAGATTCCATCTGAGCCTCCCACATGGTTGCAGGGTGCCAAGCACTGGAGCCATCCTCTGCTGCTTTCCCAGGTACATTAGCAGGGAATTGGATTGGAAATGGAGTGGTTGGGACACGAACCAGCACCCATATGGGATGTGTCACAAACTGCAGACCAACTCACTGCACCACAATACTGGCCCCTTCTGAGTGTCCTATAATGAAGTTATAGGGAGACATCTGAGCTTTTAACCAGCCAATATTTCTTACTCTACAGCAGGTTGAGGTGGAGTCCAGTTTAGACAAAGTTCATCTTGAATACACTGAGAGTGTTGCTTAAGTGAAATGCCAAAATTGCCGTAAGAAAGTCCAACTACATAGACACACAAGCTATGTGATCTCGGGCAAAAGATTTAACTTGGTGTATTTTAATGTCATTCTATAAAATGGTGATAATAATAGTATCCACCTCAATGGACTCCTCTGTGTATATACATGTATATGTGTATCATATATGCACATATTTACATGTAAATACATAACATCAGAGGATAGCGCTGTGATGTAGTGAGTAAAGCTGCCACCTGCAGTGTCAGCATCCCTTAAAGGCGCCGGTTCGAAACCTGGCTCCACTTCCGATCCAGCTCTCTGCTATGGCCTGGGAAAGCAGTGGAAGAAGTCCTTGGGACTCTGGACCTGCATGGGAGACCCAAAGAAGCTCCCAGCTCCTGGCTTCAGAATGGTGCAGTTTCAGCTGTTGTGGCCAATTGGAGAGTGAACCAGCAGATGGAAGACTCCCCCCACCCCGCCTCTCCTTCTCTGTGTAACTCTGACTTTCAAATAAATAAATAAATCTTTAAAAAATACATAACATCAATTAAGTATACTCTGTGGAAGGGGCACAGGACTAGAGACACACTGTATGACTGAATGACTTCTAAACAAATTGATTGCATTTTAGAAAGTAGGGTTATAGTTCTGTTAGCTTCAGTTGTTGTGAAATTTTCTTTCAGCCTCACAGGACAAAAAAATTTAAAAAATGGAATACAAGTGAAAGCCCATGGAAGACTGCTATATGCTTTATATGGTTGTAAAGTATTGTTTTTACAATAAGCCACTTGAAGAACTCACACTTGCATAGTCTCCATAGTTTCTGATATATCTGATATAGCACTGAACATATAACAGGCGCCCAGTGAATGATTATTTTGCAGATCAAGCAGAGGGCATTTAAGGAAGAGATGAGACTTAAATTAATCAACTTCAAGTATTAAGTCTTAAGTTCCACACTGGGAGACCACAATGAATTGTTTGGATGACTTATGATGTGGAGACTGAGTGAGGTTTTTCCAGTCTATAGTAAATGGAGAGTTTTCTTCCCACATCAGCTTTTTGAAATGTGTACATAGATGTATATTGTCCAAATTGCTGTTTCAGTGGAAATTTTAATAAATAGCACGAATTGTTACTTAATTTGTCTATCCCACTGGTTTTCTGTGGTTTGGAGGTGAACCATGCCAAGGATTGTCTACATTTCCCCAAGTAATCAAATTATTATTATTTTTCTCTTTGGAGCTAAGTTACTGCAGGGATTAATAATTGGCTTTACATTTGTTCATTTTTAAATTTACAAAGCCCTCTGACCCTGAAAGCTAAATTTCAATATAAAGCCACGTAACATAATAGTTTAACCATGGAGTTACCAGGAACAAGAACTAGATATTCTACCTCAAATCCCAGTAACTCCCAATGGTCTACTTTGTCTACATTCTTAGAATGTATTATTTTTATGCACACAATCTAACCACATATAAGAATACAGGATAGTATTTCATATTTGAGTTTAATGTGGAAGGTGGATCCATGCATTTTATTATTTTTATTACTCAAAATCAATGATAATCAAAATCCCTTCCAAAATGTTGTCCCCACTCTATGAATTCTCACACTCACTCGGTAATCATAGGAGCGTCTCGGGTCCTCGTCACAGTTAATCACCTCAGGTGCCATCCAGTATGGTGTCCCAATGAAGCTATTTCTCCTTCCATTAGTTCTGCTTACCTGGGCACTCACTCCAAAATCCACTGCAAAATTCAGCATATGTCAAAATAATTCATCAGCAACAGAAAGCTCAATAAGTTATTGCTTTAACTTGGAAAGCCAATACAAAAGCCACAATGGATAACAGATTTTCATTCCAGCCCAGCAAACTTTACACTGAAGTCTACTCCAGGAATACTGGGAAATAAGCTTTTGCTGCTATTTATGTTGGAATGAGACTCTGCAGTGCTATTATAAATCTACAGTAGGTTTGGCTGAATGTTTACCATGAATATTAAAAATAAAGTTCTATTGGTACGCCCTGAACCTCTCAAGCGATAACATATGTAGTGTCTGGGCCTGCCACCAAGCAGGAAGAAGAACAGCATTATAAGCGACATCTAAGAAATCTAAAACCTATCAGCAGTTGATTAGGAAGCTCACTCATGACATAAGAAAGTCCTACTGCATTGACTAAGAAAAATATGTTTCCTGCTAGAATTTAGTTTAACTTCTTGCACAGATCCTCTGAATGAGATGTAAATGTTTACTGCAGAATCTATACCTTAACTTAGACTATAAAAGTTCAGTCTTCATCTGTGGGATACATTATAACAAAATATTTAATATGGTATCCTCAGAAACAGTAGGGAAAAAAGAGGCTAAAGTAGACTAGGATTATTGATTCCAGAAGCATAAGACAAGGATGAAAAATGAAGGAGATTTTCTAATTTAGAATGGTTTCCAGGAATCTAGAGGATGGCAAACCAAATTGACTGAAAAGCAGCTTGAAGAATTTAGGAGAAGAAAAGGAAAAAGAAAAAGTAATAGTTAAAGGCATCTTCAATAAAAGATATAATACAAACAACTGCAAAATTGTCTATAATATTGTAAAGAACACCACAGTGTGTTGCAGGCTCATAATATAGATTTTTTTTATTAGAAATAGTTTACATCAGAGCTCAGCATTCTCACTATCCCTGAGGGCCAAATTTAAGTGCCAAGAAATATCTATAAATGCTCTCATCTGATATATGGCATATATCCAGGGAAGAAAATGAAAGAAAAGAATGGAAGACAGAGTAGCAAATAAACAAAAAGGAAAAAAAAAATTAAGAAAACAGAATGCTCAAAGTGAGATAAAAGATAGAGATGAAGCCTCAAAAGTGGTAGAATTTAACCTTTTCTTTTATTACTTTAGGGACTGGAATATGAAGATAGGTCATCAACTTAAAATGCAATGTAATCATTATCCTGTCTCTTTCCTTTCTGTCACTTTTTTTTTTTTTGGCACTTTGCAGTTTGCCTCTACAGCCGTCTCCTTATAATATGTTGCTTAAGATATGAGGATCTCTCAAAAAGTCTGTGGAAAACTGATTAAAAGATAGGTTTGTTTTGCTGTAAAAACTTGGAAATCCATGCATAGTTTTTTCATAATAACTATTTTCCATGTATTTATGAAGGCCTCTTATATGCACACATTTCATTTTTTGCACCAAAATAAGCTAACCTTTTAATTTTCTTTTCGACTAAATTTTGAAGTACTCTTGTATGCATAAGAAATCTAAAACTAATTTTGTAAGGATTATAGATAAAACTGCTTGATTAAATTTGATTCCAGCACTAAAAGTTCTCTCTTCTAGAGTAAAGTACATTAGTTTTACAACATGGGCTTTGTGTACATTTCTCTTTGGTGTGTTGCAAATGGCCAGGAAGGTCAACTTGACCCAAGTATATGGCAATGTCACTCTGTTAACAGAGTTTAGTCCTATGGAAGATCATCTATCCTGCACATTTAAAATGTGGAATCTACATGTCCCTCGTGTATTTTAATACAGTCTCTTAAAATTGTGCTTCTACCTTTGTATCATTTAGACACTAAAGGGTAATATACTTTCTTGAAACTTTGACTTATTTCCAAAGCAACTATTACCTCATGCCTCTTTTACAAATGTTTCATGAAAAATGTTGTCAACGAATGAACAAAATCTCTATTCTCATTCTATATGCTTAGCTAGAAGATAGGAACTATCTCAGTCAGATTAAAAAGACATGTTAGGAAGAGCTGATATAGTTAAAAATAATATAGATGATTTATGTCCTATATCGATGACGTTATCTGTCATTGCATAGTACTGACATTATTTATATGGCATTATTTAAAAACTAACCATTGATGTGTGTATTTTAATGTTAAATTATGTGATACATTCAACCATGTGTGCCTGTAAAACAATATGCGGCTATTTTGAAATAAGTTAGGCCACTGTGAATACTGGATTAGAAAGCTGGGGACTTTCTGGTCTTTTGGTTTTTAATTCTGAATTTGATTTAGACAATTGAGGCATCATTTCCAATCAACACCATTTGTTCAAATGTTTGATGGAAAATTCCATAGGAATGATTTGTACCTAAGTAATTTAAAAGTTCTTTGAGATTTTGGGGGAAATAAGGCTCTGCAACTTGAAAAAATTTTCTTTGCTCTTTACTCCTGTCCATGACAAAGAAACTTCTGCATGAAAAATACTCAGTTTAATTACTGAGATAAATTTAAGAGCTATCTGTAATAGGGGATAAAACAATGCTCATAAAGTAAACCACCCATTAAAAGTTAAAAGTTATTTTATCTCTACGCTTTCAAAGAATCAATTCAGTGCATTCTCTTTTTTTTGTCCTCCCTCTCCGCCCAAACAACTTTTTAAATTTTGGCTGGTTTTGTAAACCGGGAAGCCCTAGCTCAACTACGTGGAGGATTTTCGCAGGGACGTGATAGCACAATTATCTCATGTAGATGTTTTGTACCTCACCTCAAACATCGTGGGAAAACACTTACCGAGTTTTACTTCAGCTGTATGAGTCAGGAGTACATTCTGACCCTTGATGTCCCGGTGGATTACTCGGTGTGCATGAAGGTGAGCTAGACCCTGTATATACAAAACAAAAAAGCCACATCAGTATAGGTGTTTTTCTTTTTTCTGGTACTCTTCTTAGTATTTTTGGAAAAGCCTTTGGTAAAAGAAATGGTCCAGATTTTCTTTTTCAGACAAAATACTTTCTTTAGGCTGGAATTACTACAACCATTTCCCAGAAATACTACTTTTGGCTATAAGGAAAGGAAAATAAATCAGGACACCCATGAAAGAAAAGGAACACCAAAAAGTAATGTTTGTATACATTGGGCCACTTTACCTTCCTTTCTTGCTTCCATATTTCCAACTAACCATAAGAGTAAAATCCTGGACATCTTAAATATCATAGCTCAGCCACCGTTTTGCTCTATTCCTCATCCAACCATTTGTTTAGTCCAAAATATTTTCTAGTCAGCCTTGTAGGCTGAGAATTTGGAGGAATATGGAAACTCATTTTAAAGCTTTTGCAATTTGTGTTGGCTTCCCTTGCTGGCTTCAGCCTATTCACCACTAAAACTAACCCGTGACCTGGCTACACCATGACATGGTATGCAGTATTAGGCTGCAATGAGATTGCTCCAGACACTAACTGGGGATTAATCATAGAAGTAGCAATTTACAAGGCTAACATTTAGTGAGTTCTTGTTCTTTCCCAGATACTGTGCTATATGGTTTATGTGAAGTAAATTATTAAATCCTCAAAGCAAATCTTTGAGGAAGGTATAAATACCATCCTGTATCAGATGAGGAAAGTGAGACTTGGAGAAATTAAGTAACTGATTCAAAGTTACACTGCTAATAACACAGTGAACCAGAATTTAAATTCAGTCCAAAGCATGGACTCTTAACCAATTGTACCATGACTATAAGTGAATACAACTACATGGGAAGAAGGGCATCTGTCCCAGTACGAGTGCTGCTGCTCAGTTCTTTTAGTATCTTTCTTGCATGATCCTAAGCACTTAAAGCATAAAGAAAATTCTCAGTTTTATAAATCAAGAAGGCAGTCGCTCTCTCCTGATTGGGTGTTAGAAATAAGGAAAAATAGAGCAGTGTTCACAGAACATATTGGTATGCAAGGATACATAAGGTTTGGGCCTTTCTGGGGAATATTTACTTCTCCTGATTCACCTTAAGTCATGATGATAGTACCAAGCTTTTTAAAACAGAACTTTAAATATAATAACATAACCAATAATCCAAGTGGTCATTTCCACGATCCATTTAACACAGTGGTCCAAATCTGACAGTCATTAAAGACCATGATTTGGGGTGACCTGGACACTCATCTTGCCATCTACCTTAAAATTTAAAGACATCCCCTGACCATCTACTTCCTCCAAAGCTTTTTGGCCATTTTAG
This sequence comes from Oryctolagus cuniculus, assembly GCF_964237555.1. NCBI lineage: Eukaryota > Metazoa > Chordata > Mammalia > Lagomorpha > Leporidae > Oryctolagus > Oryctolagus cuniculus. Next base: position 87,357,370 of record NC_091453.1, read on the forward strand.
GTTTCTTCACACAGATAGTACATTTGGAGCTCATGAATCATCAGATATGAGCAGGTCTAAAGTACATTGTATATATTATTTCCTGGCTCTCAAGACCAGGGGAGAATGACTCTATGAAGACTCACCTGAAGGATTTCTCGGCAGATATAAGCAATCCAGTCTTCTTTTAAACTCTGATTTCTGGTCATCCTCACTACGTCAGTGACTGAGCCTGCTGCACATAACTCCATCACCATCTGCAGGGAATTCAACAAAGTATCAAGAGTTAGAGAGTCATTCTCTGAAAATATATGAAGAGTTTTAGTCCAAGTGGCTCATATTTATAAGTATTCTTCGGAGACTAAGGCATTGCAAAGACTGGCTCAGTTGTCTGGTAGAAGACTCCAGAGCCTAGAGGAATTAGAAAAAGTTGGATAAAACTCAAAGATTTGTACAGGAAGGGAAGCTAGCTACCATACCAGGGATATTAAACCAGGAGGTGGGATTTGAGCTAAGCCCTAAGATAGGTAGTATTTGGACATACTTGGAAGGAAGAACATTCGGTTTATGAAAAACCCAGTGAACACATGCCCTTATAAAGAAGTTTGGCCAGGGGACAAAGCTGAACGATGACTGGCATGGAAAGGAAAGGACAGTTGAGGGAGCAGTCTGGAGGTAGAGAAACGGGATACAGAGAGTCTCAGAATCATTTGCATTTCAATCTTAAGACTAAGGGTTGATTTTTGTTGCTCTGTTTCTATTTTCACATCCTAGATTATTTTTCCCAAGATACTGTCAAACAACAATTCCAAGGAGGAATCTGTCAATTGCATTTCTGTAGAATAATTTCTTCCAAATGTGATTACTGCTAAGGAAAGCTTATTTGAAACCCAACATCTTTGACAGCATTTCATTCAGATTTTATTGTATTACAAACATGATTTCTCAGAAAATTTACTTTTTCCACCAATGAATTGAGTGCCAAACTAGTAAATTTCTCTCCAGATAATATTAGCTAACTAGAGGACAGAACAATGTGAAAGAGAATATAACCATTATAATCAACAGAGCAAGCTTTTCTTTAAGTGCAGGTTTATGTATTACTGTCAATGTCAAAACTGCTTTATCAAAAGGGCAAAACATAGCATTATAAAACTGTAGACAAGTTAGTTGTTCCCATGAATCAGTGGAAGCAAAAGGATAAATTCAAAATAATGATATTCAAAAAAGTCTACCTTAATTTCTTTTTAGAATATTAAGTTCTACTTTTCAGAACACTACTCCTCTACTTTACTGTGGTTCACCACTGAGGTCATTACACATCTTACATTCAAGGACATTCTCATGAAAAAGAAGGTATGAGACAGCAAACAAAACCAACAATACAGAAATAAATCACAGCAGTTGGATTTTCCTGTGTAGAACTAAGAGTTTACTACAGTAAATGAGCACAACATGTACACTGTTGTAATGGAAGAAAGGGAGCTCATTTTGAACAATGAAAAATCTTAATTAAAACAACTCAACTTGAATGGACCTTGGAAGATCCTAACAATATTACGAGACTCTAAAGAGCCCACGTATAAAAGGAATGTGAGGCATTCGCAATCATTTTCCTAGTTGTATAAGCACAGGTCCTACAACATACACTTTATAAATAGTAGTTATTGAGCTATTCAGTCACTTCCTATTTGATTCTCTGATTTACATAAGAATGGGAGAGGGAGCGGGAGAGGGGAGGGTTGCGGGTGGGAGGGAAGTTATGGGGGGGGGGAGGGGGAAGCCATTGTAATCCATAAGCTGTACTTTGGAAATTTATATTCATTAAATAAAAGTTAAAAAAAATGAGAAAAAAAAAAGAATCTCTGGATCATCCTGTGGAAAAAAAAAACCACTTATTTCCATAAATGATGTCTGTGCTAAATGCCTCAATGCTTTCAGCTTTTACTTCCTCAAGGAAGAGCTTCTCATTTTCCAACTTAATGTCAGTTCCTTTGTTATTCACCCACGTACAAACATGTTATTTATCTCTGACAAATCACACATTCATTTCTGATTATTTGCTTGATGTTGGTGTTTGCAAATAGACAGTAAACTCCAATGGGCTAAGGGCAGGTCTAGTTAGCTTACCTTTGCAGCCCTAGAATCTATCTAGTAGAGTACCTAGCAAATAGATGGTTTTCCAATGAATATATTTTGAATAACAATGTACTGAATGTTAGTTATATATATCCAATAAGGAGGCTGCAATACTTCTCATAGTTTGTGATATTATCAAGAGGAAAACACTTGTTATGTAAAAATATATGAAAAAAAAGCATTAATGTTATGCAGCAATATTTAATAGAACCTCAACTGGAATTGTCAGAGAATAGAGGATTCATGTTTGCTAGACATTTAAGGGAATATGGGGTTAAGTTGAAGACCTCTAAATTTGGTGACTCTCAATGTGTGGTACTCAGATCAGCAACATCAGTATTATCTGTGAACTTATTAGATAATGGAAATTCTTGGTCGGCGCCGTGGCTCACTAGGCTAATCCTCCGCCTGCGATACTGGCACGCCGGGTTCTAGTCCTGGTTGGGGCGCCGGATTCTGTCCCGGTTGCTCCTATTCCAGTCCAGCTCTCTGCTGTGGCCAGGGAGTGCAGTGGAAGATGGCCCAAGTGCTTGGGCCCTGCACCTGCATGGGAGACCAGGAGGAAGCGCCTGGCTCCTGGAGGCCATTTTGGGGGTGAACCAATGGAAGGAAACCTTTCTCTCTGTCTCTCTCTCTCTCACTGTCTAACTCTGCCTGTCAAAGGAAGGAAGGAAGGAAGGAAGGAAGGAAGGAAGGAAGGAAGGAAGGAAGGAAGGAAGGAAGGAAGAAAAGAAATGGAAATTCTTGGACTCACATGCCAGACCTACTATATCTGAGACTTCTGTGAGTGGTCTCAGCAATGTATGTTTTATCAGGCTCTCCAGATTCTGATGCATGCTGAAGTTTGAGAACCACTGTTTCAATTCACCCTCTTGTTGAATACCTTTCTGCTAAAGTCCATTATATAAAATGTAACAGAACCTTTCAGCAACAATTAAAGATCCTTGAAGTTTTCAGTATTATTTTAAAATACTATCATTGACTTGGATTGGAAATGAAAATATAGAAAGTACAGAGGTTACGCATACACTGACCCAGTATATGTTCAAATAGTCTGTTTTTAATAAAGTTCTTAACCAAAGCTCATTTTCTTGCAATTTAGCTATTTATCTTACAGTTGAGAGAAGCAAAAATTCTGGTAACTCTGGTTTATGTAGCATAGTGTCCAGCTAGCCTCTACAATTTATATTTCACTGATCATAGATTTGTGATCCTCCAGGCATAACAAATCATGACTAAAATGTCAAATACCCATTTAGAAAGCATCTTGTAGGAGTTATGTTTATACTTCAGTACATATACTTTCCAACCACTTAAAATGCATCCATATGCTCATGTCAAGTATGAATAGAACTGATATTTATCCAATTATTATTTGATACTCCATCAGGTAGTCTCCACACCATTGAAGATAGTGATTACACAAACTTAAAAGCAGTAAAGCTGTATTTGAAAAGATTTAGTTACATATAATCAATGTTCATATGAGTCCTCCCTCATACCACCAGGCACGCAAATTACTTTCCATATTTTATCACTCTTATCTCCAGGAATCAGAGTGCACTTTGCCATACTACCTTGGGTGGTTGAATACTTAAGTCTTCCTGTAAGTAAACCAAAGTGACATCTCGACTCACACAAAGGTACATCCTTGGCTAAGACTTACTCTTACGGAATAAGATCAGAGTAATTGAAAACATACCCAAAGTTGGTGTCTCTGGCCAGGGGGACTCAGCTTGAAAAACGCACCATAGAAGGACACAATGTTTTTGTGAAAAGAGTACTTTCTCAGAAGGTTGAGTTCAGTACGAAGATCCTCTTCCTCATCCTAGGAAAGAAGAACAGAGAGCAAAGCTCTTAAGCGATGCAATTTAATGACTATGGATAAACTATAGTATATCAACAAAGGAGAATTCTGTAGCAACCCGTTGTATCGTATAGCAATTCACAGTAAAAAAAAAAATCAACTAGAAGTGTCAATGAATTCAGATCCAAGGTTAACTGGGAATTTGGGAGGGGGAAAAAGGTACACTGAGGATCTTTTAATTCAGTGGTTCTAGAATTGTGGTCCCTTGACCAGCAGCATTGGCCAACATATACACTTTTTACTGAATGAAGTTGTTAAATTTTTGACAGGCAGAGTGGACAGTGAGAGAGAGAGACAGAGAGGAAGGTCTTCCTTTTGCCGTTGGTTCACCCTCCAATGGCCACTGCAGCCGGCGCACCGTGCTGATCTGATGGTAGGAGCCAGGTACTTATCCTGGTCTCCCATGGGGTGCAGGGCCCAAGTACTTGGGCCATCCTCCACTGCACTCCCTGGCCACAGCAGAGAGCTGGCCTGGAAGAGGGGCAACCGGGACAGAATCCGGCGCCCCGACCGGGACTAGAACCCGGTGTGCCGGCGCCGCTAGGTGGAGGATTAGCCTAGTGAGCCACGGCACCGGCTGTGCCATCATTATTGCAATTAATTTTGGACACTGTTATTATTCCAAAATGAAATCCCATACTCATATATACAATTCTATCATAAACACACCCTAGTTCTAGGCAACCACTAATTTATCAACTTATCTATTTTGAATATTTTATATAAATGAAATCACATAGTATATGATTCACCTGCATTCTAACAGGTAGCAGTATTTGGCTATTATGAATAATATTTCTATGAGCATTCATGTCAAGTTTTCCTGTTGACACGTTTTTATTTATCTTGAGGATATAAGCAGGAGTGCAACTGTTAGAATTTGTAACTCCATGTTCAACATTTTGACAAAATGGTAAAATGTTTTCTACAGTGACTACATGATCTTCCATTCCCAGCAGCAATGTATAAGAATTCCAATGTCTCCATTCCCTCAGCAATACTTCTTTTGTGTTTTATTATTTTAACTGTTCTAGTGAGTATTAAGTAGTATATTACTGTGGTTTTGATTAGTGAATCTGTTAACTAATGTTGAACATCTTTTCACGTGTTATTGCTCATTATATGTTCTTTGAAAAATGTATAATAAAAAATCTCTTGTCCCATTTGAAACAGTTGTCTTTTATTATCGAGCTATAATAGTTCTTCATATATTCTAGACAATTTGCAAATATTTTGTCCCAGATTGTGAGTTGTCTTTCACTTTCTTGGTAGCGTCCTTTGAGGCACAAAAATGTTTAATTTTGATGAAATTCAATTTGTAAATTTCTTCTATTTTTTTGCTTATACTTTTGGTTTCATATCTAAGGATTCATTGCCAAATCAAAGATCATGAAGATCTACTCTTATGTCTTTTTAACTAATTGTTTTAATTTGAAAGGCAGAGAGATAGTGTGCCCCCATCTACTCCTTTCCTCCTCAAATGCCTGCTACAGCTAGGCCTGGACCAGGCAAAAGCCAAGAGTGAAGAACTCAATCCAGGTGTCCCCCATGGGTCATAGGCTATCACCTATTGCTTCCCAGGTCCATTAGCAGGGAGCTGGAATTGGAAGCAAATACAGGATTCAAACTTAGGCACTTTGATATGGGACGCAGGCATCTCAAGTGGCATCTTAACTACTGTGCCGAATCTACATCCTGATCCTTATGTTTTTTTCTAAGTTTTCTTTTATCCTTCTTAGCTAGTATATTTAGGACTTTGATTTTTTTGTATTAATTTTTTGTATAAAGAAAGGGTCTAAATTTATTCTTTTGCATGTGGATAACCAGTACCACAAGTCTTGATTAGTTTGTGATTTATTATATTTTAGAGGCATTGGATTGTTCTGCACTGGAATTTTTAAAGACAATGTTTAAGATAATTTATTTCGTATCAGCACAGTGATACATGTGTTTAATGTGTGTGTGTGTTCGGTGAAAAAAATAAATGGTCTAGCCTCACTGAACATTTTCCCCCAACAATGTTAACAGTTTAGTCTACATTTGTCAATGCTAATTCATCAGCTAGAGAAATGACAGAGATAAATGGTTGAAGGTATGATCAACATATATATATGACATTTAATTTTTTAGCAATCTCACATTCTGCTCATCATTTTGCAATTTGCATGATTTAATCAGTATGTAAAATACATATTTCTATATGACTAAATAACTGCATATGTTTTTATGGCTGAATAAGATTTTATAGAACAGAGATATGGGTCTGGCACTCCAAGAACAGGTCAGGCCTAAATGTATTATTTTTGAGAATTATCTATATAGTGATATTGAAGCTATGTGATTGGATGAGGTTACTGAGGTAGAATACATAACTTCAAGAGATAGCTCTAGCAGAAGAGAGTGTGACATTAGTCAGAAAAGAGCCCCTACCCTGGGCATTAGAGAACTTAGATTTTAAGCATTGATAGCTCAGATTAGGAAATTCACTAATTTCCCCAAATTTCAACTCATGTTAAAAAATGATGGAGAAGGATGGCAGCCATTACCTATGTCTATGGAACATTAATGGGACTAAATGGGATAATATAGAGAGAGTGTGTTCTTTGAAATACCTGGAAGAAGAAGGCTACAAACTCAAAGTTTTATGACAGAGTATCTTTATGACTTTACTTCTTGTTCGAGTTAGGGTGCTATCAGAATTAAAAACCTCTCTCTAGTTTTTACTCTAATCTACAAATATCTGCCCCCTTTATCCCCAGTACATTTGTTATAGTGGAATGAAATGAGAGGCAATTATCTCTAGGTTTCAGCTCTATCTGTACCATGACAATAAAATAGTTTTTAAAATAAAAAGTTATTTATTTATTTGAGAGGCAGAAAGAGGCAAACAGAAAGACATCTCCCCTCATCTGGTTCATTCCCCAAATGCCTGTAATGGTCAGGGCTGCACTGGGGCCAAAGCTGAGGAATGAGAATTTAATCCTAGTATCACAAGTGGGTGATGGGAACCCAATTACTTGACCTACCACTGCTGCCTCCTAGGATCTGTTATTGGCAGGAAGCTGGAATTGGGAGCCAGAGCTGGGTACTGAACTCAGATAACTCCAATGTGGAATGCGGGCATCCTAACTACCATCTTAACAATTAGACCAAACACCTGCCCTAACCAAGTGATTTTGATAATCTTTCAGTAACTTATTCCTCAGCCAACTTAAAGAAAAGCTCTTTTCTTCTTAACTATTTGAAAATAATCATTTTTTGATATACAGGTGCAATGAATTTGAGACAATATCATAAAACATAAGCTTACAAAACGGTAACTTAATTTGTTGGAACTTTTCAATGAATGTATCATTGATTAATGCATTTAAGTGTGGCAGTCCTAACTTAAAATAACATACATGGAACACAGAGGGGTTAAGCTAGATGCAACTTGGGACAACTATATCTCATAGTGGAGTGCCAGCTCAAGTCGTAGCTACTTTTTTTTTTTTTTTTGACAGGCAGAGTGGACAGTGAGAGAGAGAGACAGAGAGGAAGGTCTTCCTTTTTGCCGTTGGCACACCCTCCAATGGCTGCCGCGGCCGACGCGCTGCGGCCAGCGCACCGCGCTGATCCAAAGGCAGGAGCCAGGTGCTTCTCCTGGTCTCCCATGGGGTGCAGGGCCCAAGCACTTGGGCCATTCTCCACTGCACTCCCTGGCTACAGCAGAGAGCTGGCCTGGAAGAGGGGCAACTGGGACAGAATCCGGCGCTCTGACCGGGACTAGAACCCGGTGTGCCGGCGCTGCAAGGCGGAGGATTAGCCTAGTGAGCTACGGCGCCGGCCCTAGCTACTCTGTTTCTGATCCAGCTCCCTGCTAAAGTGCCTGGGAAGTAGATGATGACTCAAGTACCTGCATCCTGGCCACCCAAGTCAGAGACCTGGATGGAGTTCCTGGCTCCTGGCTTCAGCCTGGCCCAACCCTGACTATTCTAGCCATATGTGGAGTGAACCAGTGGATTGATGGAAGCTCTCTCTCTCTCTCCCTCTGGCAATGTCACTCTGCTTTTCAAATAAGTAATTAAAAAAAACCTCTCATACAGGAAATAAAATTGACATATATGAATGACATCAGCAATGATGAATATAAGACGGTACCTAATGGAGTCAAAGGTGATGTGAGATGACTCAGGAAGAGATTCTGTGCTCAAAAAATGGATTTACCACTGTGCTTTGAATTACTATTAACTCTAAATTTTATTTGATTGTAAATAAAAAGAAGCTCTCTTATTTCATCTATTAAAGTCCAATTTATATATGCATTTTAGGAATACTTTATTATTCAAAGTGAATATACTTGTAGAATTTGAATTGAAAATACAAACATTCCCTGTTCATAAATCCAGTGAAAAAGGATACCTTTGACAACTTTTGGGCTTTGAATTAGGACAGGGCCGATGCTGTGACATATTGGGTAAAGCCACCACCTGAAGTGCCAGCATCCCATAGGGACTGCTCCACTTCTGATCCAGCTCTCTGCTATGGCCTGGGGAAGCACTGGAAGATGGCCTAAGTCCTTGGGCCCCTGTACCCGCGTGGCAGACCCAGAAGAAGCTCCTGGCTATGCATTGGCGTAGCTCTGGCTGTTCCGGCTATCTAGGGAGTGAACCAGCAGATGGAAGACTTTCTCTCTGTCTCTGTCTTTGTCTCTGTCTGTCTGTCTCTGTGTGTGTGTGTGTGTGTGTGTAACTCTTTCAAATAAATAAATAAATCTTAAAAAAAAAGAAAGAAAAGGGCCCATTCACATGAAAAGCAATTAAGGAGTTAAATCCAATTATTTTCAGTTCTCAGCATTTTTCCTCAATGACCCTGCTTTAATGATCTGAAGAAATAAGTCTCTTTGCTGAAATGAGTATCTACTCAGTTATCGCCTTGCTTCTTAGCTTATTCTCTAAGACTTGGCAGGAAAAATGGGCAATTACTTTTTATGTTTAGCTATTTTGTGGCTGGGCTTTCAAAATACTTATGAAATAAATATAAAGTGATACATGAGGTTCTGTAGTGTCTCCAAGTTGATTTTATTTTTGCTTGTAAATTAACTTTTCTACCCCCCAAATATCCAGATTTATAACATGTATTGTAGAAAAAAAAGTTTGAAAGTTCAGAGTGATGGTTGGCAGCTGGAAAACATTCTTTGGCATTTTCTTAGGATTTTCCAGGGGATTTACCCATAAACAGTCAAGTACTAGAAAGTAAACCTAAATACCTATTTCTTATAGGTTTGGAGCTTGATTTGTCCAGTTGGAAACTTCGATGGCAGTTTCTATTTATTGTTTAATAAAGGCATGAACAAACAAAACAATTAACTTGTAGCATGAGAATCACATGAAAGTTCAGGTTCCAGACTTATCTCAGCTTCCCAAGGAAACTCAGTCAATAAATTCCCTTCAAGTTCCTGTTACCTTTTTCTAGAAAGGTAAAAGTTGATCTTGTGGATTTTAATCATGCCATGGAAGACCCTTCAACTTTCTACTTCCCTTGTGAGGTAGCCTTCCTTTGAAATAACAATATCTGGCACTTTACAGAAATAAACGACAGGGACTAGCTGGATGCTCACAGTTTCTGTTAAGAACCAACGTTCTTCCGAGAGGAATATGAACTCATAAACAGAATCATAACTAGGAATGAGCTGATGGCGTAATATCAAGAATACAAATTACAAGTTAAAGAGAAGAAGGGGCAAAGTTGCATCCTTCAACCTGCTGGGTAGTTTTATTTGAGGAGCTTCCTTTTCTTTCCAGGTTACAAAATCCATGTCTCCAAGAAAGAATAAGAAAATGTCCAGGCTCTAGTTAGCTATGTGCTTGTATTTGTAGTATTACTTTGCCTATGAAGAACCTGATGCCTAGAGAGCTAAGAGGATCACTTTCCCAAGAACGTTTTGGCTATTTAATGGTAGACTTGGGATTTGAACTTATGTTTGTGGACTTCTAAATCATTGCTACTTCTATAAATCCCTGACATTTAAGAGTTGTGCAGCAAGTCATATACTTTTTATACAAAACATTCAAGATGATTTGGAGATGCTAACTAGCTGACTAGCTAGCAGTTATTTTTCTTATTGAAATATATAATCACAGAATTCAAAGTCCCCAGCTATAAAAATCTTCTAGGAGTTGGTTTCCTATATAAATGAAACTCCCCCAAAACAAACAGATAATCAAATACGTATGAAAAGCACAAGTGTGTTTGCCACTCTGAATTAACAGGAAGTTGAGCCTGTGAAAAACACACAAGAACATTATATCCATTAGGCCAAGAGAGTAATTTAAAACTTCTACACGTCTCCCAGTAATATGATGCTATAGCATTTCCTGGCTCAGAGCCAGCTGATCCCAGACTGGACTGAATATTCTGCTTTTTGTCAAGAAGAGGCAGCTCAAGGATGCCAAAACTTCCTTTGTAATTTCACCCAATTCTAGAACCAAAATTCTTTTCACTGTGGAATAGCTCCAAAGAGGGCTTACAGAAAATCTTTCAACGAATTTTATTAACACAAATATTTGGTGAAACCAGAAGTGAACAAGTAATTCTCTTTTTCATACCTTACCTTTTGTGGCTTCTTTAAAAAAAAAACAGATTTAATTGTGTTTGACGAGGGGTGGAGGAGAGAATGAGAGAGAATATGAATCTTCCATCTGCTGGTACATTCCCCAAATGACCACAATGAGTAGAACTGAGCCAAGCCCAAAATGGGAGCCTGGAACTCAATCTAGGTATCCCATTTGGGTAACAGGCACTCTAGTCTAGCACTTGGGTCATGTTCCACGGCCTTCCCAGGCACATTAGCAGGGAGCTGGATTGGAAGCACAGTAGCAGACGTGAACTGATGCTCTGATATGAGATGCCAGCATCAAAAGACAATGGCTTAAGAAGCTGTGCCACAATGCTGGCCCCTTTTGTGTCTTCTTGATCCATCAAAGCATGATGTTGCCTGTTATAGCTGTTTCTTTTGGATATACTTTGTCTCACAAGATACCTTATAAACAAAACAGGAGCCTTGTACTCAATAGATGGATCATGAAGCTCCTGGACAATATTTTTTCTAGAATAACTAAAACTATTTTGAATGTGATTGTGTTAAGGGAAAATTATTCTTAATGAGAGGGAAAAGGGAATCTCATATAGTTGACTGCAGGGGGGGAATGTAGGAAAACATATCAATGAATTATATTGATAAGAGCAGGAATTCTGCTTTTAGGACCACACAATGCTCTAACAGATCACATCACCAACATGTTCTGAGAAGGAGAATAATCTTTACCTGAGCATATCCTAGAGTCAGTAAATAATTGGGATCAGAAAGACTACTTTTACAGGACTCAAAGCACCACAAATAGAAAGCACCTTCATACTTCTTCAGGTGTTCAGGCATAGTTTCCAGGTGTCTGAAGACTTTTAGGCTGAGTAGTTTGTTTTCTGCCTGCTATTGCTCATACAATTTTTAGAAAGGGGCAGTCCTCATTTGGCTTACATACAATGTTTGTTAGAATCATAATGAGTGGGGCCAGTGCTGTGGCGCAGCAGGTTAACGCCCTGGCTTGAAGCACCGGCATCCCATATGGGGTGCCGGTTTGAGACCTGGCTGCTCCACTTCTGATCCAGCTCTCTGCTATGGCCTGGGAAAGCACTGGAAAATGGCCCAAGTTCTTTGGCCCCTGCACCTGTGTGAAACACCCGGAGGAAGCTCCTGGCTCCTGGCTTTGGATCGGTGCAGCTCTGGCCGTTGCAGCCAATTGGGGAGTGAACCATCGGATGGAAGACCTCTCTCTCTCTCTCTCTCTCTCTCTCTGTGTGTGTAACTCTGACTTTCAAATAAATAAAATAAATCTTTAAAAAAAAGAATCATAACGAGCAAAATGTCATTCCATCCAGAACACCATGTATAAAGATGTGAGAAAGAATTCACCAAGGCCAACTTAAGGCAAAATTTGCTCTTGAGCCCTCCCCATCGCTCCTCTTTTGTGCTACCCAGCTACAGCATTCTATGGCCTGGAGACAGACTCAATCTCTGGCCTGCAAGCAGCACCTTCCTGTTTATGGGACCATTTCTTCCGAGTCCCGCTGTGACATGTGCTTATATTCAACTACGGTGTCTGAATCTACGTGAACATGTTATCACTTTCAAGCAAGAACATTTTAGTGGCAGCCTTCTAGAGTCAATGATACCATGCAAATGGAAAAATTGAAAGTTGAAAATTATAGGGAAGATTACGGGAGAGCTAATGAGAACTTTTTGTACTCACGCTGTATCTCCACCCAACAGACTTTTGATATTTATTCACTCTCACTCGTTTTCCTATTTCAGGTAGAGGGGTCTGCAAAACCAAGGAGAAAATGTTATTAGACTCTGAAAATGATTTATGCTTAAGAATTTTGTGCTCCTTTGGCACTAAATGGAAGAGTAAGATAAGGTTATTTGTTCTCTCAATGTTCACTAAAAATTTTAATTGAAAAAAATCAATTTCTTATTATATATGGAAACTTAGCATCAAATCCATGGTAACAGAATTACCTGACATATTAATGGGAAGTTGACAATTTGATGTTAGTAAAGTGCTATTTACCCCTTTCAAAACCAGGTAGTATCACTAGCCATCTATGCATTGAACATGATTTTTAAATATTTCAAAAGTCAGAGTATCTGAAATGTAGATTGCATGTGATTCAAGACCTCTCAAGTTAAAACAAGCAAATAAGTATCTTAGAGGTCTTCACTCAAAAGTACACAGTTCATTATTTGGAAGCCATGGTTTATAAGGCAAAATAAATCCACAAAACCTCAAAATCCTTTGAAACTCACATTAGTTTGCAATATTTGACATTTACTAGGAAAACAAAGGCATACAACTCTTTAAATAGTTTCAGCAATTCATTTCCTGTGGAAAGTGGAAAAGACAGTGTATTGCATTGACAACAGTTCAGTGAATCTGTATAGCAGTTTTTCAAATATAAACTTTCCTTTAGGGTATAATGAAGTGAAAAAACATCGACCTTTGCTATGTTCATGCTAATATTATCTTGAGAAAGTAAGGTATTCATGCTAAAGAAAGAGGACAGAAATCAGTGCTTAGCAAATTCTGTGACAATATGTAATGAATCTTGACACAACTTTATGAATGTTAGCAGGAATAGTGCCAATTAAACTGTCTCTCTTGCACATCTGTCAGAAAATTCATGAAAAGTGTACATCTCTGACAAGTTCTTTTCTTCTACCTGTCATTGAGAATCTAACGGCCTCAATTTTCAGAAGGAATCCTTAGAGAGACGAGTATGAAGAAACACAGCAGGATTAACACAATATTAGAGAAAAATCCCGTCTTTGCTATCCCAAACGACACTTAATCAACTAGAAATAGACAGGAGTACAGATATGTCCCCCATAGTTCTAAAACACTAAAATACGTGGAACTTTTGGTATGAGTGAAGTATTTTATGTGGAAATATAGCAAATCACTAAGTATAATAAACTAATAGACAAATAACAGTCGATGAAAAATGGAAATTTATATAATTATTTAAAATAATGATTTAAGCAACAAATACAATATCTTGAGCTGTTTAAATTCAATAATGCAGTCCATTAAGGGAAAAGAATACAGCCAGGATATAACACTACCTTACGAGCGTTCATCACTTTAACAGCTGTAAACACACCAGTCTTTTCATGAAGTCCCTGAAACACAGGATGGTGATAAACGTCAGACTCGTGCTAGATAATCCCACTAGCGAGAAGCAGGGTAAAAACTATTAAATTACGTCAAACACATAGCATATTAGAAAACACAAATGATACACAGATGAAACAAAAAGGTTTTATATAGAAAGCAGAAATATGAAATTAATATTTTAAAAAAGAAACCTTAACTATTTCACTCAAAAAATCAAGAAAGTTGATGGAGTAATTCTGAATTTTATGTTTGTATGAATTAGTGGACCTAATTGGCCATTTAAAGTTATTGCTTACTTAGTGTTTTTAGGTTTGTATGGCAGCAAAGTACCCAGGCAAACAGTGACATTTTACAAATAAAAATAGCAAAAGTGATGTCCTACTACACATTTTTTTTTCTAAATTTAACATCATGCAGACATATCTTTCCATTAGAGTTTTCTACACAGCAATAAGTTTTGCCATAATGATCACAGGGAAGAGTGAATCATGATCAATTCAACAGCCCCTAAACTGTTTAATACGTCCCTGAATCCTGTGAAACAAAGACTTTATGAAAGGAATACATTCTCAAAGATTCTTTTCCATTGAAAGCATGATGCAAATATAAGTTACATATTTATAATTTTAAAGTATGAACACATAGGTTTGTAATCAGTACTCTTACTTTGTGGCTGTTACCTTTTAAATATATTTCAAGCCATGTTCATAGCAAAAATTCCTTTTGATATTACTTCGAGTAACTAAATTTAAAAATGCCTTATCTCTAGCAGAAGATTTTGATTATAGTACTGTACTGAATTGAACAATGCCTCTACCCAACGCAGATTCAACTGGAACCTCTGAATGTGACCTTATTTGGAAACAGGATTTTTGCAGATATAATCATATTAAGGTAAGGTCATAGCAAGTTAGGGTGGTCCATGACTGGTGTCTTTATAAGAAATGAGGGAGAGGGACTGGACATACACACACAGAGAAGACAGCCATGTAGAAGACAAGAAGAAATTAAGAGTGGTGCAGCTATAAGCCAAGGAATGCCAAGGACTGCTGGCTACACCAGATGCTAGGAAGACACAAGGAAGGATCTCCCCACCCCACCCCCAACTCCTGCCCTGGAACCTTCAAAGGAAAAATGGCCTGGCACACACCTCAATTTTAGAATTCTAGACTCCAAAATTATGAGAAGAAATTTCTTTTTTTTTAAGATTATTTATTTATTTGACAGGTAGAGTTACAGACAATGAGAGACAGAGAGAAAGGTCTTCCTTCCGTTGGTTCATGCCCCAAATGGCTGCAACGGCTGGAGCTATGCTGATCAGAAGCCAGGAGCCAGGTGCTTCCTCCCAGCCTTGCACTTGGGCCATCCTCCACTGCCTTCCCAAGCCACAGCAGAGAGCTGGACTGGAAGAGGAGCAACTGGGACTAGAACCGGCACCTATATGGGATGCTGGCACCGCAGGCAGAGGATTAACCTAGTGAGCCACGGCGCCGGCCCCAGAAACAAATTTCTTTTATGTTAAGCTATCTGGTTTGTAGCACTTTGTCATTGTAGTCCTAAGAAACTAGTACACAAGGATAGCAGACTGGAAACTAAGCAAGGGACTGGGCCTGATTAGAGATAGTGTTCTAAAATTAGTGATCAAGTTGCAATGAGATGTCTAGAATCTGAAGAGCAGTTTAAGGTGGAACATTCCAACTACCAAAGACTAGAATTTTTAAAGGAAAGGAAGAAGTTACAGGTTATTGATTGGAAAAAAAAAATCCACCATCAAGACCTATTTGTTTAACCTAAAATCTTGAGGGGAAATGCCAAAGGCAAATCAGAGTTACAAAAGAGATGGACATGAAGCAGAGTTTGTTATTAATCCACAAAGCAACAGCATCAGGATTCTCTTCTCTTCTCTTCTCTTCTCTTCTCTTCTCTTCTCTTCTCTTCTCTTCTCAAAAACAACCAATTCCTTTTAAGACTTATGTACTTGAAAGGCAGAGCAGCAGAGAGAGAGAGGGAGGGAGGGAGGGAGAAACACAGAGATCGCCCACCCACTGGTCCACTCCCCAAAAATAGTCAGAATTGGCTAGGGTCACAACAGGCTGAAGCTAGAAGCCAGGGGGGCCATCCAGGTCTCCCATATGGGTATAGAGGCCCAAGGACTTGAGCCATCTTCCATTGCTTTCCCAAATGCATTAGCAGGGAGCTGGATTGGAAGCAGAGCAGCTGGAATTTGAACTACCACTGTGGTATGGGATGCTGGTGTCATTGGCTGCTCTACAACAACGTCCCCTCCTTTGCAACATGTTTAGCTTGATTTTTGATCTTAAATTTTTCAAAGGAGCATGAGATTCTGTTATGTTCTGTCACTTGTCTTAATTTGGGCAACCTTTGTTGACAGAGCGAGGTAACATTTTTCTGGAGAGTTAAAAATAGTTTTAAACTGAGTCTATAAAAATGACTCAATATGTTGTAGACCCTCCAAATTTATTTGTCACTCTGTGGGAGATTATATATTCACGTTTTTATTCAATCCTATGTCTTAGAAGGTATTTTCCCAATTACTCATGCAAAAATTTTCTAGTTAAATTTTTTTCCACATCTGTATGCACAAATACAGAATTTTGGAAAATGGGTGTCACATACCACTTAAATAGTTACAATGTTTCCTTCCTTGATTTCAAGAAGTTATTGACAGGACAAATTACTAATCTGTACAATACAAAGTATTTGGTATGTTAGCAAAGATGTCGGCTGTACATTATTTGATTTGATTAAAAATGAAATAAAAAATTTAAACATCTGAAATCTACTTCCATCATACTTACATCACACATTAATGAGATATCTGAATGTCACTAAAAAGTGCCTTCCTTGGCCATAGAACACAAAAAAATCTTAGTTCTACCCTCAATATCTGTGATTGGTTCTCACTTGAAAATTGTACAAATTATTTTGTCAGATAATATATTCTAAGGTGGGGTTTGAAAACATGCTCACTGTGCATACAGGTGGAAAAACCTGGGTCTTGGAACCATGGAGTGATTAATGATTAATATGCCACACCATTATATAAGCTTTCGCAGAAATCTGGTATATAGATGAAAAAAATGGAAAATTTCTACTAAGATACAATGTCAGAGTTCTCTCCCTGCACCTTCACTTTTTTAAACTTTTGTTTTCAAATACTTTTATTCCTAGAAAGCAGTTTCTAAGGCAGTTCAGATAGTTCCTATATGAATATATCTTTTTTAAAACTTTTATTTAATAAATATAAATTTCCAAAGTACAGCTTTTGGATTACAGTGGCTTCCCCCCCATAACTTTACTTAATATATGAATATATCTTTCACGCAGCTCAGCTTCTAATGTTAACACCAAATTAACATGGCTACAGTCCACTGGTCAAAACTGGAAAAAAAAAGTATCAGTATAGTACTCTTAAGTAAATTATATACTTCATTCTGATTTCCCTAGTTTTTTTTCACTCATGTCCACTTTTCTAGAACCCAAACCTAGATTCCATGTTCCACTTAAGCTGTCCTGTCTCCTTAGATTCCTCTAATCTGTGATGGATCATCTCTTATTTTTCATGACTGTGACACTTTCAACAGTACTAGCCAACTTATTTTGTGGAATATCCTTAAATTTGGTTTAGGCTGATATTTTATCATGATCATTCTGAGGTTATGGGATTCAGGACATAATACATCAGAGGTGAAGTGCCCTTTTCATCACACTATATAAAAGGTACATGATATCATCCTGAATGATCAATGATCTTAACCTTGATCAACTGGTTAAAGTGATGTCCGTAAGAAAGTGACTATTTTTCTCTTTCCGAAGCTATTCATTATAGGTGATTGACATAGATTTGGAAGACTGATGACACTATTCTTGAACATCTATCTAGACAATCTAGACATCATCTTGAGGTAAGCTAATTGTTCAGTGGTGCCATCTTGTGGTTAATTGATTATATGGAAATTGTGATTTTAAGATTTATTTATTTGAAAGTCAGAGTTACACAGAGAGAGGAGAGGCAGAGAGAGAGAGAGGTCTTCCATCTGCTGGTTCACTTCCTAATTAGCTGCAATGGCCAGAGCTGCGCCAATCCAAAGCCAGGAGCCAGGAGCTTCCTCCGGGTCTTCCAATGCGAATGCAGGGGCCCAAGGATTTGGGCCATCCTCCACTGCTTTCCTAAGCTATAGCAGAGAGCTGGATCAGAAGTAGAGCAGTCTGGACTTGAACCGCCATCCATATGGGATGCCTGCACTGCAGGTGGCAGCTTTACCCGCTAAGCCACAGTGCCGGCCCCAGAAATTGTAATCTTAGCTGAAAGCCATGTTATCATAAACAGATTGTCTCCCTAAACTGAAATACAGACTTAAAGCCAGTATTTAGGATGTGCCTTTTATAGTGACATTGTGTGTTTTATGACAAATTACATTAAAACACTGGTTGTAACCACACATAGAGAATGCTAAGAAAGTAATACGGTTTTAGATTCTAGATAGCATCAAATAATCTCATTAAAGGATAGAATCAAAAGGGAGAGAATGATCCTGCAGGGGAAGCAGGACACACAGCAGACTCACAGAATGGCAAACGCCCAAAACAACACTCCTGCCTCAGAATCAACCCTTGGGACATTCGGATCTGACTAAAAGGTCCATGAGAGTCTCACAGGCATGGAAAGCTATGACACGGTGCCAAAAAACAATCTAAATGAAAGATCCTGGTGAACAAGACCCCAGCAGAAGGATCAGGCCATCAAGGAGAGAGGTGCCTTTCTCTGAAGGGAGGAAGGAACCTCCACTGTGATATAGCCTTGACTAAACAAATTCAGAGTTGGTGAACTCAAGGGACTTCCACAGCCTAGACAGCTCATAGCAAGAGTCTTGGGTGATTGCTGACGTCATAAATAAGAGTGCCAATTGTTAAATCAACAACGGGAGTCACTGGGTTCATGCTCCCCACGTAGGATCTCTGTCCTTAATGTGTTTAACTATGAAACTCAAAAACAACATTACTAGTCAAACAATACCCTATACCTGGTTCGGTTGTGTGAGTGCAGCCTATTGAAATCCCTGCTTAGTATATACTAAGTTGATCTTCAGTATATGAAGGTAATTGAAAATGAAACGTGATGAAGGGCAGGATGGGAGAGGGAGTGGGAGAGGGGAAAGCCACGGGAGGGAGGGAGGTTGGGGGGGGGAAGCCACAACAATACAAAAGCTGCATTTTATATTCTACTTAAAACTATTGGTTGAACTCTGTAATTAATATACAATTACTCTTAGGTGCTTAATTAATGCTATAACTAGTACTCAAATAGTATTTTACACTTTGTGTTTCTGTGTGGGAGCAAAATGTGGAAATCTTTACTTAATAGATGCTAAATTGATCTTCTGTATATAAAGATAATTGAAAATTAATCTTGATGTGAAGGGAAGGGGAGAGGAAGTGGGAGAGGGGAGCGTTGTGGGTGGGGGGGAAGTTACGGAGGGGAGGAAGCTATTGTAATTCATAAGCTGTACTTTGGAAATTTATGCTCATTAAATAAAAAAAAATCATTAATTGCCATGGTCCTTAGTGAGTATTACACAGGAAAATTACAAGGGACACTTTAAATTATAAATGTGGACCTTTTTCTTTTTTTCCTACTGGCAATATCTATAATATTATACAGCAGCCACTAGATGCACTGATGCAGCAATGCTCCCTTAAATAGACTTTGCAGGGCTGGTGTTATGGCATAGTGGGTTAAGCCACTGCCTGTGATGACAGCAGCCCATATGGGCACAGGTTTGCATCCTAGCTGCTCCACTTCCAATCCAGCTCCCTGCTAATGGCCTGGAAAAGGCAGTGGAAGAGGGCACAAGTGCTTGGGCCCCTGCCATTCACGTGAGAGACCAAGATGGAACTCCAGATGACCTGGCCCAGCTCTGGCATTTGCAGCCATCTGGGAGTGAACCAGATGACAGAAGCTTTCTCTCTCTCTCTCTCTGTAAATCTGTATTTCAAATACAAAAATCTTAAAAAAATGGAGTTTGAATGTTTAGAATGCCTTTTTTTAACTGACAAAATGGTATATATTTATGATGTATAACAAGATGGTTTGATATACATATACACACTCTGCTTCTACGAGTCCATAGTTTTTAGATTCTACACGTAAATGAGATCAAGCAGTATTTGTAGGTCTGTGTATGGTTTATTTCACTTAACCTAATGCCCTCCATGTTCATTCAGATTGTCACAAATGACACAATATCCTTCTTCTAAAATAATTAACAAGCATCACAGAGTAAGGAGAAGAAAATTCTTCTAGTTCTCACTCTTCTTCAGTGGAAAAATAATTGCTGCTTAAATTGCTTGTTTAAGTTTAGGGATTCTCTCATAGTTGAGGAACAGAGCTGTGATATAACAATGCTTTGTAGTCATTTCCAGCTCTTGGATCAAGTTTATTGACATTTGGAATCAAGATTCTACCATATTTATGGGGCTGGTGTTGTGGTACTGTGGGTTAAGTTGCAGCCTATAAAACCTTTTTCCCATATCAGAACACAGTTGGTCTCAGCTGCACCATTTCTGATCCAACTGCCGGCTGAAGCACCTGGCCTGGGAAATTACTGGGAAAGCAGTAGAAGATGGCCCAAGTACTTGGGCTTCTGAATCCAGAAGTGTGAAGTTCCTGGCTCCTGGCTTCAGCCTAGCCCAGTGCTAGATGTTGCAACCATTTGGGGAGTGGACCAACGGATCGAAGATCTCTTTCCCTCTGTCTCTCTCCCTCTCTCTGTCATTCTATCTTTCAAATAAGTAAAATATATCCTTAAGAATAGAAAAAAAAAGAATCTATCATCTTTGGGGCTGGCCTTGTTACACAGCAGGTTAAGCTGCCACCTGTGATGCCAGTAGCTTATACCTAGTGCCAGTTAAAGTCCTGGCTGCTCCACTTCTGATCTAGCTTCCTGCTAATGCACCTGGGAAAGTAGCAGAAGATGGCCTTGAGTACGTGAGCTCGTGCACCCATGTGGATGGAGTTTCTGGCTTTGGCCTGGTCCAGCCTCAGACGTTGTTTGGGGAGTGAACCAGGGAGATGAAAGACCTCTCTCTCTCTTTCTTTCTCTCTCTCCCTCTCTCTCTCTCTCCCCCTCCCTCCCTCCTTCCCTCTTTTTCCACACCCCATCACTCTGCCTTTTAAATACATAAAAATTTTTTTAAAAAGAATCCACCATCTTCACCACAAGCAACATATGCAAGTTTAATTATTAAGAGATGAATTTTATATGTTGTGATTTGAAGACCAGCAGGTCAAGTAATTTTAAAGTTTCTCACATATCTCACAATCCACCACAAGGTATAAAAAATCATTCATTAAGTCAGGTCCTTCATTCTATTAAGGTAATGAAGTTCCTTGATTATTCAAATATTAGTTGAAAGACACATTAATTAGCAGTCATTATTAACGTTTTCACAAGACTTGGATGATCACATGTGGGACTGCAGCAATGGCAGGGAAGGGGAAGCACCTTGAAAGGAGGAGGTGCAATAAGGACAGCGCTGGAATCTGAGGAGTTGCAGGAGAGACTGCTTCTCATCCATAAAGAAGGCAGTAGGGCACTGCAGTGGGGAGGAGGAAACCAGCTAGCAAGCATGGGTCCTCCCACAGTAGCGTTAGAAAGGGAGATGGAGGATGATGGACAGGGGGAAAGAGAAACTATTGCAAGTCACAGTTTTAAGGCTCATCGACGAGTTTTAAGATGTATACACCTGAAACAATCAGAGAATGGAACAAAATGTAGAGAGAAGTTAGGAACATAAATTCTTGAATCCCAAATACCACCTGTTCTGAGGGTTCAAGAAAATGAATATATGTTATCATGTGAAATAATTAAATAAGGTCCTAAGAAACTTCTCTGACAGAAAGAGTGTTCTCACAATTAACTCTAATTTCTAGGGTTGTAGTCCAAAATATAGCAATGAGGATGAATGTGTATTCTTTCCGCAGGACCATTTGACATCACTTAGGCGAGAGCACAAATCGTTCAATGTACTGATTTCAATTTGCAACCATTGTGTTTTTAATTAATTAATTAATTAAGATAATCAAATATGCAGTAATGCAGTATTATTTTGTCTGTTTCCCCTACAAAAAACAGAGTTTATTACTGTGTTGTTCTTCACTGCTGCAAGAATACTCTCATTATGAATGTGTCCTTTGAACAGAAAATTTTGCATGTTCATGAATTGCAATATTGATCACATGTAAAACATTGTTAAAAAGTATCTTTCTGCTTTAAACAAAAAGTAATGCAGAAAAAATTTGATATACATGACAAAAAACTAAAGGACTGTGATTACTGATGCCATAAACAAGAGTGTCAATTGTTAAGTCAACAGCAGGAGTCACTGTGCACTTACTCCCCATGTAGAATCTCTGTCCTTAATGTGTTGTACAATGTGAATTAATGCTATAACTAGTACTCAAACAGTACTTTACACTTTGTGTTTCTGTGTGGGTGCAAACTGTTGAAATCTTTACTTAGTATATACTAAATTGATCTTCTGTATATAAAGATAATTGAAAATGAATCTTGATGTGAATAGAATGGGAGAGGGAATGGGAGATGGGATGGTTGCGGGTGGGAGGGAAGTTATAGGGGGGAAAATGCCACTGTGATTCATAAGCTGTACTTTGGAAATTTGTATTTGTTAAATAAAAGTTAAAAAAAATAAAGGACTGTCATAAAAGAGCTTCTCATTTACAAAAGGACTTGCACTAGTATTCCTTCAACACCAAATTCCCTGAATTTGTTTTTGGAAAGTCACATTTCAGATTACTACCAATCTTAGAAAATACCTCAAAAGTAATAAAGCAAGGTTACCTTTCACACTGGGGAGTGAGAATCAAATATAGATTACCCGATGATTCCAGAGAAACATTATGGATTGTCAGTGCCCTGGCCATCTGAAACCTTAGCCTTGTGACTTCTAATTAACCAGCAGTCCACCACTGTCCAAAGCCCATACTTCCTTCTGGCACACAACACCTCAAGATTTCCCTATTTGTTTTGTATGCCTGCCCTCTGCCTTTAAGCTTTGTTTCAGAGACAAATGTTTCTTTCAGATGGATTCTGTTAGCAAGTTTAGGAGATAGACCTGGATGGGTGAAATGAATGATTTCTCTAGGGAGAAGGATAATGGTAGAGCAAGGAAAAATGATGGCTTTACTCTTCTGAAATCAGAACCACATCTACAATGTTGAACAAGGTACACAGGCAAGTCTATTAAACATAGCAAATGATGATAGCAAAAATGATGATAGCAAAGCCTAGTTATGAAGCATATAACTATACTAACGATTTAGGCTCTCCACCAATAAAATCAGGTGAAATAGAAATGCTCCTGAAACTGAGAATATATTTCTTCCCTCTTGGCATCTCCAGTGCCTAGCATATTAGCTGGTACATAACATGCTTTTAATGGGGGCTGGTGCTATGGTGTACTAGGTTAAACCTCCACCTGCTGCACCAGCATCCCATATGGGTGCGGGTTCATGTCCCAGCTGCTCCACTTCTGATCCAGCTCTCTGCTATGGCCTGGGAAAGCAGTGGAAGATGACCCATGTGTGGAAGACCTGTAAGAAGCTCCTGGCTCCTGGCTTTGGATCAGCCCAGCTCCAGTCGCTGGAGTGAACCAGTGGATGGAATCTATCTCTCTCTTTCTCTCTCTCTCTCTTTCTTTCTCTCTCTCAGTATCTCTCTCCAACTCTGGCTCTCAAATAAATAAATAAATCCCCCCCCTTTTTTTAAAAAAAAAAAAAGATGCTTTCAATGAATACTGGTTGAATGAACGATGAATGAAGTAACTGGAAGGCTTCATGGCAGAGGTAGAATGTCAGCTGGGCCACGAAGATGGCAAAACACTTGAACACATTCAGGACTGAAGAGTGAGTCCCATGGATGGAAAATCATGAACAAAGACTATGAGGTAATTCTGAATAGGAAGGTTTAGCCACTGAAAAAAGAAAAAGCCTGAGGAAATGGGGGAGTGACCATAGAGAGAAGAGAGAAAAAAAGGAGAGGATGCATAGTGCACCTGTTTTGGTCATGCCAGAAATTCCACTTTCATTTTTTTTCAAAATGCAATCTTGTTGAAAAGAAGACAGAAGTCATCATTGAGAAATGAACCATTTGTAGTTCAGTGCTGTATGACTTGCTTTTGTTAGTTAATAGTCTGATGCAAAGCTCAGGGTTGTTAAAGAACTGAAAAACCAGCACTGAATTGCAGTAATGATCAATTTCTTGGGGATTACACATTTTAAACCATAACAAATGATTTAAAATAGCAGTTGTGACAGCTGTGTTGGGAAAATCCATCATTCTGTGGCAGTTAATTACCACATTTTTTCCCGGAAAGAATACAGGACAGTCCTTGATGGCCTTGTAATTTTCATTAGGCTAAATTTTTTTAAACCACGCAGTTGAAGAAATTGTTGTGAAAAGACTGCCGACCCTTCAGCAGTTCCTACATAGTCCTTCCAGTTATTTGCTTTGCCTTCTGTTGGCAAATCTAAACCACATAATCCCCAGGGCATTCTTTCTTTCTTTTCAATTGGTTTTGTGGTGGCGGAAGGCCACGAGGCACTCACTTACACTCATGTTCATTCTGTAACCTTGTTTTTCATTCACACAGTTTTGTCCTTCTAGTCATTTGTTTGGGTGCCAGCTTCTTCCCAGCAAGCAAACCAAGTGATCCTTTAAGGCCACCATGAGAGCAGCCATAAACAGCATCTGGGAGTACTTGGTGCTCAGCTGCAAAAGCATGAGATAACAGGGCTAACAGGATAGTCGTCGTCAGCATTGTGTCTATGCAGAAAACCAAAGCCATGGGTTTTTTCAAAGGTTAGCATGTCCACAGTCTTGCCTCTACACGGGGCCTTTCCAGAACCAATAGTTAACATAGGAAGTAATGGTGACTGAGTTCATATTTGGAAGTCTTTTCTTTTTGCTTCCCTTTCTTAGTCTTCATCACCACTGACAAGTTCAACAAGCTCAAAGGGACATAAGAATTCAGGGGAGTCAGTGCTTGGTGGTTTGGCTGAGATTGGAAAGGATATGGAGCACAGATCTGTAGTAGTGTTTGGGAGACAGAATTGGGGACATCTAAGGCAACATGCTGATTACCCTCCACCTCAAACCAAATCCATCAGGAAGATGTATTTATTCTAATGACTGCCAAAGGAGGCCCTGTAACATGCTTTGAGAGGTCCTCAAATGATCTCACAGGGTTCAACATTAAATTTATTTTAAGATGCTTTAAGGAACTCATAGCTGTACAAATGTCTAAGAGTTATCATCTGGTAACTGGCAAGATTATTAAGATCCACGCCATTTTTAACTTCTAGAAAGCCTAGTATATTGGTAGGTCACAGACTCTTATCACAATATTAGACAGAGGGGGGCAGTCATTTACCTTCCAAAGGACACTAAAGAGTCTCTGATTCAACATTTTCATGAACACCCCCTCATCAAATATGTTTTGGTGCAGTCAGTCAGTATATCAAAGTTGGAATTCTTCTTGAATGTGATTTTTCTCCTTAAGGAGAAAACTCAGAATAGGCAAGATCCCATTTCTGCCTTTATCAGATGGAACCTGGGATTGAATAAATGTTATTTTAACTCTGACAGTTTAAGACTGAAGGCTTCTATAATCAAGCTGCTACAACTTTCAGGGCCAACATTGTCCTAAAGGGTAAGGGGAACAGCAACTCCTCTTCCTTCAGGAATAATAACTAAGAGGTTATCATTAGACTTAAAAATATAACTTATGGCACAGTTGTCACTTGAAAGCCACTATGAAGAAGTATCATGTATTCACAAGTATCATGGGGTGAATTTGCATTTGAGTTGCTTCAGCAACACGAATTAAACATTATTAGTTGATATTTATATTTCTGAGGACTCATAAATTCCCTTTACCTAATTAATTAATTTGATTATCTATCTCCCTTGACAACAGTGGTACTTCTCTAAGGGCTAATTTCTTCTCTGTATATCTGTAGTGCCTAGCGCAGTGCTCTGCACATGACAGGCACACAACAAATTTGTGTGTGTTGAACTGAATAAAGTCAGCTATAAATAGGGGAACAAATGCATGAAGAAGTATGTACATACATGGGAAGGGGGGTGGACTATAAAGACAATTGTTGGGCAAAACAATGTGAGAGAAGAGTTAAAGGCAGCCCCAAGCCCAACGTGACCCACGACACAGTCGAGCTTCCTACAAGTCTGTGAAGTGCTACACTGCCCCAGAGTACCCTGGGACCTCAAAGATCACTATTGGTCCATAAGTGGATTTTGTTTCCTTCACTCTGTAATCATCTTTGCGGTTCCACTGTGAGGCCACTCAAAGTTCTTCACAGCTCTCTTCAGGCAGAGAGCCTCAGGAGAGATGATATAAGCTAGTCAGAGTCAAGGGCAAGAGGCACAAAAGTAATACAAGTGTCATGGTTCTTGCCAAATTGGCACATGTTTTCTTAGTCAGTTGATACTACCAAATTTTCCTACATGCTTCCCCTAACCCATGGCCACTACTCTAACACCTTCTTCATTAAATACCTGCAGGTCAGACCCTTTATGGTTATGAAATACGGGCACCTAAGACAGTAGTGAGGGCTCCACGTTCTGCAGCTCTTTTTCTTTTTCCTTAGCAAACTCGCAGCTACCCAAACCTTGGCTGGGTGTAGTCAAAGTATTCCTACGAAACAAATTTTGTAGCTAAAAAGCTATAGAACCACTGGCAAAATTCAGCAGAATAATGTTTTTCCTCTTCCAGAAATCTGGGACAGTCATGGTCATGCTTATTATAACTGTGAAAGGAGTCGGAAGAGGGCCTTCGCGGTTTCAGTGGCTTTGTAGCTTAGAAACAGCCCTGTAATTTGAAGCAGTTATGTGTGCTTATACAGCAGCTTCAACTGAGTTTTATTACCCTTGTTATTACTCCTGCTAGGAAATGTAGGTCAAAATATGTAGTAACATCATTTGCAAATGGAGCTGCTCTCTATTGCGCTATAGCACTCAAACAGCAAATTGCACAAAATGGACAATAAAGTTCAATGTTCTTGGCTGCAGGATACCTACAACATTTGCTGGAAATAAATGACTACCTACTGGTAGTCAACTAAAGAAATACCTCAATATACTGCTATGTGGCAAGTCAGGTCTACAAGGAACAAAAGCACAAAACCATTGCAAACTGGTAACATCATAAAACCTTCAGTGCTGGTCATTAATTCAAATTTCAACTCACAGGCTGTAACTGCACATGCTGAGGTAACAGTATAGAAACTCCACGAGACGAGGGCCCACAGTCTCTCAAACCCTTTGACAACACTTCTAAGCAGCTGTACTTATCAAAGCACAGTGAAATCATGATGAAATGAGAGATGATTATTTAGTTCTCCATGTTTGAAGCTGCCCTACAATGACATTTTTTTTTGTTTGAAGGACAATACAAAATAACAGGGAATTCGGCTTCCAGAAGCCACTTCTGTACCCAGAATTTTTTTCTCTCTCAGTTCTTATTTTCTCCTGCTGTCACTGATGGCATACTTTTTTTTCTTAAAGATATGCCTGAGCTTAACCATGAGGCAATGGGTGAGGGCATGGGCAAGGGCAAAGAAACAAACCCTTTATAAGCAAACAGGTTTCAGCACACAACAGATAATGCTTCACAGCAATGTCACAATGTTTTAAACACAGATTGCTTTCTTTATGCATTGCATGAATCAGTTAACACTCATGCAAAATGCATTCCATCTGCTCAGACAGATGTAAGCTGCAGTGTTTCCAATTCTATCAAACAGCACAACTAGTTGAAAGAAAGTCACTGAGACAGATGAGTGATGGGTGAAGAGAGCGGTTTAACCAAAACAGTAGGTTTGTCTTAAAATCTATCCAATAAAAATGGGATTCTGAACTCTCCCAGGTCTGTGCACAGAGGTATAAACGGCCCTTAGTAGGAAACTAAGACGGAAAGGATATTGAAAAAAAGTCTTGCTAAAGTGAATTGTCACTAAAACCCACAGCAGTGATTAGTTGTTCTCAAAGGCACTTTAGATGCAACTATTATTGATGGGGACAGGTGCTAAGATTAAAGGAGATATCAAGGAACAGGGAAAATGGAGAAGGAGGGAGTAGCAGGAAAAATGAGGGAAGCAAGAAACAGAAAAAGATTGAGAAAGGAGATGATGAGGAGAAAATGTTGGCTCCCTATTGCAGTTGGGCCAGGAAACACCAACAGTGGCCCTCAGGGTCTACTCAATTCCCTGAAGTGTAGATGTAAAGGAGGTAAAGAATTTTTCTATCAACATCAATATGGCAATTAACCACTAACACTCGGGGCCTGCCAGCCTCAAAAGTTTGAGAGTCCTCATTCTAGCTTCCAAAGCTACTACTCCATATAGCCTTAAATTGACCTTTTATGCTCCAAGCCCCAGATGTTCCCTCTCTTAACACTCCACGTTGCTGCACATCATGCTCTGATTGTTTCAAAGTCAAAGTTCTAGCTGATCTTCTCTTACTGATGGACAGCAAAAGTCTTGTCTAGGGAACTCTCTTCTCACCAAGGTACTATTTGTACATTTTATCTGGCTCTTTCTGTTTTTTTTTTTTTATTTTTTGAATCTTTTTAACTCAGAAAAATTGCCAAGATGGTAAGAATTTCAGCACATTTTGGTTATAATAGTGCTGGATTTGCCTGTGACAAGCTGTTTACCTTCAGCCTACAGGAATGAAATATGAAGAGTGTGAAATCAACTGAAAGGCTCAAAGTTAAACCCCTCAGTATATCCCTCACAGTTGTGTGGCAGATGAGGGTGGGTGAGGGGAAGGAATGACAGAATATAGCCACACAGAGAAAGGCAAACTAAAAACCGCAGTGTGATAAAAGGGGCATGATGTTGGTGCCACAGGAAAACAAAATCCACGTACAGAAAGATCTTAGTTAAGGCTACCCAAGACAGAAGAGTCACTGAAGCAAAAAATGCCAACTATAGCAAGGCAGTATGGAAGACTAAGAATCCTCTGGATAAAAAGTCTGTTTATTTAAAATATCTGTTTCAGTAAAACATGTGTGTGTGTGTGTGTGTGTGTGCTGTATGTGCACATGTGGGACACATGTGCATAGGGTGGGGGGAAGCAGTATGAGTATGCAGCAATGACGATTCCCTGATTTGGAAGAAAAGGGAGGAACGAGGTATAAAGGATCATGGGAGCATGTAAATTCCAGCTTTGCCTTCTTTGCAGTTTTGATTTTTGTCTGTCCTCCTCCAAATAGTTTTGGCATTTTTCTTGGTGTATCCTCCACCACAAATCCCCTAATTTTTGTTGATCCCTGATGCGTAAGGGCATAGAGTTAGTAGCAGAGCCAAGTTTCTCTTCCCATCCTGGTATTCTTTTCACTCTTCACTCTTTCATTCCACCTCCATATTTAATAAGTATTTAGGGGTCTGTGTTGTGGTGCAATGGGTTAAGCCACCACCTGCAATGCTGGCATCCCATATGGGCGACAGTTGGAATCCCAGATGCTTCACTTCCAATCCCACTCCCTGCTAAAGTGCCTGGGAAAGCAGCAGCAGATGGCCCAAGTCCTTGGGCCCCTGCACCCATGCGGGAGACCTGGATGAAGCTCCTGGCTCCTGGCTTCGGCCTGCCCCAGCCCTGCAATTGGAGCCATCTGGGGAGTGAACCAGCAGATGGACAATCTCACTCTCTCTCTCCCTCTCTGTAACTTTGCCTTTTTCTAATAAACAAAATAAACCTTAAAAAAGAAGTATGTATAAAACACCATCTAAGAGAAATATAATTAGTTACAGTTCCTACTTTTAAGAAATTTTAATATGGTAACAGGGAAACGAGCTACTACTATAATGCTTGGCAATGTAAAAATTTCATAATGAGGGTATAAGTAAAAAGTTACAAAATCCTTAAAAGTATGAACATTACATTTAGGATTTTCTTACTGAAAACATGTCACAAATGCATGTTAGTGTTCTCCGAAGTTAGTGAGATTCTATTTTCAAATCCTCAGTGAATATTTTAATTCATATATAACAGCTACATTTTGTTTGATCATAGAGTCTGTATACTTTAACATTGATTCCAAAGCCATGTATTACTGCTATAATCACAAACTTCAGGATGGATCTGTTATTAAATCCTATGGAGAAAGCTTTTTATATTTGGAGGATATATGGAATGCAACTAGTATAACAATCTGATTGAATTTGCAAAGTTTTAATTTTTGGCCAAAATGGAAGAAAGCACTTTGCCTATAAAAAATGTGTATTCAATGCAAGCTCTAATGCATATTACCTTAACCATTTGCACTTTTCTCTAACCAGGCTGGGACTTACTAAACAATCAAAACATGTTTGGTGAGATTTATTTTCAGGTTGGGCTTGCATAAATCAGGGATTAGGGCCTAAATCATACTCTAGAATTAGGCATAAATTGAGGTGATTTAGCTATAACTTTAGCAAGTTGACAGATTCTTTTAAAAACCACATAGTTCCATCTGGCTTAGGGAACAGAGTATGGAGTCCAAAGAAGACACTTTAGCCCATATCTGATTTAGGCAAGAGGCTATCTGTGGAATGTAGTTTTGAGACTTTGTCTTTTTGTTTGTTTTCTTTTCCTTCTCTTTTTTATTTTTTTTAACTTTTATTTAATAAATATAAATTTCCAAGGTACAGCTTTTGGAATACAGTGGCTTTTTTCCCCTTGTAACTTCCCTCCCACCCGCAACCATCCCATCTCCCATTCCCTCTCCCATCCCATCCACATCAAGATTCATTTTCAATTATCTTTATATACAGAAGATCAATTTAGTATATACTAAGTAAAGATTTCAGCAGTTTGCACCCACACAGAAACACAAAGTGTAAAGTACTGTTTGAGTACTAGTTATAGCATTAATTCACGTTGTACAACACATTAAGGACAGAGATCCTACATGGGGAGTAAGTGCACAGTGACTCCTGTTGTTGACTTAACAATTGACACTCTTCTTTATGGCGTCAGTAATCACCCTAGGCTCTTGCCATGAGTTGCCAAGGCTATGGAAGCCTTTTGAGTTCGTCAACTCCAATCTTAGACAAGGTATAAAGTATTAAGTTTTTCATTGACAGGACAAGGGCTGATCAAGTCACTGTTTCTCATAGTGTCCATTTCACTTCAACAGGTTTTCTTTTTGGTGCTCAGTTAGTTGTTACTGATCAAGGAGAACATATGATATTTGTCCCTTTGGAACTGGCTTATTTCACTCAGCATGATGTTTTCCAGATTCCTCCATTTTGTTGCAAATGACTGGATTTCATTGTTTTTTACTGCTGTGTAGTATTCTATAGAGTACATATTAAACAATTATAAACAATTATATTCTGCTTTACCACGGCCATACCACCCTGAATGCACCCAGTCTCATCTGATCTCGGAGACTTTGTCTTTTTGAAAATATTAAACAATTATATTCTGCTT
This sequence comes from Oryctolagus cuniculus, assembly GCF_964237555.1. NCBI lineage: Eukaryota > Metazoa > Chordata > Mammalia > Lagomorpha > Leporidae > Oryctolagus > Oryctolagus cuniculus. Next base: position 87,388,605 of record NC_091453.1, read on the forward strand.
CATCTATTTAGCAGTATTGTCAGGAAAGCTAACTCATTATCTAAATTGGAGTAACCTAAGCATATTGATCCAGGTTGCCATCTATAGAACCTTAGAAAAACTACTTTGATGATTGAATAAGAAAGATTTTCAATTAACTCATTAAGACTCTACCGAATTACAGTTTATTCACTATGATCTACTGGAACCAATCATACAAAAATAATTGAATGCCTGTTTGTAAAGCATTGCACTGCCAAGGACTTGAAAAATTTTATATAAATAAATAATTTACAATTTTTCCTATTACATCAATTTACTTAATACTTGTTTTTCAAAGTTTATGAAACTATTATGTTACAAGTTGATGGTTACTATTTAATATGCATGGGAAGTCTAAAATACTATTTGCTTCTTTAATTGAAAGTATTTTGAGATCATATAAATATCTGAGAGAATATATTTTTAATTTATTTTAAAATACTAATTTGCCTCTAAATTATTGAACTATACATGTGTTTAATTTCCAAACACATAAGGCTTTTTGGATCCATTTTGTTTTTGTTTTCTAACTTGTATTGAATTTTCATCAGAGGATATGTTTGTTAGGACATGGATTCAGTGGTATTTAAGTTTTTCTTTACAGCTAAGCATATAATCAATTTTTCAAAAATAATCCATTATGTGCTTGGAAAGAACGTTTATTCTTGAGCTGGCAAAAAATAGAATTATACATATTTCAAAGAGACTAAGCTTTCTTATTAATTTTTCTTAGTTTTTATTAATTTTTGAAATTTGAATTACAGAATTCTTAGGTGACAAAGCCTTCAACTGTGATTATGGATGTATGAATATCTCCTTGTAAATCTACAAATTTAGTTTCACTTATTTTAGGGTATATTTTAGTTACATATGTATAACACTTCTGATAAATATATATGCATACATATATACATATTGCAAGAGGCTTTCTTTTTTTAAAGAATTATTTATTTGAAAGTCAGAGAGAGAGAGGAAGAGACAAAGTGAAAGATCTTCCATCTGCTGGTTCAATTCCCAGGTGGCTGCAATAGCCGGGCTGGGCCAGGCCAAAACCAGGAGCCAGGAGCTTCTTCTGGGTCTCCCACATGGGTTCAGGGGCCCAAGCACTGGGGCCATCCTATGCTGCTTTTCCCAGGCCATTAGCACAGAGCTGAATCAAAAGTGGAACAGCCAGTACTCAAACCAATGCCCATATTTTAATGTTTTATCAATGGATTTTTAATTTCAACTATGCAATAAATCTTTTATCACTAATAAAGATAAATTCAATTCAAGGAAAAATACTCATTTAAGGCTTCATAACAGAGATTTAAACATACAGTGAAAAAATCTGCTGCCTCTTATTATTTACCTTTTGCATTGTTTTATTTTACGCATCTGACATTTTTTGAGAGCTCTGCCACCTAGAGCACTCCAGAGGCTAAGCAGTGTTCCTTGGGCCAAACTTTGAAAACAAAACAACTGACTGAACTGGTTTCCCTCTGAATTGACTGACAAATGGCTGTGCTGGCAGATCTAAATGAGGAAAAAGATTATCTTGCCATATCAATGCCTACAAGGCTGTAAGACCAATATCTTTTCCTTAAATAAGTCCCTGGCAAATAAAGAACTAGAGCTAGAGGTCTATAAAGAAACGTCAAAGACAGCTGATTTATTTTCTTTCTTACTCTAACTTTATTTATTAATCCACAAAACTCAATTCCTTTCAGGCCCAAATTACAATATTTACATAATTAGCAGCTCGGCAGCCTTCACTACTTGTGTGGGTTAAAATGTTTGTTGTGCCCCTAACAGCTGCTGAAACATATTGCAGGGTTTCCCCTTCAGCAAGACAACTACAAAGAAAGATTCTGCTCTGTCTCTAAGTCCACACCTGGGATTTCCTACAACCAAGGTACTCTGATTCCAGGGTCTTTGCTGGTATTATGTTTTGAGTCACTGTCAGTGTGGTAACTTAAATGTCACTCTTATTTATCATGCACTCTACCTTCATTCCATTGTGAGCTATGAGAAGTCATAAAATGTCCATGCTCTTTGTGGGACAGTACCTGAAAGAGTGTGACCTCAGGGATCTCTTTAAGGAGGATTCTGTCCCTGGCAAAATTAGCCTTTCCTCCGGGGCATTTACTGCTATTCTCCACTAACCTCTTCTCCCACTAGCCCCAATGCCTCCTCCCGCCCCCAGGTGTGGGCTTAGACAGTGAAATTGCTTTAGATTTGTCTTCCTGAAGTGGAGCCCCTGCAATACGCTTCAGCAGCTGGCAAGGAGTGCAACAAGAGTTCAAGTGCACAAGAGACTCACAGTTTAGAATAAACATCAAAGGCAGTCTTGAAGGTGAAAAATATATCCCAAAAGAAGCCTGAAGGGGAAGATAGAGAGCTGTATTGAAGGGCAAAGCAGACCCTTCTGCCTTCTGCCCAAACTGGGGAGGGAGATGCAGGCGTGGGAAGGAAAGGGGAGAATAAAAGAGGAAAGAAGAAAGGAGCAGAGAGAGGAGTCATCCCTTTCGTGTGGTAAAGTAGTGTGGGGATGTGGGCTTAATTAATTTACGACATTTAATTAAAACAGAGTTTTGTTAATATCAGAGGAATGGACAAAGTACAAAACCAGAAAACTCATCTGACAAGTCTTTTATGCCTAAAATTTTTGAAGTTTACCTAGCATCTATCAAAATTCAGACACCCTAAATGACCTAGTTCTATTCTCTCAAATTAACTCTGGCCTGACCAAGTCTTTCATTACAGAAAGTCAAATGGAAACTAGTTTTTCTACTCTGACAAGTTTAACTACTAAATTATGTCAATCAGATTATTTATGTCTTGTAGGTATTGAGAATCATGTGTGTGTGTTTCACTTAATATACACAAGCATATATTCATTTAACTTGGACAGCTTGATTCACCTTTGACACCAGTTAAAACAAATGGCAATTTTCTCTAAAGATCTGATTTCTTCCTCTACCTTGTTGCATTTGATGATTTTAGAGTTTTCCCCCTATTTATTTCTTTTCACTTGAAATGATTGAGCTACTTCCAGCTCAGATAATAGGAGGATACTTTGCTAATGGAGTAAGACAATTCGCAGGATTGGCAAATTATGACTGGGCAGAAGTCTACAGAAGTCTAAAAAAACTCCTGTATGTTTATGAAGTAACTAATTGTGTTATAAAGCATTCTTGGTTAAGTATTTGTTTTGTTGTGTGTCATTTTTTAAATATCAAGCAGCCCTGAGAACTGTGGAATCCTTCCTATACAGATTCATAATTAAATGCCCCTGCCCTTCAGGTGTATAAATTAAGCTTAGCATATCTTTGCAGCAGGAATCCTACATAAAATCATAGCAATAGGAAGAAAAAAACCCTTTAAAACCAATTTTTAAGTCTCCATCTAAATTACAAGCTTATATTGGCATTCATGCCATCATGTGACCTTATATAATGGAAAGCTTGGTAGATTGTCTTCTTGCAAAAAGTAACTCAAATTAGGCACTCTCGTGGGTTAATGATAAAATTAATGTCAACAAAAAAGCTTTTTAAAAAATATTTCCTTATCTATTATTTGAAAGTTGGTGAGAGAGAGAGAGAGAGAGAGAGAAAGAGAATGAACCTTTCATCTGCTAGTTTACTCCCCAAATAGTCACAATGGCCAAGGCCGGGCTAGGTCAAACCAGGAGCCAGAAGATTTATCTGGATCTCTCATGTGGGTGCAGGGGTACAAGCACTTGGACCATCTTCCACTGCTTTCCCCAGGCCATAGCAGGGAGCATGCTGGGCCCATACTGGCATCGCAGGCCATGGCTTTACCCATGCAGCAACAATAGCTCCAGCAAAAGCTTTAAGGAAATGCTTTGGCTTAAGCCTTGCTTATATAGTTTTTATAAATCAGCACATAATGTAGTGAAAAAATGACAGTCTGATAAATGCCAGGGTAAGACATGGAAGTCTCCGAGATAGAAGTACGAGACTGTCAGGCTCTCTCAATCTGAAAAAGTATAAACAGTGCAGCCGCTCCTGAAGGGACTCTACTTAGGCCAATTCAGGCATTATTACTTTTGAAAAAGAAAACTCTCTTACAGAAAATAACAGAAATGATTGAAGTGATAGAAACTGAATCTTGGTAGGAAAGTTTGGTGGCATTAAGGGTTGTTATGCTGAGAGAAGTTCAATGCTATCTTCAAAAGCTGTCTTGGAATATATAGAAGATAATGGTTGATGTTTTGACCACAGGAAACTATTTTTTACAAAGGAAACTGGCTTTAACTAAAGCAGGAAAGATTTAAACTAAACATCAGCAAGAATTTATTGTAAATTAGGATAACACATGGGACTAGGAGACTTCTTTTCAGAGACTAAAATTGTGACGTGTGTGTGTGTGTGTAAGTATTTAACTTAAAATTCTGAAGTTTGGCCAGTCTAAAGAGCAGGTGTTAGAACAAAACTCTATTCCCTGATAGTAACAGCATTCAATAATACCACTGCCGTCTTAACTTTTGCAACTTCAGCATCCTTCAAATCATCCCTAGTGTCTTCATACTGATTTTCTTTCTCAGTTTTCAGGAAATGCAATCAATGTGGTACAAAAGATTGGGCTGAAGTTTCATAAAAATCATATACCATCCTGTCCCACAGCTTAACTATTATTTCTTGTCCACCACTTGTTCAATATTGGTTTTTGTTTTTCCCACTCCTGTCCCAGAGGATAAATGGAATATAACTTCTCTTGCTGCTTTCTAACTTTTTAATGATGAAAAATCTTAATTCTCAAAACAGCCACTCACCATGCAGAAGCTGTAAGGCCACTTACTCAGTCCAGTGCAGGCCCTCTGTGTCGCACATGCATTGCCCAAAGGTAACAAATGGAATCAACTTGCTGAGAAGCATCAAGCGTGCAATAAGCACAAGCCTCTCCACCTCAGTTTGAACATCATAAATGTTGACTTAGGAAAGTTAAAGCCACAAACACGCCTCTCTCAATGCCAATTTATTCTTTGTATTGTTTGTTTGTACATCCAATGACCCATATCCTAATACCAAAATATTCTGTCACCCATTACTATCCTTTGGAACAATATCTGGTTAGTCTCATCCAATAGACAATCATGAGGAAAGTACTTTAGAGAGTTGAAAATGTATTTCTTCTTCACTTTGGAGATGGGTGACAACTTTTCTATTTTTCTTGTTTCTTAAAATGTCTTTTGATTAGGTTTAATTATTGTGGGATAATTACCTGGCTGACTTTTCTTTTCCTGTTTGAAATATTAGTGGCTAACCAGTAAAAAAATTATTCTTGGATTTTATAAAAGGCAGCCAATGATGACATTTATACATTACATTATTCCAAAGAAGTTCTTGAGTGATCCATTTCACAGTTAATGTCAAACTATTCTGGAGAATAATGTTTTATCATAACAAAGACCCAAATGTATTTCTTTTCAATGTTGGAGATCATTCATTCTTGCTTCCTTGATGACAAAATTACTTCAACAACTGTTTTATAGTTTGTAAGCATAACTTATATCTTGTCACTGTCTCGTTTTGTGTGAAGCTCAAATTTTTTTTTTTAAAAACAGTGAAGTGTGGAGGTGGGGAGAGGGAGAGGGAGAGGGAGAGGGAGGGAGGGAGGGAGGGAGGGAGGGAGAATCCTCCATCCGCTGATTCACTCCCCAAATGGCCACAACAGCCAGGGCTGGGTCAGGCTGAAGCCAGGAGCTTCCTCTAGGTCTCCACGTGGCTACAGGGGCCCAAGGTCTTGGGCCATCATCCATGGCTTTCACAGGAACATTAGTAGGGAACTGAATCAGAAGTGGAGCAGCCAGGACTTGAACCTGGTGCCCATATGGGATGCCAGCACTGCAGGCAGAGGCTTAATCCTCTGCACCATAGCACCAACCCCTGAAAATCAAATTTCTAAAGCAAATTCTTGGTAAGCATAATTAGTAATGATAAGTTTTGATAATCAAATAAAAATAAGTTAAATAAACTCTTGCACTTAAAGAAGAAAGCATAGATAAACTGAACTCCAGCAAAATTTAAGTGAAGACAACCCATATAATGGGAGATATTTTTAATTCATATTTCTGATCATGAACTTGTATTGACAATAGATTTCAATGAATATTTATCTAAGGAAAATACACAAATGGTCAATAAGCACATGAGTAAATGCTCAACATCACTAGTTATTAGGGAAGTTTAAATGAAATCGCAATGAGCTAGTACTCCATACCCACTCAGATGACTATAATAACTCTAAAAACTGGAAGAGTGTTAGTGAAGTTGAAGAGAAATTGGAACTTCCATGTACTGTTGCTGAAAATGTAAAATGCTACATTTAGGGTGGAAAACTGACCTGCAGTTCCTCAAAAAGTCACACATAAAGTTACTATATGATCCATCATTCCATTTAGGGGCATGTACCCAATAGAACTAAAACCATATGTTCCTACAAAAACTTAAACATGAATGGTCTTACCAGAATTATTTAAAACAGCCCAAAATGTTGAACAACAAAAGTGTTCATCAAAATTGATGAATGAATAAAACAAATGTGGTATGTTAATAACAGTGGAATATTATTCAGCCATGAAAATGAATAACATCCTGACATAATACTCTAATGTGGATGAACCTTAAAAATCAGTACACTAAGTAGTCATTCACAAAAACTCATATAACTCATATTTTGTATGTTTATATACAATTATGTGAATTGTACGAATATGCAAGTTTATATACTAATAGTATAATAGTCATGCTGGTGTCTGTAAGTGGAAGGCTAGAAAATAACTGCTAGTGGGGACAGGATGTCTTTTGTGGGTAATGAAATGTTCTGAAATCAAAAAGTGGTTATGGTTGCACAGTTTGTGAATGTAATAAAAACTAATGAATTATACATTTTGAAAGTTACTATTACATGAGTTAAATTTCAATGGTTATCTTCTTAGAATTGTACTCATGAAATACATGAAATCTGTTCTCTTTATATTAATAAAAATTTAAAAAAATTCAATGAAAGTGTTCTTTAAAAATGAAAATTAGTTAAATAATAAACATGTAATTAAGTATTATTTCCTCTAGTCTTAACAGAATATTTAGCAAAAGATACATTTTATTAATAATAATAATTAATATATAAAAGGGACACACTATATGGTCAACCTCCTTGGACACTGAAGCAAGCTCTGGTGTGATAACAAAAGCAATTTTGCATGGCCAGCACTGTGCTGCAGTAGGTTAAAGCCCCAGTCTGCAGCGCTGACATCCCATATGGGCGCCAGTTCTAGTCCTGGCTGCTGCCCTGACTGCTGCTCTTCCCATCCAGCTCTCTGCTATGGCCTGGGAAAGCAGTGGAAGATGGCCCAAGTCCTTGGGCACTGTATCTGCATAGGAGACCCAGAGGAAGCTTCTGGCTCCTGACTTCGGATCAGCTCAGCTCTGGCCACTGTGGCCATTTGGGGAGTGAAGCAGCAAATGGAAGACCTCTCTCTGTAATTCTTTCAAATAAATATAAATAAATCTTTAAAAAAGCAATTTGGTGTGAGCATCTCATATTGCAGATATGATGCTGGTTGGAATGTCTACATGTCCCAGCTCCACTTCTGATTTCAGTTTCCTGCTAATGTGCATCCTGGGAGGCAGCAGATGATGGCTACAGTAGTTGGTTCCCTGCCACCAAAGTGGGAGAACCAGATTGAGTTCCTGTCTCCTGGGTTCAGGCTGGTCCAACCTTTCTCTTGCTCTTACTTGCTCTGCCTCTATGTGTGGTGTGGTGGGTTAAGCCACCATTTGCTATGCCAGTACCCCATATCAGAGTGCTGGTCTGCATTCCAGCTGCTCTGCTTCCAATCCAGCTCCATGCTAATGTGCCTGGGAAAGCAATGGATGATGATCCAAGTTCTTTGGTCCCTGACACCCATGTGGGAGACCCAAATGGAGTTCAACGCCTGGCTCAGCCTCAACCATTGTGAGAATGAATCAGAAGATGAAAGATTCATATTTCTCTCTCTCTCTCTCTCTCTCTCTCTCTCTCTCACTCTCTCACTCTCTCTCTCCCCTCCTCCCCCCATCAATCTGCCTTTCAAATAAATAAATCTTTAAAAGCAAATAGAACATTTTTTAAAAAGTAAACATTTTAGTATTTCGATCCCAGCTGTTTACCCTTATTATCCAATTATGCAAACTGTTGGTCAAGATATTTGACCTGGCTAAGTCTCAGTTTCATCATCTGTAAAACGAAATGAAGATATCTTCCTCACAGGACTGTTTTGGAGATTAAGACAAATAATTTCCATGAAGGCAGCAGCATGTGTCTAATACATAGCCAGTCCTAATGACTGCAAGAGCAAACAACTACTTCACTCAGTGCATGGTGCTGAGCATGAGCTTCCAAAACAAATTAAGTCAAGGGCTTCACTATCTCGCAGTTCAGGGTCAATTAGGTTATTACAAAATTAGCATCAATCAGTTTTCTTATTCTTTCAACGTTTTCTAAACGGCAAGGGACACCCATTTATGCATTTTTTACCCTTCAAATGATTTTTGCAATCCTCCCACATCTCATCAGCACACAAATAATTGGGGAAACATCACATAAGGCAGTGCAGAGAGTTCTATTCATGTGTGGCTGTTAAGTGACCACCATAATCAGAGATTAGCTGCGATATATTTTTCAGAAGCATTGTACAATAGAAGCCAGACTTCCATGCAATCTGCTGAGGAACATACTCCAGTGGGTTTCTGAGATACATGCAATTTACCATCTTCTGATGTTCTTTAGGTCCAAGCCTCAGAGTATTTTTACCACACCTGTTCAATCATGAGTCATTGAAACAATGCTGATACTGGTTATACTCAATGACTTGGCAATTCACTGACATAAGAGTGTTCTAATTTATGACTGGAGAACCTTATCTGACAGGTTACACTTATAGGTGTTCTTTGTGGGTCAACCAGAGAACATCGTTTACCTTGGCTCTTATTATTTCTTTTTTTACAAAATCATCATTTTACCAAGTCTACTATTTAATGTAGGCTTGTTTGTGCTGAGAGATGGAAATAAACTCCTCCCAAATCTAATAAGGCTATAGTATATATCACATATCACTCTTTCAAACTCCATATTGATGCAATGAATGATATAGGTTTTTCTCCTTTCTCTAACTAAAAGACATCTATTTGAGCAAGCTAATTACAGGAAAGAAACACAGGAAAATATTCAGAAAATAATCTCTCTCATTTTAGAGGTAATCATTACTTTTTAAGAAGAGTATAATCCTCTTCCTCTTAATTTTCATTAATTCACTTTCCTTTTTCCCCTACTAGCTCCAAAAAAGGCCATTTCCCCAGAAATTAAAAAACATAAAAGAAATCCTTAAAACTGGTAATAGCCTTTTTTTTTTACAGTGGCCAAAATGTCTTGGGTCAACTAGATTCTGATTTTGGCAACCTGATATATCACTGCAACCCAGGTGGCTCCATCTTGACCCAGACACTGCTATAGGCAAACAGATGTTTCTCAAATTTCACATGACATTATCCATTCCACCTGTTTCTGTGACAGATGATTTACTTTCTGACATTTAAACAAATATCACTACCCACCCCTCATGCTCTCCACCCAAAACAGGCCTCCTCAACAGAGAACTGCCTGATCTTAATGAGATTCTAATACAACTGCTTATTTTACAGTGGCAGAAATAAATCCTAGAAACAGGAAATAACCTTACTGGTGTCACTTGAAGGAGGGGGTGTAGCCAGAGGTGGATCTGAGCCTGAAATTATGCCTTTGGGGTCTCAGTCTCAGTGCTTTTCCATAACTGCACATCTTTAAAGATTTATTTATTTATTTTGAAAGTTAGAGTTAGAGAAAGGGAAAGACATAGAGACAGAAGAGAGAGAGAAAAATTTTTCATCCACTGGTTCACTCCCCAAATGGCTGTGATGGCCAGGGCTAAGCCAGGCCAAACCCAAAAGCCTGGAATTCCATCTAGATCTCCCACTTAAGGAGCAGGGGCCCAAGTACTCGGACCATCTTCTGCTGTTTTTCCCAGGCAATTAGCAGGGAGCTGGATAGCAAGTAGAGTAGCTGGGACAGGAATCAGCGCCCATATGGAATGTTGGTATTACTTGCTATGCAACAATGGTGGCCCCTGCACCCGCACACGTTCAACTCTATAGAATTTCAGTTATCTATCCATTCATCCACCTACATGTCTTTGAAGTACCTCCCTTTTTAATGTCAAAAGAAATTTGCAGAGGACATACTCTTTTGGTTGAGATTTTGATATACAGTTCACATCAGTAAAACCCATTTTAGTGTACAATTCTTTGAGTTTTGATAAACACATGAAGTCATATCACCACCATCAAAATGAAGACATAGTCTCATTATCCCAGAAAATCCCTTGAGTGATACATTATTCTTAATATATTGACAGTGTTGGCAATGAGCTTATCAGTTAATGGAAGGAAATTTCTGTTTGATTAATTGTTTAGCTTAACCAGGAGGCAAGCAAAAAACACTTTTTGCCCTACTTTTGCTGAAAAGCTTTCTAAAATGCCAGGTGTTGTTTGCTGCTTCATTTAGTAGAGGAAAAATATTGCCAACTTACTTGGTCAGCTAGGGTTCCTCAGCTCACAGGTCTGGCAAACCAAAGAGGAACAGTAGCAAACAAATAACTACACACAAAGAGAGGTATGGTGGGAGGGAGGTATGAGGTGAAGGGGGAAGAAGGGAGAGAGAGGGAGAAGGAGGGAGAGGGAGGGAGAGAGAGGAAGGGAGGGACAGAACAAACAAAAATCGGAGGGGAGATAGCAAAGGAATTTTTGCTTATTCATACATTTTAGAGTCACTTTTGACTATTGATTATACACACAGAAGATCTGTGAAATCCTTCTGCATGTGTGACCAACTGCCCACAAACATCTGGAAATGTATTTTTATACTTTTTTTCTTTTCCTAGTTGTTTTTTAACTATTTATGTAACAAAATCCCCAGTCAATTAAGAGTTCTTTAGATTGGGTTTAACCAATCAAGATCTGACTACAAAAAGGAAAAAAAAAGACTCTATTTTTCTTCTCAGAATTATAGATTTTCTACATTTGATATAAATGCCATCATAGTTTCTAAATATAATCATGCACTGTATACCAGCTTTTTGGTCAGTGACAAACTGCATAAACAATGGTAGTTCCATAGTATTAAAACAGCCTAGGTATGTAGAAGGCTATATCAACTAGGCTGGTATAAGTACACACTGTGATGTTCACACAAAAACAAATCCTCTTAATGACAAATTTTTCAGAATGTATCCCCTTTGCTAAGTGAGGCAGGACTGTATTTATTTAATCTTGGTCAAATGTTGGGACATTCAGATCTTTTTCTTCAACTAAACTGATTTTATCTTAGATTCTTGGTTTAATTATCTTTATTCTTCTCCTAATTGGTTCCTGATCTCTCACCCTGATCTTAGCAATGCTCATTAACATTATAAATTGTCTCAAATCCTCTGACAAGAGGTGGGATTTAATTAATAAATTATTTACATCTGGTTGCTTAGTAACTGGCTAAAAAGAGTAATATGTAGAATATGGATCCTTACCATCCTTTGGTTTCTTACATCATAGCACATACTTCAAGAGAAATGCCACTCTAATAAAAAAAAAAGTATAAAGAAGTACTATTCTCTTAAAAATAGAATAGAGGAATAAAAATGGTGGCTTAAAAGAATGAAATTAATCAAAATTTACTCAATATGTTGGTTACTATTTCACAATTCCTCCAGGACAAAGAGCCTTTTGGCTTTTGACTCAAACAACTTATAACAATGATAAAAATAAAATTTTCTTATGGCTTATTATGTAACAGGTTCTGTTCTAAACAGTGTTACACATATAAACTCATTTAATCCTCACAACTACCCTATAATGTAGTAGTATTATAACAATCTTAACTGACTCCTAACAATCCCATCAGTGAACAAATCTATTTGATTTAGCATCTACTTTAAACAGCTTTGGAGTAGGTGCTGTGGCTCAGCAGGTTTTCTGTCTCTTAGGACACCCACATCCCTATTCAGAATGCCTGGATTCAAGTCCTGGCCACTCCTGTTTCCAATCCACTCCCAGCTAATGCACCTGGGAAGGCAGCTGATGATGGCTCAGGTACTTGAGTCCCTACCACCCACATGGAGATGGAGTTCCAGGTACCTGGTGAAGGCAGAGATTTAGGGAGTGTGCCAACAGATAAAGATATCTCTCTCACTTGCTCTTTCTTTCTCTCCCCCTCCCTGTTATTCTGCCTTTAAATAAATTAAATAAATATTTTGTCACATTTTAGGTATATAAAGGTACAAATTTCATGGATTTCATATATACAGTTCTTTTAAGATTTATTTTATTACTTTTGTATTGAGAGATCGAGTTAGAGAGAGAGGGAGAGACAGAGAGAAAGGCCTTTCATCCGCTGTTTCACTCCCTAAGTGGCTGAAATGGCCAGAGCTGGGCCAATCCAAAGCCAAGGGCCAGGAGCTTCTTCAGGGTCTCCTACATGGGTGCAGGGGCCCAACCACTTGGGGCATCTTCTACTGCTTTCCCAGGCCATAGCAGTGAACTGGATCAAAAGAGGAGCAGCCAGGACTATAACTGCCACCCATATGGGATGCTGGTGCCATTAGGGGATGGCTTAGCCCATTATGGCACTGTGCCAGTCCCTGTATATATAGTTTTAAGAGCATAATAATACTTCCCACCCTACCATCCCTTCCTCCCTCAATCCCATCATCCTTCACTCCTTCTTATTTTTCTTTCAATTTTTACAATGACACACTTTTAGTTTACTTTATAATAACAGGATATATTTTTACAATAAAAAACTGCCTCATGTATGAGGGTATTTAAAAAGGTTCATGGAAAATGGAATTTAAAAATGCTTGACTTGGTGTTAAAAATTTGAAATCCATGCATAATAGAAGTTCTCAAAATGTGCATGTAAAATGTATTTTATTAAAAAACTATGCATGATTTTCAAAAGTTTTTTTGCACAAAAATAAACTTATCTTTTAATTCCATGTTTCCATGAACTTTGTGAAGCACCCTAATATGGATAATTAAGTTTGGATACTGCTATAATTAAGAAATTCTCTTCATAAATGTTACATAAATGTGGTCCCTAATTCTGTCCCTAAATAGTCAGTTGTCCTGTGGTGATGGTACTTGTACCCTTAAGCTGGTATATTAGGTTCTCTTTTACCAAATTTGGAATGGCCTATACAAATAATAAATATTGACAGTTTTCTGCTGCTGCTTCATTCATGAAGATTCTTAAATAACTAGCATGTACACTGGCAATATCATTGTGAAGCTATACCAAAGACTGTCAAATATCCAGAAGTCTAGTACATGAGCACTAACCTTATGACATAATGAACTAACATGAGATTTTTCCTGGTATTCTAGGAGCACTGTTACTTTATTACTGAATGTTTACACACCATTGAAGATCAAGTGACAAAAGTGAATAAACAAAGATACAGATTTTGGGATTCCTTTAAGGACAAGGATTTTAGTGAGAGTCCTTTGTCATGTACCTAGGTACCTAGTCAGCAAAGCTTTCTCATAAATTCCTAGGCTTTCAAATTTGTTGTAAGCAAATATTGATATATCTTATTAACATATTTATATATACTTGCAAAATGCTCCAGGAGATTTTTTTAAATTTAACTTGTTTAGTTATTTATTTGAAGTTTATTAAAGTACTTGAGATGGGGAGACAGACAGAGACAGATCTCCCATCTGCTGGTTCATCTCACAACTGCCTGAAACAGACAGAGCTGGATTAGCCTGAAGCCAGGAGCCTGGAACTCAATCCAGGTCTGTCACCCTGTGGCAGAAACCCAATTACTTGAGCCATCATTGCTGCCTCCCAGAGTACACATTACCAGGAAGCTGGAATCAGTTAGAGCTGAGTGTCAAACCCAGGAACTTTGATATGGGATGCAAGCATCTTAACCACAAAGCTAAACAGCAGCCCCTTCCCCAAATATTTTTTTTTACAGACAGAGTGGACAGTGAGAGAGAGAGACAGACAGAAAGGTCTTCCTTTTTGCCGTTGGTTCACCCTCCAATGGCCGCTGCGGCCGGTGCGCTGCGGCCGGCGCACCGCTCTGATCCGAAGCCAGGAGACAGGTACTTATCCTGGTCTCCCATGGGGTGCAGGGCCCAAGGACTTGGGCCATCCTCCACTGCACTCCGGGCCACAGCAGAGAGCTGGCCTTAAAGAGGGGCAACCGGGACAGAATCTGGTGCCCCGAATGGGACTAGAACCCGGTGTGCCGGCACTGCTAGGCGGAAGATTAGCCTATTGAGCCACGGCGCTGGCCTCCCCAAATATTTTTTAATCAAAGAAGAAATTATTACAGGAGATAGAGCAGTAAAATCAGTTACAATGTTAGTTCTCCAAATTTTTCCTTTCCACTGTACTTGATAAATATAAACCTTAAAATAAAAGGGGTAGGTAAAAATTATTATTCTTATTTTCCCTGCTTTAACTTTTTATCTTTTCCTTTCTTATTAATTTTAAATTTACTTAAAATTGTGATAGTTCTACAATGAGGTCCCATATACCCCCACCCTATTTCCCCTATTACCATCTAATATTAGTATATTTGTCACGATAAATGAACCACAAACAGCTCCCCCATTGATTGATTCAAACTGCTTATATCCCTCCTTCCCAGCCTCTAGTAATCAACATTTTGTGTTCATATTGAATTTTTATTTTAATTTTAGCTCCCACCTATGAGAGAATATGTGGTGTTTGTCTTTCTGTGTCCAGCTTATTTCATTCAACTTGATATCCTCCAGTTGCATCCATTTCATTGTATATGATAGAATTTCATTGTTTTTATAGCAGAGTAATATTCCATTATACATATGTGTTTGTGTGTATATGTATATGTGTGTATATGTGTATTCTATCATTTAATGTACACACTTTGGTTAATTCCATATTTTGGTTACTGTGGACAGTACTGCTATAAAAATGGTGGAGCAGTTATGTCTTTGATACAATGTGTTCATGTCTTTTGGGTATATACCCAGTAGTGGGATTGCTGGATCAAACACCAGTTCCATGTCTAGTTTTTTAAGAAATATCCATAGTGTCTTCCTCAGCAGCTGCACTAATTTACATTCCCACTAACACTGTATAATAGTTCCCCTTCATGGGGTCAACACTGTGGCATAGTGAATAAAGTCACTGCCTGTGATGCCAGCATCCCATATGGATACTGGTTCATGTCCCAGCTGCTCCACTTACCATCCAGCTCTCTGCTGGTGACCTGGAAAGGGCAGCAGAAGATGGCCCAAGTACCTGGGTCCCTGCTTCCCACTCAGACAGGGGCACTCAGACAGAGCTCCTACTTTCCGCCTGGGCCAGCCCTGGCTGTTGTGACCATCTGGGGTGTGAACCAGTGAATGGAAAATACCCCCCCAACTCTCTCTCTCTGACTCTAACTCTTTCAGAATAAATGGACCTATCTTAAACAAACAAAATAAAAGTTTGCTTTCTCTACATCCTTACCAGCATTTGTTATTCTTTTTTTTATAATAGCCATTCTTGACAGGGGTAAGGTGACCTCTAATTGTGGTTTTGATTTACATTTCCATAAGGGCTAGTGATACTGAGTATTTTTTGCATATAGTTGTTGGTCATCAGTATTTCTTCTTTTGAGAACTGTCTATTCAGGTCTTTTGTCCATTTCTTAACTGGATTGGTTTCAAGTTGCTGGTATATTCTGGATATTAATCCAAAATTATTATTTTTATGGATAAAATGTCTCATAAGAAGACAATAACTATTGTTGATTGTCTAATAATCAATCATAATGTTGAGATTATTAGATTTATTGTTCCCTTAGTGTTAGATATGTTAGAATGCTGTTTAATAGTGAGGAACAAATTGATACCTTAATATTTTATATTCCATAAAGAATATGACATCTACAGTGGTTTAATGGATCTTGTGTTATCTTTCTGGCAGAGTCGGAGCAATATTTACAATTACTATTTTTTCCAAAAACAGCAAAGCACATATATATATATGTATATATATGTGTGTGTGTGTGTTTGTGTGTGTGTGTGTGTATAGTTCTCTACTGCCAATAATTGTCTTTCCTTCTTTTGTTTCATAAGTTAGATCAAGATCACCACCCAGGAGGCAGTCACCTGAGGAGATGATACATTTTGTATGCCACAAATAGACTTGTCTCCCAGTAAGAGGAGGTGAAAGGGCCTGAGGAAAAAGCTTCCAGAAACTCCCTCATGCCTAATCTTCTCAGTCAGAATTCATATGTCTCTCCTTCCGTCATTTGCACAAGTCCCCACTGTCATTTATAGCTCTCTTATAGTACTTAGTACAATATGCATTGTATTGCAATTATTTCTTCATGCTCCCCTACATCAATTATGAATTTTCTCTTCTTCACACTTCTAGTTTTTATTTCTTCCTTCACAATTCTAAATTTCCCTGGTACTATATGGTATTGTTTCCTCCAGTAAATCAAAGTCTCTTTTGGGGCCAATGCTGTGGAGCAGGGAGTTAAAGCTGCAGCCTGCGGCACCAGCATCCCATATGGATACTGGTCTGTGTCTCAATTGCTCTACTTCCTATCCAGCTCCCTGCTAATGTGCCTGGGAAAGCAGCAGTAGGTGTCCCAAGTGCTTGGGTACCTGTGACCACATGGCAGACCCCAAAGAAGCTCCTGGCTCCTAGCTTTGGATCGGCCCATCTCTGGTCTTTGCAGCCATTTGGGAATTAGCCAGCAGATAGAGGACGTCTCTCTCTCTGTCCCCCGCCCTCCCTGTAACTTTGCCTCTCACATTTTTTAAAAATCTTTTTATACTTATTAAATCATCCCTCAGTTTAGTGCCATATTTATTACCCACACTCACAATAGGAAGTCAAACAGGATACTTTCTCCAGGTCACTGTCACAACTCAAGGTTTATGCCTCTTAATTAAGATTAGATTCTGAAATTCAGCTTGGGTTCTTTGTCTTTAAAGATGGTAACTAGCATTTACTAAGCACTTCTTAAGCACAGGCATTGTATCCTAGAGGAAAGTATTAGCATTCTTAATTTTGCAGCTGTAGGCTCACAAAAGTGGAGTAATTTGCATAAGATCACACAGGAAGTAGCAAAGGTTAAAACCCAGGTCTGAGTGACTCCAATACTTTCTATAATATACTGTGCATTCTCTGAAGTAATCCAGGTTTCATTTATTTAAAATAAAAATAAAAAGAGCTAACATAGGGCTGGGTAATGTGGTGCAACAGGTTAAGCCATTCCTTTGGAAGCCTCCATGACATACTCCAGTGCCAGAGGAGAGCCTGCTCCTCCTTTTCTGATCCAGCCCCCTGCTAATGTGCCTCAGAAAGCAGCAGAGGATGGCCCAAGCACTTGGGCCTCTGTCACTCACCTGGGAGACCCAGATGGAGTTCCAGGCTCAGGCTTCAGCCTGCCCAGCTCTGACTGTTGTGGGCATTTGGGGAGTGAACCAGCAGATCTCTCTCTCTCTCTTTCAAATAAATAAATATTTCTTTAGAATAGTATAAATGAGAATTCCTTTTTAAGTGCTGAAACCTAACCTTAGATAGGATAGAGGGACATTTATCACCTGACATGTCAACTCAAAATATTATATACCAGACCATAGTGAACCTAGGTTCAGTGAACCTGGGTGCAGGTTAAAAGAATCACAGGAGACATGCACTAAGACTATATGAGTCTTGGTGCTTTGTGTGACTCAAATGATTATGCTTCATCTGCAGTCCATTAACCAAATGTTAAATTATATACATGTGGCTTGCACATGTTACTATTCCCTCAGTTTCTTACTAGAAATATGTCAACTTTTAGGCTGTGTCTCCAGGCAATGTGTCTCGAATGAAATAACCAGTCAATAATAAGTTAATCAAGAATTTAGACAAACAATTGGTTTGAAAGAGTTTCTCTGTTTATCATTACATTGATTGCCAACTTGGCTGGAATATACCAATCTATTTTGCAGCAAAATAACAAAAGATCTCAAATTATCTGCAAAGGATCTCAACTCAGCCAGTCTACCAGGAGAGATCTTCCTGCTCTCTGCTCTCTACCCCCATTGTCAACTTCTGCCCTGAGAAATCTTTCCCCCATTGGTTTCCAAATCCGAAAGTTCTGTAGAATCATTTAGTGAATTCTAAGCCACCATCATTGAGAAACTTACTGCAGAATACTGTTACAGCTCTCCAAACCACTGCACTAATCAGCCATCACTAACTTTCCAACAAAGACCTTTGTGAAGACAGGCCCCAATGATACTCGATTGTGTGTTAAGATGTAAGGAACAAATTGCTTAAGTCTCAGTTCACTAACAGGATACACATGCAAAACAAGGAAAGGCAACTAATTCTATAATCAAAACCAGGGCTACACATATTTCTAAACTTCTAGGGATTTGTGGTGTGGGAGCAGGGGGGATCAGAATATTTGCTTTTATCAATGCCCAAAGACATACTTTCAGAGTTTTTAGTTTATTTTTATAGGGAAGAGGAGTCTTAAATGTTTCTCAAATCTACGTATTTTAAGAACTTAATCTGGAGGGTAATTTATATAAATTTATACACCTGACATAAATTTTTGCCTACTTCACCCTTTTCCTGAGATGTATCCATTGGGAGAGAGATGTTCCGTTCATTTCCCCTTTCTGAAATATTCAAGAAATGTTTTTTTTTTAATCTCCTAGCCATATATGTTGGGAGATGGCAGCTTGGAGGGTGGGGGTTGGGGTGGAAGGAGAGAAATCATTGTTGCCAACCCATCTTGAAATTCCGATAAAAGTGTGATTTGCTTCTGTTAGTACCTGATGCTTTAATGACAGCAGTATGTGGAATGGAAGGACAAATGAGCACCTTTATGGATAGGATAAAAATGAGGAATGTATGAAAGCAGTAGCTCTCAAAACTTAGTACATTCAGCAGAATTACCCAATCTGTTAAGATGGAGATTGCCTGCTCCCCCACCTGGCTCTCCTACTCCAGAGTCTTAGTTTCTGATTCAGTATTTCTGGGGTAGCCCTTAGGAATTTTCATTTCTAACAAGTTTCTTGCTGATCCTGATGCTGCTGGTCCATGGGCCAAACATTAAGAACCACTTCTACCAAGGGAATTAACTTGTGAAAGTAGAATCTGTGAATCAACCACTCCAAAAGACCATAAAAGAAAGTAAAGAGTCATTCCAAGGGCGACTGGGACATGGCACTGAACTTTACTGGAGGAAACTTGTAAACCAGGGAAGGAAAAAACTAACTACAGTAATTTCATTACTTGGCTGATACATGGGAAGTTCACAAGGGCGTAACAGGGCATGTGAAAATGTTTTAAAAGTCACTGCATCCTTCCACCCTTTGTCACAAGACTGTTAAGATCTTGGGGGTTTGGGGACGTTTAAACAGATTTCCAGCAAATCCATAGTGACTAGACTTTATTGCCACTATGTTATCTGCCAATACTTTAGCCCTGGCTTCTGGGCTTCCTTTAAGAAAGTAGTCCATACTCTTGCCACTTTAACTGGCTTCTTTAATTGAAAGCATTGGTGCTGCTTTAGGGACTAGATGCTAACTTTAGAGGGAGAGAGTAAGAGAGAGAGTTTATGCATTTGGCTTGGTTTAAATCCTTCTGTTTAGATTTGATATGTTCTTTAATCCTTCTTATACATGGCCAAACATAAAAAAATTAAAGTCCAAGGCTCAAGTTATCCAACCAAAGAACAAATGGATGATCCAAGAGCAGATAAATCAAAACCACATTTTTAAGGGAACATAGTTCCTTCTATAAGCGGCTCTGAGGACATTTGGACAGATGTCCTTTATTGGTATCTGGAAAGAGAAATAAAAGGCGTAATTGAATTTGTGGTTACTGATTCTCAAGTCCCAAAACTTTTACAGCCATAAGCAGAATTTCACCATTTCGCTATTTGTCAATTCACTTCAAACGGTCAAGTCTATGTGACCGTTTCCCCATCTCCTCTATCTTGCCTATAGCCTAGGTCCCACTTCAGCATTTTTAGTATATTGAAGGGTTCTTGCAATATCTGACACAAAACTAAGTTCCCCTATCCACAAGGAGGTTTAGAAGGTCCCACAACTCTGGCTGAGGTTTAGGTGACCAAACAGAAAATAGCATTTGCAAGGAGATTGAAAAGTGGTTTCTCTATTGACCTAAAGTGGTTTAACTGTTTGTTTTTTCCTCTGAATTGACAAACTCAAACAGTAGCTTGAAATATACCACACGTGTAGTTTCTCTTTCACCAAATGGGCCAGATCAATCAGCTGTTTAATACTGTATAACCTGACTGATAGAATTAAGTCCCTCCAGCCTTTCTC
Organism: Oryctolagus cuniculus; assembly: GCF_964237555.1. NCBI lineage: Eukaryota > Metazoa > Chordata > Mammalia > Lagomorpha > Leporidae > Oryctolagus > Oryctolagus cuniculus. The sequence goes on from NC_091453.1 coordinate 87,409,046, forward strand.
CTTCTGTTGCTTTGCATTTAAATTAGTCGGGGTCAGTAGAGGGTCATTCTAAACAAGAGAGACTTGAGCCTGTAAGAAAAAGAGAAGCAGGCTCCCTCCATCAAGGGCAACTGGATAACCTCTGGCAAAAGTGTACTTTGCCTTTATTCCTCACCCCTTCCACATTAACGCTTCCCTTAATGCTCTCTCCTCCTAGAGTGGTGTTACATCTGGCTTTGCTTTCCTGGGGAACAACGCCCCTTGTTACAAAACTCTCCCTCTTAACTGTCTCACAGCCTTCAAAAATAATTTATCTGTTTTGTGCCTTATTTCCCTAAGGATTAAGGTGAGAACTAATCTCATCTGTGCTAAGGTGTTAATAAGTGGCCTAATGCCTTACTTAATTTATAATACACATGTGAACAGGTGATTTCTGGTAAGAAGACCAAAAGAATGATTTTATAATTATGGGAATTTTGAAGAATGTGGTAGGCTGCTCTGTGAGAAAAAAAAATATATATGGAGAACAGATTTCATGTAGCTCATAGATACAATTCTTAAGAATATGGTACTTCCTTTCCTCCCTCCATCCTCCTTTCTTTCTTTTTTAAACTTTTGCTATAACATAGTTAATTTACTTTAAAATTGCAGGCTTAATCCTCCACTAAATAAAGAGTGCAGAAAATATTTTTGGTCTGGGATATCCTTCCTGCAAATTACACCATATTGAGACAAATCTTTGCCTTCTCAACACATATGCTTAATTTTTCCAACTTTTGAAAAAAGTAATAAACCTCCCCTGAGACTTCTAGTTTACAACTAGAATCACAAGTTCCAATAAGCAGTTGTTGCCAGTCAGAACATCTTAGAGTAGGTCTTGGGCATCTGCATGTTGAAATGACTCCTCCAGAGGATTTTTTTTTTGATGTGCATCTCTGTTTAAGAACCTCTGAAATACAGAAATAATGGCTTTTGGCTCCATTAGAAGGCAGCATGCCCAGACCTGCTACAGCCTCTACTCAATGTTGCTAAAACAGTTTCTCAATTCATGTCAATAGTGGGTTACCCTGGAAAGAATGCAACATTGAAATCCATAATCTACTATGTATTATTTCATTCATTCTCCCTTCCTCACTGCTTCCTTCTCTCCTGGATATATATTATCAGCAGTCATGTGACCTGCTACAGGGACATATGATATCAATGCAAAAGGACATTTTAAGCCTGCCATGTTCCTCATCATCCAATATGCCTGTGACAAATTACTTAACTTACAGAATAATACAAAGCATATGGTGATGAACACAGAGCAAAGTGTTTCTGGAAAGTCAACTAACAAATTTTTTTAATAAATCTCCAGATTCTGCACTAAAAAATTTGAAGAGAATCACAGCAGGCAAGGTTGTTAACCACATTGAGAACTGTTGCTATCTAAAGAAAAGAATAAGGAAGGGATAGATAAAATAAAAATTTTAAAAAATCAGGGAAAGAAATGTGAGGTGATGCTGGTGTGAGGTGAAGACAGATGATTCATTTTTCAGAAACTGGAGTAACTTCATGCTGATTTATGACATAGTTTTCTCCTTACATTTTGATGAACATCAATAAGCCTCTTTAATGTAAACTGAGAAATATTTTTTACTCACAACTGTCAGTCATAAGATTCTGGAGGCACACTTGAATCATAATCTCTGATTTCAAAAATATTAGCATTTCATTTATAGCTATTACTATCAACTTAGATTATCACCAATTTAATCATTCATATTCTAATATAAGAGGGGAAATGAGATATTTCACGATAAGAAGGTAAATAATGAGATATTTCACTTTTAACTCCCTAACAAGACACAGGATACTTAACGAGTGACTACTTAGAAATTAGAGTATTTGTTAGGGCTGGCATTGTAGTGTAGTGGGTAAAGCCACTACTTGCGATGCTGGCATCCCATATGTGCGCCGATTTGTGTCCCAGCTGCTCCACTTCCAATCCAGCTCCCTGCTAATGGCCTGGGAAAAGCAGCAGCAGAAGGCCCACCCTGTTACCCACGTGGGAGACTTGGATGAAGCTCCTGGCTCCTGGTTTCAACCTGGCCCAGTGCTGGCCATGTGGCCATCTGGGGAATGAACCAGTGGGTGGAAGATTCTTTCTAACACTTTCAAAATAAATAAATTTTTTAAAAATAAATTAGAGCATCTGTTAATATATGGGAAGCCTTGAATTAGTAGGAGTAAATTAGCAAGGGATAAGGATATTGTATTTCTCTAGTAAAGAGAGGCTTTCTATCGTTAGTTATTTGACCTTAACCAAGTCATTTCCCCTCTCAGGGCTAAAGTTTTGCCATCTGTAAATAAAGGATAGACCTAGAATTTCAGGGAATCCTTGCAGTTCTGTCCTGCAGAAGAGTTTGACTTTTCCTCAATGGCCTCAACTTTCTGGGTAGTGAATATTAAAATAAACTTTTCATTAAAGAAAGGCAATCCTCTACCAATTGCCCCACTCTCGTTGGTAGTAACATTTCTATACTGCTTTCTGTACTGATAAAAGGAATTTGCATGTTCTTTCATGTAATAATAACATAATAGATTTTATTGTCTCCATTATGTTTGTGAAATTGAAGCTTAGAGATGTTAAGAAACTGACCCACTGATCATCACTCACTCCACGGAACTGCTAGCTGAATTCAGATCTGTGTGATACCACAGGTCATGCTCTCACTGTGGCATGGCAGGGAACTGGAATGTCTTGATCATGTAAGTATAGACACTGCATACTCCAAGCCTGTGTCAAGATAAGTCCGATAAACTGACTACTTAGAATACATTCCATGTGCCTAAACTGATACCTTACTGGCCAGGGTTCTCATCAAAGGGATTAGCCTTTTGAATAGTATGTGTCTACTGTCTAATTTTTTTGAGATAAGAGCTTCCTCTTTTGAAATTTTATAGCACCGTATCGAAAGCATGTCTAATTTATTTCTGTTCTCGTTGGTTCAAAAACCTATATGGTGCACCAGGCACTTTGCTGAAAGTTTTCACATAAAATTTACTCTCAAAAAGCAGCTCTCAGTGAGAGAATTTAATTGTGTACTTCTTAAATATTTACTCTTCACAATAGACACTTCATAAATGGCAACTTTATCACATAGCTTCTAATGTTCCCCATAAAACATACCATGTAATTTGGCAGTGTCAATTGACTGAAAAGATAATTCTCTGATTCTCCAGTCTTCAACAGAGAGGCTTTTTTAAACTTACCAGAGAAAAGCAATCTTGCTAGTGGAAGTGGAAAAGTTACATACTGAGTCGCATCATAAACACTCATTAAGGGCTTGTTGGAATCACTTTCCAAATCCTCAGACAATATCATATAGAAAGCTGTTCCTTTTTAATTTAACAATTATCCTGTAGTTCTATGTAGCATAGTTAAAATGAAGCCTTGCAGGCCAGAGAGATCTGGTTTCAAACCTGGCTCAGGCACTTTGGGATAGTTATTTAACCCTGCTATCCTCACTTTCTCATACAAAAACCATCTCAAGGGATTGTTATGAGAATAGAATGAGTGAATGCCAATGAAGTATATAGAACAGTGTTTGGTATATGGTTAAGCACTTATTTTAAAGTACCTTTTATGGTTATTGGCTAGAATTCATGACTAATTTATTTTGTGTCCATACATTATAGTGCATAGCCTCCTCACTTTTTAACTAGGAAGTGCTTCTCCTGAAGCACTAAAAAAAAAAAAAAAAAAAGTTGATAATGGTAGAAGATCCAGCAAGATCCCGTGAGAGCACTGGGAGATGTTGACACTGTTTCTGGCTCTATTTCTCTCTCCACTGGGACAGTAACCAAATCCAGAGAAGGCATAAATAGCAATGGCACATCAACTAGAGACCTCAAGTACATTACTGCCCCTTTTGAAACCTTTTTTAGAGTCTACAGAAGCATTACCCCTTCGCAGATCGTCATTCATCCTTGATGGAGCATTATTTACAAAATGGAGAAAGTAGTATATGCTCTGGGCCATGCTGACAGAATTAGGAGCAAGGTGATGTGACAGTTGGATTTAAGTGTTTAAGCTTGGCAATCAGCCTCAGTTCCACACTACACCACTGACCAGCCAGGCCCTACACATCATCCTTCCTTATGGGAAACACCCCAATATCACAGCTGAAATGAGTGATTTAACTCACAGCTCACAGCAATGGACCACACGTGAGGCAGTGATAAATGACAAAATGGGCTTGCTGTGACCAATGTGTAGAATGAAGCCAGTGATAGCCTGGCCTGTCAAACAGCAGAACATAAGGTCTTTCACCAAACACCAGAACCAAGCCCTATCACTGATGGATATGGATTGCAACTACACTAGGTGTTTGGGTCCACAGAAGGTACAATTAAACTGCAGAATCAAGTCATTAGTTCAGAGTCCTTCTGCTTTTGTGGTAAGAAAACAAAACCCCACAGTGACCTGGATTCTCTTCACCAGCCTAGGGGACTGAGCAGGCAAATGCTCCCCTTGGCATGTCAAAGAGAAAATTCTCCTTCTTTCCATGACCCAGGCCCTCGCTGAGGAGAGAATTACTCACCTGGACTCAGCGGCCCCTACAGCTGCCAGCAAAGCAGCTCTGCTATGGAGCTCTGCAAGCAGCACAAAACAACATTTGCCAGAAGAAGCAGGGAGGAGCAACAGCTGTTCCAGGACCAGAAGACCACCCCCACCCCACCCTTTGGCAGCTTCTTAGATAGGCTGGTCTGGCATTCTCTGCCACCAAACAGCAGGTGGGAGAACACAGTCTCTCCCTTATTTCTTAACACAGGGTTAAGGGGGTGGCAAATCTGTGACCTGGGTAAAGTTGCTTCTTCAGACTGTTGGCAGTTCCAGTACAAAACACACCCAGTTAAACTGAATTTCCGGTAAATACATGATTTTTCTTTAAGTGTATACTTCTGTGACATACTTACATAAAAACTTATTCTTTATCAAAATTCAAATTTAACTGGGCATCTTGTATTTTTATTTGCCAAACATGGTAATCCTAGTTCTAATGTTTCTCCTAATGCTCTCCTCTTATTTTTTCATATTGTATTCCGCCCCCCATCTGATCATTGAAGCCTTGGAATAGATCAAATAAAGAAAATGAGAGAATGTAGAATTTATCAACAAAATTCAATTCAATACAATGCTACTATAGGGGATGTTAAAGAAGCAATGGATATTATGTAGTCCCTGCCACCACAGCCTTTTTAGAATGAAGTTTGATTTGAATCAAGTGAGAAGTTAATTGGATGCACATTTCATTCTGCATGTTTTAATGAAACTAGAGGGCAAGTTTGATCGTTAAAAACTCAAGTGGCTTTTGCTTTCATATAAACCTAAAGATACATCCTCAGGCACTAAATATGTTTCTATAATTCATATGAACAGAATAGTAGTTTTTCACCAACTGCATAATGACATATAATGGCAAGATACCTCACACCACCAATAGGACTCAAAATATATGAGCACATACCAAGGATTTAAGAGCAGGTTTCTATATAAACCAGCTGCTGTAGAGAGGCACAGCCTTTGCCTATTTTGAAAAGTACAAATTCTGTTTTGTAGAGAGAAAGGAAAGCTGTACAAATCAGCCTCAGTGGAATCAAGGGAATAGTTACTCTGCTGATTATTTAAACAAATTATCTTGAATAAATTAACCAGCCATATTCTAATGGATTTCTATAAACCCTCTCTCAACCCATCTCACCTATCATTCACACCACTGCCAGATCCAAAATGGCGAAGGAAATGGGGGGCAGGTTTATCTGGAAAGTTCTGGCCTTGTATCACAGCATCCCATTAGAAGGCCTCAGGGAGAGAGGTTGGCATTAAGTTATGCTTCTCTAATGTCCCTCCCTTGAGTCCAGGCATCCAGATCAGCCTGAGAAGTCCCTAAAAGCATTTTGGATGCAATGTAGAACATCCATTTTCCATTTTAGTAAGGCTATGTGTGCCAAATGCCAACAAACATTTTGGTAATTTCCATCAAATCAATTAATTGTGCCTGTATATTTGGGGCTTGGGAGATGAGGGCTGCTGGTGGTAATCAGTCAAACCGATTTTCATATAGCATTGGCTGGGTAAACACAGACTCTGCTCTGTACAAATATCGCTACCATGTTCACATTTCTCTTCAACTATTTTGCACCTTTCTATTCACTTCTGTTACTTCTTCCCAGAGTAGAGCTGAAGGGAGGATACCACCACATTTTATTAAGTCAAATATGTTGTCCAAGTATGAAAGGGCATAAATCAAGCACGTACATATGGTGACCAACTGTCCCAGATGGACGGAAGCTTTCCCAGGACATGGTACTAGGAAAGTACCCTGCAAACCAAGATGAGTTGGTTAATGTGTGTGTGTGTGTGTGTGTATACATATATATGCATATATATATATATAAACACACATACATGCACACACAGAGTGAAGTATTTGAAAAATCCATAGTACTAAAGCTTTTCAAATTTAACTTGTGGGTCATTTAATTTTTTAAAAATTCACTAAAATGTAAGGTAGTTAAAAAACCCATTACAGTGACTGGCAAGCATGGGTAGAAGCCTAAGAGAAGCAAGGACATTTGTAGGTTCTTATTTATATGTGTTTTTCTTTCTAACGGCTGCCAGTCTTCCAAGTCAGGAAATATTTGCACATGTTCTAGACATCTTCCTGAAGGTATGAGGCTCTCCTGAAACCATCCTTATATTTGACCATGCCAACAACACTACAGCAAACTACAGTACCCTGAGAAAAAATATACTCTTTCAAGCTCCCTAAATGACTCATTCAGCAGAAAGTAATAAAAAAGTAAGGCTAATATTTCCATCCTTTGGAAATATTTATCTCTACACAGTGCCACTTCTTTAATAGTCAGAATAGAAAGTTACTTAGGTGGTATAATTTTGAAAGGCCAACCTGTCTCAAGCATTGGATTAACAGGGTGTCATTAGTCAATCCTTTCCATCAAGACACATCTGCAGAGAGCTGCTGCTAAAATATGTCATATGGGAGGGGATCAGTTTTGCACATATCTTTTTTATTTCCACAGGAAACTGTGCCAAGCAGCCAAATGTATAAGGTATTATGCTAGTCCCAAAGAGGTTACAGAGGTGATTACGATGGATTTTTTTTTTCTTTTGGACATCATGAATTTTTCTCACAAAATCAATTTGTAGAATGACGACATTGATAATAAAAGAATATGAGTGTGGGTAACAGAAAACACACTAAAAAGTCTACATGGAAATTTTTGCTTGTCATTTATATCTGATGCCCTTGTGCCTAATACATGTAATGCTCTTGACTAGGTAATACAGTTGAATACAAACCTCCAGGACCCTGCCCCTGAAGGTATGTGTGAACTAATTTGAAAGACAAATGAATTCTTATTCTTGGGCATCTGAGCCAAGACATGTATATGCTTTCCTACTGTCACCTTTCATTTAGTGACAAGGTGGGAGGAACTCAGCTGCCTGCAAATCTCTTGCAGAGGTTAATCATCAGGAAAGCTTCAAGCTGCAACTTCTGTTGAAACCTGCATCACCGTCGGATAGGAACAATACAGGGATAATTTTACTTCAACAGCATACCTAACATTTGTCTCCTCATCTTCTCCATCCGCCTGCTCAACTCTCTCTCTAATCTTCCAAGCTATAGCCACTTAGCCCCTACAAGCAATTTATTCCAGCTCAGACTCTAGGAGTTCTGTTCTTAGGCAGTGAACAAACAGGACCCCCCTTTTTTTTTCTTTTTTAAACAACTTCAGGCACATGTTTTTAAAAGATTTATTTATTTGAAAGTTAGAGTTACACAGAGAGAGAAGGAAAGGCAGAGAGTGTTCTTCCATTCACTGGTTCACTCCCTAGATGGCCATAACGGCCAGAGCTGCGCCTATATGAAGCCAGGAGCCAGGAACTTCCTCTGGGTTTTCCCATGTGGGTGCAGGGGTCCAAGGACTTGGGCCATCTTCTACTGCTTTCCCAGGCCATAACAGAGATCTGGATGGAAAGTGGAGCAGCTGGGACTCGACTTGGCGCTCACAGAGGATGCCAGCACTGCAGGCAGTGGCTTTACCCTCTACGCCACAGTGCTGGCCCCGAGGGCCCTTTAAACTGTGTATCTTTTTAATGTTTGCCCACGTTCCTAGAAATACATTAATTAAAAAATACATGGGGGAGTGGGGAGGTGGCACTATGGCATAGTGGGTAAAGCCGCCACCTTGCAGTGCTGGCATCCCATATGGGCACTGCTTAGAGTCCTGGCTGTTCCACTTCCGATCTAGCTCTCTGTTATGGCCTGGGAAAGCAGTGGAAGATGGCCCAAGTCCTTGGGCCCCTGAACCCGCGTGAGAGACCTGGAAGAAGCTCCTGGCTCTTGACTTCGGATTGGCACAGCTCTGGCCATTGCAGCCATCTGGGGAGTGAACCAGTGGATGGAAGACCTCTTTCTCTCTCTCTCTGCTTCTCTGTAACTCCTTCAAATAAACAAATAAATTTTTAAAAATATGCAGGGGCCAGTGTGGCACAACAGGTTTAACTGCCACACGATGCCAGAACCCCATACAAGAGTGCGGGTTCAAGTTCTGGCTGCCCCACTTCCAATCCAGCTCCCTACTAATGCACCTGGGAAAGCAGTGGAAGATGGCACAAGTGGTCTGTCCCCTGCACCCACATGGGAGGCCTGGAAGTAGTTAATGCCTCCTGACTTCTACCTGGCACAGCCCTGACCATTGCTGCCACTTGGGAAGTAAACCAGCAAGAGATTAAAGAGCTATCTCTATCTCTCTCTGTCTCTCTCCATCTATCTCTTTCTGTCACCCTACCTTTCAAATAAAATAAATATTTTTAAAAATTTTTTGGTTTATTAAATTTTAAATCCCCATCAACCAGAAGCCAATCATCTGTAATGGAGGTAACAACTATCAAAGTTCCTTTAGCATCTTCCTTTCCTCTTGGGACTCCTTGTAGAAGCAGTAACTGAGGGAAAATGCCTCTGATCCTAGATATGGGTCCTGGCCCACTAGAAGAGAGTGATGGAGTGACAGCAAGCACTTCTCCACCATTCCAAGGTTTCCAGAGGGGTGAATCAGAAATTACTCATGAGCTTGAGCTTTTAATATCCTGTAAAGCCTACTTGCTTGTCCCCATCCATTTCTGAAATTCTATTAAGTTCCAGAAAAAGACTAGACTTAGTGTCCATCATGAAGGAAACAAAAGCACTGGAGGCGCATATCATTAATGATCTTCATCACTGATCTCACCTCACCAGTTTCCTGTAAACTTAGGAACTTTGGCACTTGGGCCGATATTTTTTTCAAGTGGCTGATCTACTTGAATGATTTCTAACTCTGTGTTGTACATATTGAACAAAATACAATATAGCAGGGTAAAGAGCACAGACCTCTGGATCAAGTTTTCATTTGCAACTTACTAGTTTTGTGAATTTGTTCAGTAACTCAAGCTCTTGAACCATCACTTTAGTAATTTGTGACCTAGGAGGATTGTGATAGCAAAGGTGCATGTTCATGAGATATAAATGATAAAATTAAAATTAAGCACTAGGCAGAATATAAGCCATCAGTCAATGATACCCATTTTTAGGACACTGAAGTCACTATACCTGAAGTGGCTAATATTTGAATTTCCCTCTTTTCTCACCCAATTTCTGCACCAAATAATTGGATTTCATTTGTTTCTCAGAGTCAACAAACGCTGTCCTTCTCTAAGGACCCTTAGACTTGTCCTTTTTGATCATGGTGCTGTTTTTGTTGTGTTTTGTTTCTTTCTCTTCAGAGTTAATGATTTATACAAAATGTTACTGGCAGTGCTTAGAATATAATCAATCTTCTTTCCCCTCAGGGAACTCTCAACAGTCCAACCTTCTTTTCCTAGTCATAAAGGGACTCTGCCTTAAAAGAACAAACCAAAAAGACGCTTTCTTAATTTTGCAACATGAATTACATGTAAACCATTGCCACAGCACAGCATTATTTCTCCAAGTGAAATGACACACTATTCATTTTTTGTCCCTGCCCCATCTTTCTCCATGCACTAGTAAGGGGAGGGATTTATTATAACCTGAGTATAGCTAAACAGCAAACAATGAGACTACAACATAAGGAACTATTTACATATTTTGATATTCTTTGAGATTTTAATTTGATTTTGTGGACAGGCTTATTTGTAAGAGCCTGCCTTCAGAGTGGCCTCAGCAACATAAAATTCTAAGAGCAACATAAATTTCCTTTGACATCACCAGACAGCTACAGTGGCTATTCATTTCTGAGTGCAGTTGTGGCATTACCCACAAAACTACCTTAAACAAAGATACATAAATATCATATAATGTTGGAAATCCCTAAAACCAAGTTATGACTCATTCTTATTTCAAAAGTAAGTACTGCTTAAATGCCATTTCCCAAAGTGTCTATTTAATGAAAAGTAGTGGGGACCTAGCTAACTAGTTTTTAGTGGTCAACTACTAGAGGATAAAGGAAAGCAGTAATTCTTGATACTTCAACCACTTTCACTGAATTTACTCAGAGAATCTGGCCATAATTACAGCTGAGGACTTCTAAAAGTGTGTGGGAAATGCATTAAAGGATAATGCATATCTTTAAAATTTTTGAAATGCTCGTTCGAGTATGTGTATGTGTACATACATATAGAAGCAAATCAGAACTTACTTTTCAGGAGATTAGACACTGAGTACCGTAATGTTTTTAATGCTGCCTCACCCACCTTCACCACTCTTTTAAAATGATCTATAAAAGGTTGTCCATATAAATTTTCCTAGAACTGATGTATTAGAAAACAGCTTTAAGTACAGAAGCTAAGTATCAATTAGGCAATTCTGTATGTCTATTTTAAGTAACTGTACTGCTCTCTACATAGAGAGATTTACACATACATTTCACTATTTTTATAACTGGGATGCTTTTATCTGATTGACCAAAGCCACCATGCTATGAAGAGTTTATTAGTCTTGGCTTTGGTTTTTGTATTCAAATATTTAAATTTGATTTTTCAGTCCCTGGAACAATTTTATAACAGTCAGCTGGCTTAAGTATCTACACAGAAGGTGAGCATGGTGGCACAGCAGATTAAGCCATGGCTTTGGGAAACCTCTATCCAACACTGGAATGCTAGTTCAGGTCCTGGCTGCAATGGTTCTGATCCAGCTCCCTGCTAATACATCTGGGAAGGCAGTAGATGATGACCCAAGTACTTGAGTCCCTGCAACCCACATTGGGGACCCAGATGGAGCTCTAGGCTTCTGGCTTTTGCCTGGTCCAGCCCTGGCTGCTGCACGCATTTGGGGAGTGAACCAGTAGATGAAAATCTCTTTGTCCTTCTCCCTCTCTCCCCACTCTGCCTTTCATAAATAAGTAAATCTCTTTTTAAAAGTATCTATAGAAATAATAATTTTTGTGTTATCCAAAACCTACCATAGAATTTCAACTGTTTCCCCATATATATCTGTGAATATATTAAGCAGAACATAGTTGTGAAAAAATTAATTATGTCTTTTTGGGAGTAGAAATCCTACATATGACTTTTACCTTCTCCCTTCACTCCTTTCATACTACCAACTGCATCATCCTCCCCCAGGATTTATTGGGAGACAGAAGTAAATTTTGGTATAACACAGAAAGAAAAAGACAAGCTGACAATTCAGACACATGGGTTACATTCCACAGTTGGAGAGATGTCATGGCCAAGATAGAAATATTCCACTTTCTCCAAGGCCTGTAAGCCTCAGCACTTTCCACTAATTTGATCCCCTGAGTCTCAATTTATTTACCCTATGCTGGTTCTTTTCACTCTCATTCCAAATATTCGACCTGTGTTCTCTTACTGAGGAAAACTTGTTCCTGGAGTCTTCCTCATTAGAAGCTTCATTAGACTTTCTACATCCAGGAAAAAAAAACCTACACACCTACACCCACGTTTCCTCCTTTCTTTCACCTAATCTCACTCAGCTATACTGATCCTTCCTTTTATCCTGCACTCCCTCCTTAAATGAAGATGTCACAATCATAGGGGAAAATACCTCCTTCTTTATCTCTATTAAACGCAATCCATAAAAATGACTAACCCCCCCCCCCCAATATTTTCTGATCATTCTAACTACAGCTTAGTACTTAACACAGTGTTTGGGACATAATGCTGCTTGGGACATTAAATAAAGATTTTTTTATACTATTTTACTAGAGGAAACTTTAAACATTCAAAGCAATGTTTTTATTTAATGGATAAATGTAATGTTTCCTAAGACCAATCACTATCACTGAGGCACATGATCACAATGGGGCAGTGTCACAAAAGGAGATGGAACCTAGAGAAGGTTCTGGATCTGTGGTACTGCACAACAAAGGCAGAACACGGCCTAGTACAGTTATCGTCTCAATTCAGCTTCAGCTCCTACTTCAGAGACTTGCAACGTAAAATGAAATACACAGTGTTATGTGCTTTATGGGCACTCAAGCAATATTTGTTGGCTGACTTAATTGAGCTATATTTGCAAAATGGCAAGGATGTGAGGAAACTTTCCTACCTAAAAAGAAAGCATTCACAGTGCTAGACATTTGGTAGGCAAATAAACAGTATAATTTCAGCCTAAAAGGAAAAATACTCAAACCCCCATCCAATAGGACTGGTGACTAGGCAACCCAAATGTCAGCAGCATGTTTCTGAAACTTAATTTCAAATATCATAAATTGTATGTCATCAGCTTTGAGGACAACATTTCTTTCCTTCCTTTCCATTCCCATTCCCAGCCTCAAACTCAAATTCCGAAAATGTAACTAATAAACCTGAATCTCACCTGTCTAGTGAGGTTTGCAAGTAAAATCAATGTGTCAAAAAGTGATTTTTAAAATCAAATTTAAGAGTGATGCATTGAGCAGTGTTTTGAAAAGAAATTTCCATATTAAACGGTGCACTTCAAAAGTGCAAACAATTCAGGAATTTGCTCGTGACTGTAATACCACACCTTCCTATACCTGAATTAATCTGCTGACTACTGAGGAGGCAGATGACTCCTCAAGTCTCTCTCAAGGACACATGTTTACTTACGCCTGAGGTGTGTTTTTAAGCTTCAGAAAATAAGAAATTAGGGGTTGCCCCTGCCTTCCACCAGAATTTAATTGCATTCCAACTAGGTATCAGGCATATGTGGTAATTAGTTTCTAGACCCAACTGTAGAGGTTTACACTATTGCAGGTGATTTGTTCCTTTGTGTGAAATGATTGCCTCGAATAGTTTCCCATTTCTTTCTTCTGTGCTCGTTATCTGCAAGTGGCAATGTGACAGCAGGTGTTAGATGTTATGATCTCCTGAAGGTCAAAGAAAACTTGTTCATTCTGAAAATCCAGTTCTTTATTTAACTCGGTAGTATCATGCTTACTGAAATGGTATTAAATAAAAATAACAAATAATGAAGCATCCACGCCTTCTCAATATGCTTACTACTCAGTTTTACCTTGGCCACTGGGTATCTCAGTAGTTACTGAGCTAGTATCAACTCTTTCTGTCCAACGGTAAAGCGGTGGGAAGAAAACATACTGAAAGTCATTTTATTTGTGAAAACTGGAACTACTCCAACTTATAGCCAATAAGCAAGTGCTACTGTATAAGGTGGTGAAAGGACTCTGGGATTATTATGATGCTGCTGATGACCCTAAGAATGTAAGAGTACGAATAGCTTCCATTTTACTGACATCCAGACACTGTGCTAGGTGCATCACGGCACAGCCAGATGAAACCCTGGGGATTATTTAGTCTAATACATTTATTTTTTATTTGAAGAAATGGGCACAGAAAAATCAGGCAACATGTTTAGTGCCAGTTAATGGGAGAGCTAAGGTACCAATGCCCATGGTGCCATCCTAAAGGGACATGGTCTCTTTCTTAATATTTCATGAAAAAATTGTTGTCTCTTTTTATATATTACTCTTTGGGAAAGTTTTTAATAGTATCATCAAAAACTGAGTTCCAATCTATTTTCTTTTTGCTAAATGGCCTCACATGGCCAAGTACTCAATATTCCTCCAATCCAAATGGTGACCCACAAGCTATGAGACTGGCAACTAAAGGTGAAGAGGAAAAGAGGAAACTATGCTTTTTTAACCCTACTCAGTAAAAAAGTGAAAGAATGGTGTACTTCTTATAAAAGAGAGTGAGAGAAATAAAACCCACAGTTTGAAATCAGGTTTGCACTGGCAGGAGGTGGGAAAGGGTGGAACTATAGGAATCTAATTAGAAGAAAAAGAAGGAAGGGAAAAGGGTTACAATGTGGAGCGTGTGATTCGGCCTTCATCTCAATGTGCACAGACCGCAGTAGACAGTTGGAAACTTGCCAGGGAAAGAGGCCTTGGAAACAAGCTGGAAGACATTGGAGAGACTTTAACCAAAACAAACACCAGCAGGGGATGTGGTTGGCAGCACTGAAAAAGCAAAGGACTCTCTGAGTCACTCTGACATTAAGCTTGAATGGTATCGTGCCTCCATTTTGTTGTATAGGCTACTTAATACAGCATTTTTGTGTGCCCAATATAAAAGCATTATACACACATATATAACATATATATGTAAAATATAACCACATACATATTTTCTTTACTGAAATAATATAACATTATAGGTATTAGAAAATATAGAAGAAAATAGATTAGAAAAAAAAACACTAACATCTCATTATTGTAGCCAAGTAATTATTTTCAAGCTATGTTTTATCATAGTTGTAATCAGGATGCCTGTATGATAAGTGATACTTAACATTTTAGGTAGGCATGGTTCTCTGCTGCTAGATAACTTCATAAGTACTGTTTTACAGAACAATGATATATTGAGTGGGTATAAGGTTAATTTTCATCATACTTTCTTACTATTTATAGTGTGGCTGAGTTTTTATTTTTAAAAATGGCACAATCATAGCAAAAACTGTCTTTTAACAGGTACCTATAATATGCCAAGCATTTTATATATGTATATGTATATGTATATGTATATGTATACATAGTTTCTAAATTTTATTAAATCTCACAAGTGAGGTCTTACTAACTCCATCTTAGAAATAAGAAATTGATACTCAGAGGTTAAGTAAGTTGCTCAAGGTCATAACTAATGGCCAAGTATGCACTGTATCAGGTCTGTCTGATTCAAAGCAGGCCCTCTTTTTACCACAATATAATACTGTTCTCCTGTAATAGATATCTGTATGCTTGTTCAATACCTGGGGCATTTATCTTAGATTTCCAGAAGTGGAATTATTGATATAATGAACATTTGAATAGAATATTTATATATTCCTGATCATTTTCCATGAAGATGGTATCAGTGCACACTATCACCATCCCATACCTTTTTAGAGAAAGAAATAAATTTGATGTAAAAAAAAAGGTCAAGCCAATGAGTAACAGAGGGAAATCTTTGGGGTGTAAAGCATATACCTTCTTTAACACAGATATTTGTACTGTAAAGATCTGATGGTAAAGAGTTTCTCTATCTCTGGATCTGAACAATGCACATAAAATTATTAGGAATTATGAATGCAAATAGGGGACCTGGCATATAGTAGATACTTCATGAAGAATCAGTTCAAAGGAATTGACATGGGCTTCTCACTTCTGATAAAGATATGAAAGCCACTTCCAACCTAACAAGAAGAGAAAGCTGAATAATCTACAAAAATAAAAAAAAAAACTTCTCTCCAGTATACAGATGAAGACCTACTGCAGCTGGAGAAAGGTTAAAATACAGATGGAAAAGAAGTCTTCTACTTCCAGGGGAAGGGCAAGAACTAGCTGTGGGCCTTAAGAAAGTGCCACTCTCATAACCAGGAGACACAGGATGTAAGACAAAGGCTGAATCAGGAAGAGAGAACTCTTCCATGCCCACACAGCAAGCTAATAAGCACTCAGTAGGAAGCAATAGCAGTAAGCCTTCAGGGGAGGACAAAAACATGGAGAGAGAACATCTCGGAGGCAGAGATACATAGGGTTGAAGCTAAGGGTAGAGAGGGAATATGGAGAAAGTAAAACCTCCCGAAAACCAGCCCCATGTAAGCACAGGGTAAGAGAGGAATCTGAAGCTGGCAAGGAACTGAGAATAACCATATCAATAACCTACACATAGCTTGTCTCCTTATTAGACTGACTCAATCTTCCACATTTATAACGTTGCTGATCAAGTGTGCCCATTTCAAGGCATAAATGATTTACTTTACTCTACTGTTCTGTATACACTGGCATTCCAAAAATATTTTGAGACACATTTCAAAAGCAAGAAGGAAAAGCCCACTCTCAAGAGACAAAGCAATCAACATAACTAGCTGTGGAGATGACTTAGATGTTGAGACTATCAGACAATTCAACATAAGTGTGATGAATATGTGAAAGGCTTTAGTGAAAATATGAAAAATATGCATGAACAAATGAGGGATTTCAGCAAAGATATGAACCATAAAAATGTCAAATGGAAATACAAGCAATGAAAAACAGGAACTGAGTTGAAGAATGCCTTTGACAATCTTATCAGTAGACTTGAAACAGCTGAGAAATGAATCATTGAAAGTAAAGATGTGGAAAAAGTTTTCCATACTGAAACACAAAAAGGCGTGTGCACGTGCACACACACACACGGGGTGGGGGGGATGTTGTAGCACAAAAGTAAGTCCCTACTTAGGATGCCAATATCCCATATTGAAATGCCTAGGGTCAAGTCCCACTTCTGCTTCCAATCCAGTTTCCTGCTAATGTACATCTTGGGAGATAGAAGGTGATGGCTCAAGTAATTGAGTCCATGGGGCTGGCGTTGTGGTGCAGGCAGTTAAGCCATTAGTTTGCCAAGTTGACCTGCCATATCAGAGTGCTGGTTTGAGTCCCAGCCACTCAGGTTTCAATCCAGTTCACCACTAATATGCCTGGAAAAACAAGAGAAAATGGCCAAAGTACTTGGGCTCAAATCACTTGGGCTCTACCTACATGTCTGATCCAGGTGGAGTTCCAGGCTTCTGGCTTCGGTGGATCAGCCCCAACCATTGAGGGCATTTGGGGACTGTGAACTAGAGGATGGACGACCTCTCTCTCTCTCCCTCCCTGCCTCTGTGTATGTGTATGTCTCTGTCTTTCAAATAAACTTTAAAATACACAAATACTATACGTTTCATATTTAAACTGTTGAAAATATGCAAAGAGAAAAAAATTAAAGACAATCACAAAGAATGTAAAAAATGCAAAAGCAAGAACTACGGGATACTTTCAGAAACCACGGAAGTCAAAAGACAATAGCAGGACACTTTAAATTGTTGAAAGGAAAAAATAAACTTTCAGCTCAGAATTTTAGACACAGTATACTTACCTTTCAATAATGAAAGAGAAATAAAATTTTTCACACAAAGGCAGAGGCTTCAGAAGCAGAAAGGTTAGAGAAAGTTCTTTAGGTTTAAGTTCATCATACCAGACAGAAACTTGAATCTACACAGAGAAATAGTTTCTGGCAATGGCTAACATGAAAGGTAAATATGAAGGACTTTTTTCTTATTTTTAATTGTTCTAAAATATAACTGACCATGGAAATAAAAAAAAAAAAAACGGTAATAGTAAGTATAGGGGTAACTGAGTAGATTGCATGCATGCAGTGTAGTAGTCTTATATGTTTATATCACATATAAAAGCAATATGTATGACAACCATAACTATAGTACTCCAGCTGGGACACCATACTGTGAAGTGAAAGAATATTCTTTGAAGGTAAATTGTGATTAACTTAAGATGTATTGAGGGGCTGGAGCTGTGGCACAGTGGGTTAAAGCCCTGGCCTGAAGCGCCGGCATCCCATATGGGCACTGGTTCTAATCCCTGCTGTTCCTCTTCCAATCCAGCTCTCTGCTATGGCTCCTGGCTTCGGATCGCCACAGCTCCAGCCGTTGCAGCCAAGTGGGGAGTGAACCATCGGATGGAAGACCTCTCTCTGTCTCTACCTCTCTCTGTAACTCTGTCTTTCAAATAAATAAAATAAATCTTTAAAAAAAAGATGTATTGACTATCTTTATTGTGGTGGTAGTTACATGACTATATGCATTTGTCCAAACTCAGAAAAGTATACATTTAGGACTTAACTTAATTTTACTGAATATAGTATATATAAAATATATATGTGTGTGTGCATATATATATATATATATAAACTCTGAGTTTTAAGAAAAGGAAATCTCATGCACAACTTACCTTTTTCCTATGTAAATTCTTTTTTCTTCTTATGGCATCCCCCTCCCGATGAACAATGGCAAGAAACCTTCTCTCTAATCTTACCTTATGTGACTCTGAGGTTTTTATTTACAACATGTGGTAGAGAAGGCACTATACCTTTGAATCAGAAGAAGTATACAAACACACACACACACACAAACCCCTCAGGAATTCAAATGTGTACAGAGCCATGAAGATTGTAAATGTGCCATAAAGAAGACGAATATCTTCTATGTGTAAGGTATATGTATCTGCATACAACATGGTAAAACTGACCTAGATCGCATAAATGTTAACTAATCATTTGGTACATGATACAATTGAGACAGTACAAACAATATACTTGCTTGTGAATGGTCTATAGCTTACTGATTCTGTTAATAGGTAAGGTCAAAATAGTTTGAGAAAAAAAAATAAACTTTTAGGCCGGCGCCGCGGCTCAATAGGCTAATCCTCCACCTTGCGGCGCCGGCACACCGGGTTCTAGTCCCGGTCGGGGCACCGGATTCTGTCCCGGTTGCCCCTCTTCCAGGCCAGCTCTCTGCTATGGCCAGGGAGTGCAGTGGAGGATGGCCCAGGTGCTTGGGCCCTGCACCCCATGGGAGACCAGGAAAAGCACCTGGATCCTGGCTCCTGCCATCGGATCAGCGCGGTGCGCCCGGCTGCAGCGGCGGCCATTGGAGGGTGAACCAACGGCAAAAGGAAGACCTTTCTCTCTCTGTCTCTCTCTCTCACTGTCCACTCTGCCTGTCAAAAAAAAAAAAAAAAATAAACTTTTGTTGTTGTTCCCTATACTCACATGTTCTCATTGATTTTAGGATATGTTCACGTGGTATTTCTACTACTCAAGTTCTATGCTATAAGATGCTTTTGTATCAAGTTTAAAAAGCATCCCCCACTCCACTTGTGAATTAGAAAAGAAGCCCCTTCCAGGCACCGGTAGCCCCAGAGACAGAAGGCTTAGCAAGCAGATGGAGCCCTTATTTGAATTTAAAAGGAGTCCCTTCCTCAAAGCTTACACCAGGACACTTTTAAAGGACCTATGTGTAGAGGATCTGTGATGAGTCTGCAATAGGGACCAGCCTAAGGAAAGTAACTGGGTTTTTGGGGACAGGCCTGGGAAAGAGGAACGCTGTGTATTTACAGAACCTTATATAGTGTATAAGACTGAATAAAAATGTCAACTCCCTATATTAGAGAGTGCAGAAAGGGTACCTGATCAAGGTGATAGGGCTAATCAAGCACCCCAACTCCAAGCCAGCCCTTCACACTGCCCCTGTTTCTACCTAGAATTCACTAATGTCATTCTCTACACCACAATTTTGCTTAGTTACTGCATATTTAACTTCTTAGTATCAATTCAACTGTCACTTCCCAGGGAGTGGGAGATTCACTCTGATTATTCAATCTAAATTAAGCCTCCAGTTCTATGTTTTGTATCACTTATGTTTTCTTTCAGATTATACATTACAATTGTGACTATAAGTTATTTGTGTGCTTACTTAGGTAATATAGGGGGTTCCCACAGCTCCCCTCCCACAAACACACTTATACATTTCTAGGCCACAAGCCCCAGAAGAGCAAGAACCTGGTCTGTTTTGTTCATCATTTTATTCTCAAAGATCACAGTGTCTAGTACATAAGATACTTGGTGCCTAATAAGTAATCAATCATTCAATAGCTACAGACTTTTCTTGTTGGAGTCATCAGCAAACTTTATCACCTGCTTGTACATACTCATGTACACAGTGTAAGACAGAATGCTATGAAAACTTTCCTTTTTATAGCATTCAGTTTAAAGGTGAATGCAAGTAGTAAGAATGACATGGGTATATAATATAAAACAAGTGATCTTTTTATTTGGCTGTGTCTTTTTTGAATTAATGGCCTTTTCTATTGGCAATTTATTAGTTTTCTGTTAATAATCTTTAGATATGTGTTGATTGGTTCACTATAGATTCATTATTCCATTATTTATGCAATAATAAACAATAATTTTACATGTTGTTTAAATACCTTAATTTGATCACTCTCTCAAAGTGAAACACTGTGCTCTGGCATTATTTTAGCTGCAATGTGAATGTGTGACCTAAAATTATTGTTGTTGTTTTAAAAAATGAGGAATGAATAAATAATATAACTCCACTTACCAAATAGATCCTGCCGTAAGTACCAAGGCCAATGGTTTTATCTAGCGAGAATATTCCAGTTGGATCCTGCAAAAAAGTAGAAAAAGACCGTCCATCTTCCTGGGGAAATTCTAATCTGCCTTGTTGTCTTATAGAGGAAGAACCTAAATGTCATTTACCAAAAGACCTGACATGTCAGGATCTCCCTGGTCTGAGTATAGTCACTTATTAAAAAGAAACAATGGTATGGCCATTAAGCAGTTGTGCAATTAATTACCATAAAACTGTAAAATGCATTCAATGAAGGAAAACAAAGCATGATCAGGATGAAATTAAAAAATAATTAGAATACAGATAACATCATTTATTCATCAAATAAATAATCAAAGTATTCTTTTAATATTCACTTTTTGAATGCTAACCAGAAAGGCAGAAGTTCAACATATAGCAAGGACGACTGAATACAAAGTCTAGATGACTTACTTATATTTACTATAGCAACTCTGAAGAAAAAAACGCCATCTCTAAATATGAATAACAAAGCAAGATCACAGCATCAAAAAAGTTTCATTTTTAAAAAGTTAGTCTTTACATCAAATGAGTACCTTTTCATGGTGCAAACTGATGTGTTCTGTCACGTAAGCCTAAACATGGCATCACAGGAAACAAAATACATGTTTAAAGATAGTCTATCTTCATTCTCAAGCAGCTATCATTCCCTTAAATACGGGTAACCTTTTCTTGTTCACCACAAACATGGTTTCTTGAATTTTATCACTGCTTGAACCTTTAATCTGACAGTATATTTTTCTATTTTAGAAAAGGGAAACTTTTATGAGGTATGAATAGATGCCAATTCATACACAAAATGGTAAAAGCATTGGCAAATTCTTGGAAATTTATATGCCTTAGAGAAAGCACATTTATATACATAAATGTTGTTTAATCCTGTTTGAAAATACTTTTATCATTTTGATAAATGCAAGCTAATCAGAAAATAAAACTATTAAGTGTATGCCACATAGATGAATTAAAGTATAGATTCCTTAAAATCGGTGTGATATTTGTGTAATCCAGCAAAACTATCACAGGAAAAGGACATAGCTCCAGGATTGTGTTGGCCACCAAGTAATCAATTGAACAATAGTAAAACAATTTTAGCTTTAGCCATAACTCTGCCATTAATTAACCATATAACTCTGGGGAAGTTATTTACTCTCTCTGTGATTCAGTTTTCACATATATAAAATGAAGGCGTTGTCTTAGGTGATTTCCCAGCTCTCTAATTCTATAGGAAAATTTTAATTGCATCATTCTGAAACACAGATTTTTTTTCCCTTGGATTAATATAACCTTTGCTAAACAATGCAGCAGCCAAGCAGTCTACTTTTCCAAGTGATCATTCAAGTTAATGTCAAAATAGACCAGATTATCAATAAAAGCAAATAATTTAGAGAATATATCCCCAATGAAAATGTAAAAGCTATTTAAGATAAGTTTTAGGATTTACAAACTAAAACTTGGTTGTAGAAGTACTCTTGATATTAAGCATATCACTTTTGTTATGATTAAAAGATATATGCAGAAAAGTTGGCCCATCAAGGAGTTACTAAGGACCAACTTGACGACTTTATCAGGTTAGCATATTTCTTTGAAGGATATCGCTGAAGGATTTATTTGAGATATTAATTCTGGAGAAACAGGCTCTTGCCATCTATCAAGAAAACCAAACATGTTAGTTAATTTCTAATAGTAAGTTATTTTTTGTTATAGCTAAGGCCTGCATTTTAGCTAAAAAAAACCCATATGATAGAGGATTACTTTATTATATATATGATTTATTTTTAAGCTTTAAGCACAACAGTCATAATATCTTACTCAGATTTGAATTCAAGTATCTAATTAATCAAAAGAGACACAAAGGAAAGGTACTGAGATAATAAAATTACTTCATGGGAGTTAGTAGATTCATGTTGTCAGGGAACTTTTTCCAGTTCATAAATGGATAAACAATCTTAATTATTCTCATGCACACATATAATAAAATATTTTTTAAATTTTCTTTGTTCGAACAGGCAGTTCAACTTGGTATTCATGTATTATAATATTGCATTGATTTCATCAGTTTTATGTAGTATTTTTTGTTTCTCACATCCATGCTGGTATCTCTTAAGACTAAACAGCTGTCAAAGTGGGAAAAAGAGGGAAGTAAAAATACTCATTACCAGGCTAGCCGTACCCAGTTTCTCATATTTTCCACATATAATGACAGCCAGTTTATTGTGTGATCTTAAGGAAGGAAGCATTGAAAAGGAATAACCTCCCTTTGGTTCCTATGAAATGAAAGGTCCACATCACCAAGGTTCCCATAATTACTTGATCCTCTTCTCTGCACTGCCACCATGAGATGCAAAATGCACAAGAGGAAAGACGCCTGTATGCATGACTGCCAGATCAACCTGTAGATTATTTGGGGGTCTTGTATGCTTTGATGTCCCATTTGGATGAATAAAATGGTCACCGAAGGAGAAACTCTCATTGGTAAACATTTTCTCAAAAGAATAAGAATCTAAGTCTTAAAATATTTTTGAGCCATAAACTGTTCAGACACTTTATATTTTTATCCTTCTACATATCTAAATTATCTACTGTAGTGCAAAAGTCTGAAACCCCAACTTTGGAATTGTTTCTATCTTCTGAATTCTAGAAGGTGGGGAAAGAATGAACCCCTTAATGGCTAATTTTAATAAGGGACAGGGTGGAGAGGTAATAGGAAGTAAAAGAACCACTAGAAGGCAGTGTTTACTGGTCAAGGGAGAGACTTTCAAAGCAGAGGCTGATCTGATAGAACCAAATATGGCCGAGATTTAGGAGAAAGATGGTGAAAACGAGTAGCAAGAAATTTTAAATTTAGTACAGTAAAGGAGAAGGAAAGACTGTATTCCAGTAATCAAACAGCAAAAAGAAAAGATTACATAGTACCTAGAACGAAAAAGCAGAGCCTTTTCTTCTTTTATTTTTAATATTACAAACAGTGATATATGAAAAGAGTTTATGGATAATGAACCTGAAAATGGTGGATGTGACAAGGTATGTGCCAGAGTGAATTTCAGAGGTAGTTAGAAAAATGAGTTTCACAATTCAAGTGGAGAGTTTAGAAAAGAAAAATTTCTTCCTTCAGGCCAGTGCTTTTCCAACTGTGGACTGCATAGACTCCTCCCTACATGAGACTCTTTTCTGGGAATTCATGTTAACAATACAGATTCCTTGTGCCTGCTACAGAATTATAAAATCTGAATTTCTTGGGATGGGTCCCAAGATCCCCCAGAGAATTCTTGATTCTTGGGCACTAACATGAAAACCACAGCCCTAGAAATTGGAAAAAATTATTGAGAAAATGGATTGAAGTACAATGTTGTGCTAAGGTGATCCTTTACATGGATATGGATATATCCATATCCAGTGGAGGATATGCTGTGTATTTCAATCCTTGTGGATTGGGAGGTAAAACTGCTTCCAAACAGGGGGCTAAGGTACTTGATCAAGTGGGAAGTTTCTTATGACCAAATGTGGAGAGCAGGCTCCATCTGGGTGGTGGAAGGCTAGGAGAGCTGGCTGTTATATTTAAATATAAACCTAATGTAACTCAAATATAGTTTCTGGATCATGTGCTATTTCAGATCACCTCTGCCACTACTGTCCTCATAGGCTGTCTAATCCTGACCCCAATATAGATTAGGACTACACATGGCAGTGTCAAATACCAAGGCCACAGCCCTTAGGAATGTCATTACCATACTGGGCACAGAGGCAAAGGGGACAATCATAGTGAAAGACATGCCAGATTCAGATATGAAGAAATAGTTTCCATCCCAAGGATTGAGTGACACAGACATACTAGGAAAAAATATAGATACATATGTGTGTGTGTACATATACATATATTCAATAGACATACTCAGAAAATATTTATGCATATACACAATGTATACATAACTATATATAAATATACATACATTTATTAATACTCATTTAGAAAATATACACTCCCAGGTGTTGCTAATGGGCAAATATATATATATAATATAATCATATATTGCAATTTTATTTATGAAGACATACGGCTTTGCAAAAGGATGGACAAACCACAAATCTCTGTGATTTCCCTTTGTTTTATTACTAGCACAAAATATTTATTCAACAAAAAATTGGGAAAAAATACAACAACCCATTAACAAACATAATGGAATTAACCTATTTTTTGCTGGTAGTAATCTTGGCTGTCTTTATTTTATCTCTAACTTAAGTGCATTATGCAGTTGTATAATTCTATAAATGTTAAAAATTTTAACTGTAAAAGTTATATAATTTTCTAATTATTTCTTCTTTCCTAACTCTCACTCCCACTGATTATTTTAGGCTTAAAAATAATATCTATTTAATAACAAAAATATCAAAAACTGTCTGCTCTTTCTTTTAAATTCCAATTTGCACAGCAAGCTTGTCCTCTCTCCAGGATTTTTGTCTTGTGGCCAGCTCTACAAAACACATGATGCATCCATCCTAAACTAGATTCATATTTAATTACTTTTCTATAGTCTGCAAACTTCTTTTTGTTCAATTTGAAACTCCAAAGTTTAATGCCTAACTGTTGCCAAATTGGTTTGCTTGGTGTTGACAGATACCAGTGTACTGACCTTCATGTAAGTCCTATGGAGGATAATTACTGCAAGGAATACCACCACATAAAAGTTTGCTTGCTTTATCACCTCTATTTGCATCAAAATACAAACTTGAGACAGTGGACTCAGATATCACTTCACCTCTCCATTTACTTTTACTTCTTTAAAGACTCAGACAATAAGTCAAATGTAAAGAAATCACCGGTCACTAAAATACATCTCAGAGACCAAAGCCACAATGACTTTCACACCTCTAAAAATTTGATGTAAAGGAAATCCTAAAGAATCCGCAGCTCTTCTGTCAGATCTCTTAGCATTTGGACACCTAGGTGTTCAGAGAGAGGAAAATTATGCAGTATTTGCTCAGATAGCGAACATCTCCACAATGAGGCAAAGTAGCTTCTGTGTAAAAACCTAGAAATTATTAGACGCTGAGAACTTGACAAGACTCTCATGAAATCTGTAAAACAGGGTCAGGCATCCTGATCTTCTGTGTTCTCCCTACATCTCTCACATTCCAAATCAGTATCACTTTTTTCTCCACCTTGACCCACCTTAAGAAAACCATTATTCCACTGAACCGCAATGTGAAGGCTGCAGCCTTTCCGTTGATCTCTTTGGCTCTCACCAAATTCTTATGCCCAGGGGCCATGACCAGGTCAGTTAGTCTGGGCCATTTCCCCCCACTTTTTGTGGCAATAAAAACTTTCCTTCTTTTTCTCCCTGGGTTTGGAATTCCCTGCCCTATCATTTCTATGAGGTCTTTTCCATTTCTCTCTTTAGTCATTTTTAGAAAGGAGTTTATTTCAGCTTGCCCATGTGTGGTTTCACATATCTACCCTAGTTTTTTCCTCTTCCCCCACCATACACAGAGAATGCTGGAAGAGGGTAACAGTTCATCCATTGATTTTACTCTTATATTTGGGAGCAAACCTAGTCTGAATATGAAAGTTCTGTTCAGAAAGGAAACCACCAATTGAGGCCTTGTATTCCAGAAATCTCATGTAGCCACACTGAAAGGAAAGAATTCTGGGTGCATACAGTCCGGAAAAGGAGTTTTTTTTAAATTTCTGTGACTCTATTTTCTAAAGTTGCATCAATAATGGCAATGCTAATATATGTGATGCAACCTGTTTGTATTGAAGTTTGTGCATGCACAAGTGTGTGTGTGTGTGTGTGTGTGTGTGTGTGTTAATGGTCAACAATTATCTGCTAAATGTTACCTATGTGGATCAGCAACTCCTCCCTACACACAATATTCTAGGGGAAATTATATAGGTGAAGTTTTAGGAATGCCCTGGTTTTGAGGGGGACAGGCCTGTGTCACCAGTAAGAACACAATGTTTAAATGCCATGTGTGTGTGTGTGTGTGTGTGTGTGTATGTATATACACATAAAGCTAAGGCAATGCGACTTTAAATAACCTCAAGGTTAATATTTAGCTTTTCCCAAAGTAAGGAGGCCACTGTCCTGAACTATAGTTGCCTGGAGATCATTCCAGCACAGTGCCTGCTTATTTCCCTTTCAGAGAGTCCAGGGGCCCTTTGCATTCAAGAGGGGGTGCGAATGAAATGCCAATCTAAAAAGGGAACTTGAGAAACGGATTTGGGTGGGATCCAGTATCAGCCAGAAACCAGATGCCAATGAAATAAACGGTGCTGCTAAAATAATACATCTACTAATAACGATGGCGATAATAGCTCACCAATCAATTACAATTCTGTAGGAAAGCTGGGCATTCGGGAAAAAGAGAACTCACAAATGAAAATCACAGGGAAAAGTTAATCTGGATAGCTGGGCAGCACATTGCCTTTTTTTTTTTTTTTTAATTGGGGTGTGCAGAATTCACTTCTTTCCCAAGCAGACGTCGAGTTCCTATGCTCCCGCTCCCGCACTCTAAATCAGGAACACTGTTCTGGCGAGAATAAGAAGGTTTTTAGAAAGTGCTTTAGAAAGTGAGAGAAGTGACACTCCAACAAGTTAATTTTCTAGCCTGTCGTCACGTAAAAGTCACCCCGCGAGTAGACACCACCCTGGCAAAGGAAGCAAGCAGTGGGGCAGGGAATCCTGTTCTTGGGAGGCCAAGCGCCTTCGCGCTTTGGGGGCCTTTCCCGGAACCCCGCTGGGACAGGAACCCCGAGCGCCACTAGCCAAAGTGGACCACGTGTAGAAATCGTCCCGCAGCTGAGGAGCCGCAGCTGCCCACTGTCACCTCTTCTCTCCCGACACCACCCTGCGCCCTTGCTTTTCGGTGGAGTTTGGCCCAGCACCCATGGCCAGGGGGCGCCTTTCCAGCATGCCCTCAGCCTAGCTGCGCTCCCGCGCCCAGGGGCCCGTCGAAGTCCTGGTCTACCCTGGCTTGAGCGCGTTTGCTCCCTCCCCCGGGGCTCAGAACCTGCAGAAAAGAGAGCACTTACGGGGTCACGGGTGTTTTCTACTTACCGGCAAGTGGCCCAGATCCGTGACCTCCTTGTCCCTCCAGCCCCCAGGTCCCGCCATGACTTCGAGAGGAACGGGAGCGGGCGACTGAACTGGGCGCGCTCGGGGAGCCTGAGGTGGAGGTGGACGAGGAGTTGTGGAAGGGAAAGGGAAAGGGAGAGGGCGGGCAAAAGGAGTGGGGGAGAGGGGTTTGTGGAGCTGGATCGAGGAGGGGAAAGTGGAGGGAAAGGAGCGAGGGGTTCAGGGAAGCCTGAGTCTGAGAGGCGGGAAAGCAAGTTTGGCTAAGGCGAGAGGAGAGCAGGAGCGTCTGTCCCAGAGACGGAGAAGAAGCCCGAGGGGTGCTCGGCGGCGAGAGCGCAGCGTCTGCCCCGGCAGGGTGCGCCTCTTTCAGGGTGGGGAGGGGGGCGGTGCGAGGCGAGGGGCCGGCGGCCGCTGGAAGGGGATTGGTGCAGCGTCACGTCGCCAGGTGGGCAGCCGCACGCCGAGGACGCAGGCGAGGGGCCCGCGGGCCAAGGAGGTGCTGAAGGACTATAACGGTCTAGGAGCTGCCTCCTCGTGGCCTCCGCCCCCTCCTGGGTCCGCGGCTGCGCCCGCCGCCCCCGCCCCCGCCGGCCAGTGTTCCACAGGAAACTTTTTCCAGGCAGCTGCCAGCCCCGGAAAACCGGTCCCGCTCCGCGCCGCTCCCAGTCTGGGCCCCACAACTTTGCCACAGTCCAAACAGCCCGCTGCCTCGTCTTCCCGAGAAACACTTGAGACTTTTCTACTTGTCTGTTTTCTCTTTGTGCTACCCCTCCCCACACACACACACACACATCCCGATTTTCTTGTTGCATCGATTGTAAAGACGCATCATGTAAAGAGAAACCGAGCCATTTGCCGCCACTTTAGGGATCAGAGTTAGGCGAGTCTCTGTGTAAGGAAAGGAGGGCTCCCAGCGCGTCTCAGGGCCGCCACACAGCTCAGCCTTCGAAGCTACTAGTAGCTGAGGGTAGGGTATAGTGGACAGAGCCGCTGCGAAGTCCCTTCGAGGCGGGCCACATCTCTCTTGACTCAGGGCTAATTGATGCCAGACCCAGCCGCTAACTGGCAGCCGCACCTGTTCACAGGTGCTTAGCGCTGAAAGACACAGAATGTCTGCAGTTTCTGCTGCTCCATCCTAAGTTTACAGACGCCGCATTCGCAAAGCGCAAAGTTTCTTCGTCCGCCCCAGTCTGCAGCGTATCGACTGGCTTTCATTCATTCGCTCATTCAACCCCTCACCCAGAGCACAGGGGTTCCGACGTGCATTTCAAGTGAATCTGAGAAATGCTTAGCCTTGAAAATTAAGGCGCCCCTTGTAGCGTTTATGGGGAAAGAGAGTCGGTGCGTAAAACTTAACCGCACTCTAAGCTCTTGCATTGCAAACAGCACTTCAGAAAATGCCCCAAAGCGGTTCACTTTCCCTGGAGCTCAGCCTGCATTCTGCGCACCGGAACCCCAGGGGGGGGGTCCGAACTCAAAGTGGAAGGTTTGTTTCCTGTTCCTTTCTTTGTTAATTAAGACTTTTATACCTCATCTAGGATTTATCCGAATAATTCTTCCCACTGACCGTGAGCTCACCATTTCTGACCCGCTTTTGAAACTTTTGCAATTACTCTCTTTCGATAGATGGGTTTTGTTTATTTCGTGTCTGTTTCAACATTCGCGTTTGACCTCTTTACATTCCTTAACCTCTGAGGAGACTCCGTGAGCTCTGTAATGGCCACAGCCTGTCTGAGGAGCCGGGTCTCGCTAAACAGAATTCTCTGTTAACGGGTGCGAAGCAAACCAGCTACCATCTCCTCCACGACACAAACCTGGGTGTTCTGCATCGAATTCTCTTGTTGATTCAGATGTGATATACTCCATCACAGAAATTACATTTTCCAAGAATTCAAATCTTGATAATTCCACCACACATAATCTAACCTCTTGAGAAAGAACACAGTTTAAAAATTCCTAGATTATCAGTAAAATTCTTTTGGATCTTCCTAAATTCAGCCTGAAAAACGACATTTCATAACTAGAGAAGGACAGATGACTTAGTTAATTGAAAGTTACACTTTAATGTAGACATCTAGATTTCTGTTTTTAGAAATCAAGTCACAGAGTTAAGAAATAAAGCATATACAGGGGGCTCTGAAGAGAATCTTGACTAATGGGAGTAAGTGTTCATAAGGTAATACTGTTTTTTAATAATGCGGTTTGCAGAATGGAGGATGTGGGGAAGTGTCCCATGGCCCCCTATGGCAGACTGTTTTAGCCTGTCTAAGGGGGCAAGTCCAGACTGGGCAAAAGAATCCAGGCTAGATCATTGGACTCTCTAGTTGCAAGGCTCTGTGGGAGGCTAGCGGCTTCATGACTCCATAGGGATTAGTCACATGCTGGGTGGGAGCCCCTGAAGTGGGGGGAGGGCAAACTAGGTGTTTGACCAGAACTTGACAGAAATTCTATATATTTTTTACAGCTATTATTATTTTCAAGCAAAAAGGAGGCATGGAAGAGCATGGAAACTTTGCCTTGTAAGCTGGCATTATGGGGATTTTTGTGGCTGGCTTGGGGAAGTTCAGGCCGGCTAATCGACCAAAAGGCAAATAGGTGGCCCCCAAGTAGGAGGATCAGCCCCCAGCACAACCTTGAAATAGCGCACATTTTTCCAACTTCAGAACATCTTCTCCTCTTACCCCTCTCTCCATATCAATGAGGTGGGTTTTTTTCCCCCTTCTCTCTTTGTTTCGGGGCCTCAAATTCTGTAAAAATAACCATAGCCCTTGCAGGATCTGGGAACTTGTTAAGCTGTGTTTTACCCAGAAATGGTCTCTCTGCCAACATAACAGGTCCCATATTTATTCCATCACCTTCTCCTTCAATAAACTCTGTTACCTTAAGCCCTTTGTAATTTTTTTTGGCATTTCTTAATAGGTAAATGTTATTGAGTGCTTAGTGTATGTATCTTCTGGACTAAGGGCTTTTCATATATTATCTCATTTAATTTTGTCAAATCGCTTTCCAGGTTTTTAATTATTATCCCCATTGCATTGATAAGGAAGTTGAGGCACAGAGAGATAAAGAAACTTGTCTAAAGCCTCACAGCCAGTAATTGGAGGAGCCTGGCTTCCAACTCAGGCAGTCTGACTCCAGAGCCCACCCGTCAATGACCATTGAAGGGCCGATGAGTATTTTGAGACTGTGTGAAGAGGAGCCAAATTCAAAAAAGCCTCAGGGTAAGAGAGATCAGATGACATTAGCTAGGCCCCAGAGCTATCCAGTTCCCCATTCCCCCTTTCAGCCCTCAAGCCCTCCTAACAGAAATAACGTGGGCTTTATAAAAAGAAGTAGAACCCAGTCATAGCCTTAAAAGTAGCCACTGATCACCAACTGGCTCACCTGATAAGGAAAAATTATGGATGTCAAGCTTAAGAAACTGCCAGAAAAAGAAAAAAAAAAATAACCGTATTCAATGCTTTAGAAGCTAAAATGCACTTTCACTCCTTCCAGAGATTTTTTTTTTGGGGGGGGGAGGAGGGATCTGGGAACAAACCTTATTCATTGAGGACCTGAAGGAGACTGTTTTTTGTGAGCAATCTTGCTTAACAGACCTGAGCTGCTAAATGGCAAGGTTACAGCAACTTAGCTCAGTCTGTAGCAGTACTGAAGACGTGGTGCCAAGGGCATGGGTTTGATTCCCCAGACAGTCAGTGTGTATCTCTCTACTCTGTGGCTCTTTATAGATCCTCCACTATTGCCTGCGCGTGTTAACTGGAAAAACAATTTCAAAGTAAGTACTTCCATCTTTGTATACAAAGAACTACAGATTCATTTTTATGCAAATTACTAATCACCATAACCTGTAGAAATTACACAGCAAGAGTATGTGCGTGTGTGTATTAAAAATATAGATTCAAAGGATTCTTGACTTTTTTTCTTTTTATTCTTCACACATTTAATATTGGCAATATATGACTTAACAGATATTGCTTTAAAAAACTGAACCTCATAAAATGCATTATTAAAATTTTCAAGTGGGGCCAGTGCTGTGGTGTAGCAGGTTAACACCCTGGCTTGCAGTGCTGGCATCCCATATGGGCGCCAGTTCAAGTTCTGGCTGCTCCACTTCCGATCCAGCTCTCTGCTATGGCCTGGGAAAGCAGTAGAAGATGGCCCAAGTCCTTGCGCCCCTGCACCTGCGTGGGAGACCCAGAAGAAGCTCCTGGCTCCTGGCTTTGGATTGGTGTAGCTCCGGCTGTTGTGGCCATTTGGGGAGTGAACCAGCAATAGAAGACCTCTCTCTCTCTGCCTCTCCTTCTCTCTCTGTGTAACTCTGACTTTCAAATAAATAAATAAACCTTTAAAAAAAGAACAAAAAAAATTTCAAGTAAAATAATACCTTCTTATCTGTGGGGGATACATTCCAAGATCCCTACTGGAAGTGGATACCTGATATGTAGTCCTAAACTCTACATATACTCTGCTTTTTCCTATATATACACAACATGATTAAGTTAAACTTACAAATTAGACATAGTAAGAGACTAACAACATAACTAATGAAAATAAACAATTATAATAATATACTACAATGAAAGTTATTTAAAACTTATGAATTGTTTCTGGAATTTTCCATTTAATATTTTCAGACCATAGTTGATCTTGGTAAAGGAAACTACAAAAAGCAGAACAGATAAGGCAGATGGAGCACTATGGTACACCAAAAATGTCCATCACTTTTTCCTCTACTTTGATGCTTCATGTATGAAAATGAGTCAATTTCTTGCAAATTTCTGTTCACACAAGTTTGCTATCTCCACTACTGGGTTCTAGGTAATATTATATAGCAATCTTTTTCAAAGACTCCCATCTCTGTGATTCCAAACACTTCATGTCCAATATCTTCTAATATGCTTGTGAGTGGATGAGGCACCTGTCTGAAAAAAATCTATTTTTTTAAATTTTATTTATTTATTTAAGTGGAGAGTCACAGACAGAGGGAGAGACAGAGAAAAAGGTCCCGCATCTGCTGGTCTACTCCCCAATTGACCACAACGGCCGGAGCTGTGCCGATCTAAGGCCAGGAGCCAGGAGCTTCCTCCAGGTCTCCCACAGCAGTGCAGGAGCCCAAGCACGTGGGCCATCCTCCACTGTCCTTCCAGGGTACCAGCACAGAGCTGGACTGGAAGAGGAGCAGACAGGATGTGAACCAGCAGCCACACAGGATGTAGGCACCGCAGGCAGAGGCTCAGCCCACTACACCACAGTGCCAGCCCCCTGAAAAAACCTTAACACGTCCTATTAGAGGAAAGAATATTCTTTGGGCTAAAGGACCTTCTGGAGTTTTTCTTTCTTGCAACAGTAGTATGGACATGTAGCAAAATTCCCAACACTCTTGCCACCACTCCTTTTGATTTTCCCTATATGCCACTCCTGTGGGGACAAAGCAACAAGCCACTTAATATTTCTCAGGCTAAAGGTCATGAAATGTGCCTTCTAACCATAGTTTGCAAAGCTTCTGTTGCTTGTCATGGAATGCTCTTAAGCTAGGCATGATTTGAGCTATGCTTGTTTCTAAAATGAGGCCCTGGAAACCTGATCCTAGCTGAAGACGGGTCTCATTGCTATTGAAAACTGGAATGCTACTCTGAAAGATAAAGACAATTGTTTTATAAAGAGAAATAAACAAAGAAGTTAAAACTCAAAAGTCAGATACATTTCTGAAGTTGATCATGAAGTCACCTTCTTCCCTCAACTTTTCCCTTTGGTGGCCATACCATCCTTATTCTCAAGTCCCAGGCTAGCGACTTCAGGCTATCTGTCCTCCTTCACCCAGCATAAATGCGCACAGAAACACATTAAATTGTGACAAGGAAGCCTGAGCTCAGAGTCCTCTCACAATTCTAAGGCCCTTGGAGTGGTCCAAATAATTCTGTTGATCATTTAATATTACTTTTTTTTACATGGACACATTAAATTATAAAAGCTTCAGATGCAACGAAACTTAGAGTTTAGTCTCAAACGCACAACACTGAGAGAACACAGTGAACTTGAAATATGAGTGTCTTTGTGTGTGTATAATCTCCAGAATATCACTAAAGCTTGACAAAATAAGAGTTGCAATGAGAAAATCACAACTAGAAGTATGTGTTTTTAAAAAAGAAAAAGACTAGAAAAGGAAAAGGGGAAGAGCACTGAATTTTAAACAATTATCCATCTATAAAGAAAGGACTACATCATATGAACAGGACTGAGGATAAAACAGAGAAGAAACAGGAAGAACATTGTCATGGGTATATGCTACAGAGTGATGACAGGAACTAAGTGGGCAATATTTTGCTAAACCCAGATCATAACACAGTGTGGTAGAAAGTAATAATGATAACATATTTTAATGTTTTATATTATTAGATTAGAAAAATTTATAAAATTAATATGTGACTGGAGTCAGCATTGTGGCTCAACAGGTGAAGTTGTTGCTTGCTATGCTGGTATTCCACATCAGAGTGCCAGTTGCAGTCCCAGCTACTCTCCTTCCAATCCAGCTCCCAGCTAATGCACCTGGGAAGGCAGCAGAAGATGGCCAGGGTGCTTGGGCCCCTCTAACCCACGTGGGAGACCAGGATGTTTTTCGTGGCTCCTGATTTTGGCCTGGCTGAAACTGGACTGTTGTGGCCATTTGAAGAATGAACCAGCAGATGGAGGCTCTCTGTCACTCTACCTTTCAAATAAATTAATAAATAATCTTTTAAAAAATTAATGTATGTCTATTTTAACAAGTCAAAAAAGTCAAAAGTGAATGCAGAAAAAGATAGTAGTTCCTACTGTCTCCATCCAATCATACATAATCAGCACCATTCCCTCCATGTCATGATAATTGGTACTAATAATTTGGTATATACGCTTCTATACCATTCTCCACACTTGCAAGCTTTCTGTAAAAACATGCACTCAGAATTCTTTCTCCTTATTCTTTTGTTCTCTCTACCATACTTACTACCTTGGAACGTAATATGTATCAGTGTTATCTTTCCAGGTGATATATATAGATATAACTCATCCTAACATTATTCGCTTAGATTTTTCTAAAAAAAAATAGAATCTGATAAGTTCTTAAATTTCCATGTTGACAAGTTCATTTATTACAATATAAAGGAAATAGTGATAAAAGCTGCCATTCTGGATTTAATTCTGAGCTAAAAAGGAAAAGTTGGTGATTTGGAATGCACAGGATATGAGTAATAATATTTTAATAAAGAAATAAGTGAATGTTGAGTTTAGTAAATCATACACAATAAACTTCAAGAAATAAGGTGATTTTTTTCAAAAAATTCGGAATATATTTATATATATGCATGTGGCAGTATTCTATCCATCCCATCTTCAATGGCTACCCTTTAAAGATTATGGCCAAGTGGAATGGAAATGCCAATCAATGAAAATCTGAATCTACAATATGTGTGTAGAAATAAACACACATACACATATTTAATGTATAGAAATAGTATTCCGCCGGCGCCGCGGCTCACTAGGCTAATCCTCCGCCTAGCGGCGCCGGCACCCCGGGGTTCTAGTCCCGGTAGGGGCTCCGGATTCTGTCCCGGTTGCCCCTCTTCCAGGCCAGCCCTCTGCTGTGGCCAGGGAGTGCAGTGGAGGATGGCCCAGGTGCTTGGGCCCTGCACCCCATGGGAGACCAGGAAAAGCACCTGGCTCCTGGCTCCTGCCATCGGATCAGCGCGGTGCGCCGGCCGCAGCGCGCCGGCCGCGGCAGCCATTGGAGGGTGAACCAACGGCAAAGGAAGACCTTTCTCTCTGTCTCTCTCTCTCTCACTGTCCACTCTGCCTGTCAAAAAAAAAAAAAAAAAAAAAAAAAAAAAAAAAAAAAAGAAATAGTATTCCTTTGGCTAGTGACACAAAAAATATCAACTTCCCTAAAAATACTAAAATGCTCAAAATTTAACCTGAATTTTTTGATTCTGTGTGTGTGCAATAGTAGCTCTGTACAAAATAGAATTATGAACAAGAGTCACAACTCCTTGAGGTAGACAGTCACACTCCTTGAGGTACATATGGTATAGTGATAATTGATCTCATAAATTAGACAAAGTACCTTTAATCCCTATATAATTTACATCTTGAGAATAATAATCTGAAAGTGTTAATCAAGCATCATGATGAGGACATGAGGCTCAAGATCTGAAAGAATATTCATTCAACAAAAAGTCGTCCTGACACAGTTTATAAAGGAGAAAAAAGTGATATAAAATACCAAGCTGTATTTTTTTTTTTTTTGGACAGGCAGAGTAGACAGTGAGAGAAAGAGACAGAGAGAAAGGTCTTCCTTTGCCATTGGTTCACCCTCCAATGGCCGCCGTGGCCGGCGCACTGCGGCCGGCGCACCACGCTGATCTGAAGCCAGGAGCCAGGTGCTTCTCCTGGTCTCCCATGGGGTGCAGGACCCAAGCACTTGGGCCATCCTCCACTGCACTCCCTGGCCACAGCAGAGAGCTGGCCTGGAAGAGGGGCAACTGGGACAGAATCCGGCGCCCCGACCGGGACTAGAACCTGGTGTGCCGGCGCCGCAAGGTGGAGAATTAGCCTAGTGAGCCGCGGCGCCGGTCCAAGCTGTATGTTTAGGGACAAATCTCTGGACTCATAAAAATGACATTTAAAATTAAAACAACAATAATAAATAAAAACCAAAATATTTGCAGATGTGATTGTGGTGACCTGTGCAACAAAGTGTAAGGGACACACATTCAAATAAAAAGAAAAATTCTGAATTTTCAAACAAACAAAAACATAGATTCCAGAAAGTATAGGATAATAAATTTCATGTTTATTCTATGAGAAATTGTCACAGAATATTATACAGATGGCTCTTAGGAGATACTTTACAAGAGCAAGCACAGGTTCATTAACAATGAGCCATGAAAAATAGCTCGTTTCCTATTTTGAATGAGGTGAAAGCAAACCTTCAGTGAAACCGCCAATGAACCAAGAATCCTGGTATTAACACTGTGTGGTCTTCTCCAACACTGAATCAGTATTCGTCTGGTGTGGCCAGTAGAACATGGCAGAATTGATCATGCTTGATTTATAAAGCTAGGTCATAAAAGGCACTGAAGCTTTCAGCTAGGTCTCTCAGATGGTTGGTGTAGGAGAAGCCATTTTTTCAAGCTTTCAGGACGCTGAAGTAGCCCTATGATCAGGCCTGTATGAAGAAGAAATGTAGCCGATGTCCAAGAGTAAGCAATTTGCCAGATACATGAGTGAGCCACTTGGGATGCAGATTTCCCACTTCCAATGAAGCCTTAAGACGATAGTAGTCCCAGCCAACATCTGATTGTGATTTGACAGATCTTAAGTCAAGCCATCCCAAACTTCTGCCTAACAGAAAACATGAGAGATGAAAAAAAATATTATTATTATTTTTTTCCAGTTTTTTTGCCATCTTTTTTTTTATTTAATGAATATAAATTTCCAAAGTACAGCTTATGGATTACAATGGCTTCCCCCCCATAACGTCCCTCCCACCCGCAACCCTCCCCTCTCCCACTCCCTCTCCCCTTCCATGCACATCAAGATTCATTTTCGATTCTCTTTATCTACAGAAGATCAGTTTAGCATACATTAAGTAAAGATTTCAATAGTTTGCTCCCACACAGAAACATAAAGTGAAAAATAATAGATGATTTTTTAAATGATGATGAAATCAGATCAGACCTATTGTCAATATACATGCCATCTTGATACCAATTCTATCTGTTCTTGTCAATGCTGTTCTTTATTCTATATAATTTATACTTTAGAATATGCAGATATTTCATTAGTTTTTCTTCATTATATTTTTTTAACTTTTATTTATGAATATAAATTTCCAAAGTATGGCTTATGGACTACAATGGCTTCCCCCCCATAACGTCCCTCCCACCCGCAACCCTCCCCTTTCCTACTCCCTCTCCCCTTCCATTCACATGAGGATTCATTTTCGATTCTCTTTATATACAGAAGATCAGTTTAGCATACATTAAGTAAAGATTTCAACAGTTTGCTCCCACACAAACATAAAGTGAAAAATAATAGATGATTTTTAAATGATGATGAAATCAGATCAGACCTATTGTCATGTTTAATCCCAGTGAGAGTCAAGTTGGGAATTGATAATTTCTTCTTTTTTTTTTTTACAGAAGATCAGTTTAGTATACATTAAGTAAAGATTTCAACAGTTTGCACCCCCATAGAAACACAAAGTGAAATATACTGTTTGAGTACTCGTTATAGCATTAAGTCTCAATGTACAGCACATTAAGGACAGAGATCCTACATGAGGAGCGAGTGCACAGTGACTCCTGTTGTTGACTTCACAAATTGACTTGCCCCAAATGGTAGAGTTAGAAACATACCAGGGGACACCAATTTAATCCCATCAAGGTGGCATGTACCAATGCCATCTCACTAGTCCAAGTGATCAATTTCAGTTCACAATTGATCATAATGAAAGGACTAAGAGTCAAAGGAAGCACATAAACAAGTCTAGTACCTGCTAATACTAACCGATAGAATAAATGAAGGGGAGAGTGATCCAACATGGGAAGCGAGATACTCAGCAGACTCATAGAATGGCGGATGCCCTAAACAGCACTCTGGCCTCAGAATCAGCCCTAAAGGCATTCCGATCTGGCTGAAAAGCCCATGAGAGTATTTCAGGCATGGAAAGCCAAGACACTCTGCCAAAAAAGAAAAAAAACCCTAAATGAAAGATCTCTGTGAGTGAGATCCCAGTGGAAAGAACAGGTCTTCAAAGAAGGAGGTACCTTTCTCTGAAGGGAGGAGAGAACCTCCACTTTGACTATGACCTTGTCTAAACAAGATAAGAGTCGGTGAACTCAAAAGGCTTCCATAGCCTTGGAAACTCATGACTGGTGCATAGGGAGATTATTGATGCCATAAACAGGAGTGTCAATTTGTGAAGTCAAAATATTATTATTTTAAACTGCTAAATTTTAAGATGATAGGTTACAAGGCAAAATAAATAGCTAATCAAACCAGTTGCTCTCCATGTAGACCAAGGTACTATTGTAGTCAATGTATTTTTATTTCAGCAAAAGATTGTATGATATCCTTTTAGAAAAGATAGAAAAAATATTGGCTGAATATAACAAAAATAGGCATATTCATGCATGACTTAGTTGAACAAAACAATTGACTAATGAATTGATGGCAAATAAAGAGAACTTGCAATATTGATATAAGAGTATGTGGTGCATAATCGAATGCTCACTGTAGAGTAGTTCTTTCCAAAAGAACTTTCTGTAGTGGTGATAATATCCCATATCTCTATTGTATATCCATGACAGCCCCTACAAAGGTGTGGCTGAGTACTTGAAATGAGACAACTTAGGAGCTGAATTCTTAATTTAAATAAAGGTAAATTTAAATTTATGTCAACACAAATGACTAAAGGCTATTGTATTGGCCAGTGCAGCTGTCTAAAATTTTAAAAATCAAATCTGTTAAATTTTAGAAAAAAAAAATAGAATCTTGGGAACAGACACTCCTAATGGAATATGGTACATATTTTCTGTCCTTGGTCCAGTGTCCAACTTATTTTTTAATGTTTTAGATGAAAACATGAAAGGCATGAATATAATTTTTGTTGATGAACCCAAACTGGGAATAATTATTAATTTATAGGTTGACAGTGTTTTTCCTGGGTTTGATACTCTAAGGTCAGAGCAAGAAGGGAGTAGAGCTAGGGAAGTAATTGGGCTGAGACACAAGGTAATCTTTAGGGTTAGTTCAAAGGAAAGGGTCCCAAGGCCAGAACAGGGTGGAGGAGACAAGCAATAAATTGGGCATAGGTTTGGGAGGCAGTGAAGCAGACAAGCTGAGAAGATAAAACTAGAGATGAGTCTGGAGCTGACAGGAAGCTAGAATGATGAATGAGCAGGGGGTTAGGAAAGGGAGGCAGGGGCAAACTGAAATGGAGCAAGGAATAAGCACAGATGAAGGCCAGTTCATGTTGGCTTTTTGGCTGCCTTGTTCCTCCTCTGGTTTTTGCTTTTTTTTTTTTTTTCATTCCCTCTGGGCATGGGCTGGAGCATTAAAGCAGCAGGTCCATTCTGGTGAGAATCAGACTGTGCAAGATCCTAGAATTATTGACCTAAACCAACCAGAAAGTATTGCACAGAGTTAAATGTGAAACTTGGTAGCTAAGCCTAAAAGCAATCAAATCACCAATTCCTTAAGTATAGGATGTGAGGAACCTAACTTAGAGATAATGTTAATACTCTTGTGCAGTGATAATGGAACAATAAAACAGACCGATCAAGGGCAATTGTCTTAATTGCGCCCTATACAAGGCAAAGATAACTGAGGAGGTGTAACTATTTCAGAGTATTATATTTCAAGCAAATTATTATGCAAACTAGGGAAAGTAGGATGGAGAATACTATAGAAATTCATGACATATTTAGGAAGGTTAAGGGATTGGTGGCATATAGGATTTTGAAGAGAAGGCTTAGGGAGGCTGAGCAGTTGCAGTCAGATATTTTCCATGGGAAGTCATATGGAAGAATGATCAATGGATAGAGGTTACAAAAAGGTGAAATTCAGAGCAATTAAAGGAAGAACATTCTAACAATTGTCACTGTAAAGAATTAGCTGCTTTCTGAAAAAGAGAGTTCTCTCTTACTGGAAATACTGCAAGCAGATGATCATCTGCCCCAGATTTGTATTTTAAAACTCGTGGATTAGAAAATAGAC
The DNA here is from genome assembly GCF_964237555.1 of Oryctolagus cuniculus. NCBI lineage: Eukaryota > Metazoa > Chordata > Mammalia > Lagomorpha > Leporidae > Oryctolagus > Oryctolagus cuniculus. The sequence continues at coordinate 87,449,343 of NC_091453.1, forward strand.
TGAACTAAAACAACTCTAAGTCTTTTCCAATTCTGAGAAACTGTGCATCTACTATTATTTTCCTCTGTGTATTTTGGTCTCTGGCTATTTAACCAAAGACATTGTTATTCTGTTTCTAACATAGGGGCATGTACACTGACCTCAAGTCACACCCATAAAACTACATTTTATATAAGGTCACAGAACAAATGCTACACTTGGTTAGAATGCAAAGGCATAACTAGCTATTTTTATATGTGGAGCCAGTGCCAAGCAATGCAAACATTGCCACCACTCCTTTCCTCACCCCTTAACTCCATCCCACCCTTAGGCATTACCGTGAAAAGTGCACTCTCATCACAGTCTGCAAATAACAACTTCTATCTCCTCTGGTTTTCTTTTTGTAGTGTTGAAACATTAAGGAGGCTCTTCAAGGTCAGATAGTATGTGTGAGGGGAATGTGCCTGAGTAATTGTGCTACTTACTCAACCATAAGTTTTGGGACATACCGAATCAATTATTTCTCTATAGTATTTCCTAAGGAAATCTGTGAGAGAGTGTGGTATTTATACTACATGATGTAATTCTCCTCCAAGAAGGATGCTGAAAGTAGAATGATGTTTTCTTAAGATAGTTTCCCTTACTGGATTTTTAAATTTAAAAAAAAATCACAGTATTTATATGTACACATTTTACTAAGTCAAATAATATAAGGATATATAGAGAAAAAAATTAATCATTTGCCTCTGCCCAATCCAACTTCACTGAGAAAAGCGATGTTAATAATTTGGGTTTTGATCTTCCCATATCTTTATCTTTGTTCATATAAATACATGCAACTATACACAAAAATAATGTATTTTCCTCTTTTTTTAGATTTTATTTTATTTTATTTGAAAGACAGAGTTACACAGAGAGGTAGAGACAGAGAGAGGTCTTCCATCTGCTGGTCCACTCCCCAGATGGCCACAATGGCCAGAGCTGCGCTGATCCAAAGCCAGGAGCCAGGAGCCTCCTCTGGGTCTCCCACACGGGCGCAGGGGCCCGAGGACCAGGGCCATCCTCAACTGCTATCCCAGGCCACAGCAGAGAGCTGGATAGGAAGAGGAGCAGCTGGGACTAGAACTGGCGCCCATATGGGATGCAGGCGCTACAGGCCCCGGGCGTTAACCCGCTGTGCCACAGCGCCAGCCCCCTCTATTTTTCAATATAAGAAGATAGAATCACACTAAACATATTACTCAGGAACTTGCCTTAATTTGCTTAATATGTGATAGACACCAAAGCATATAGATCTACCATATTGTCTATTTTTAAAGATTTTTATTTATTTATTTGAAAGTCAGAGTTACACAGAGAGATGAGAGGCAGAGAGAGAGAGAGAGAGAGAGAGAGAGAGACAGAGAGAGCTTCCATCTGATGATTCACTCCCCAATTGGCCAGAATTGCTGGAGCGGTGCCAATCCGAAGCCAAGAGCCAGAGCCAGAGAGAGAGAGAGAGAGAGAGAGAGAGAGAGCTTTCATCCGATGATTCACTCCCCAATTGGCCAGAAGGCCGGAGCGGCACCGATCCGAAGCCAGGAGCCAGGAGCCAGGAGCTTCTTCCAGGTCTTCCACACGCGTGCAGGGGCCCAAGGACTTGGGCCATCTTCTATTGCTCTCCCAGGCCATAGCAGAAAGCTGGAACGGAAGTGGAGCAGCCGGGTCTCGAACCGGTCCCCATATGGGATGCTGGTTCTTCAAGCCAGGGCGTTAACCCGCTGCACCACAGCGCCGCCCCCCACAATATTGTCTTAAGAGGTGTAATTAAAGGTCAGCAGAACTGATTGCATTAAAAAATCCAATTAACATGAAAAGATTTTTTTGCCACATTTATAAGCAACAGATGGTTAACATCTCTGACAATGGTACCTACAAATTGATAAGAAAAAATAAACTAATAAAAAATGGACAAAAGTTACAAGGGTATTTTGTAAAGTTTGTAGGAATACCGAATTAAATTTTTAAAAATCCATGCATAGGCCGGCGCTGCGGCCCACTAGGCTAAACTTCCGCCTTGCGGCGCCGGCACACTGGGTTCTAGTCCCGGTCAGGGCGCCGGATTCTGTCCCGGTTGCTCCTCTTCCAGTCCAGCTCTCTGTTGTGGCCCGGGAGTGCAGTGGAGGATGGCCCAAGTGCTTGGGCCCTGCACCTGCATGGGAGACCAGGAGAGGCACCTGGCTCCTGGCTTCAGATCAGTGCGGTGCGCCGGCTGCGGGAGCCCTTGGGGGGTGTACCAACTGAAAAAAGGAAGACCTTTCTCTCTGTCTCTCTCACTGTCCAGTCTGCCTGTCAAAAAAAAAAAAAAAATCCATGCATAGTTTTTTCATGATATGCATTTTCTGTGAATTTTTTAAAGTATTTTTATTTGTAAAAACTTGTTCAACTTCACTAGTAGCCAGGAAAATGCAAACAAAAAGTAAAAGCTAATTTCATTACAAATGACAAAAAGAATAAAATATCATTTAAAAAACAGAGAAACAGTCACACTATTAGATGTATATAAAGAAAAACATAACAGTCTTAATTTTGTACTTGCATTCTCGCTATATTTATTGTTTATGTTGAAATTCTCTGGCCAGCGCCGCGGCTCACTAGGCTAACCTCCGCCTTGCGGCGCCGGCACACCGGGTTCTAGTCCCGGTTGGGGCGCCGGATTCTGTCCCGGTTGCCCCTCTTTTCCAGGCCAGCTCTCTGCTGTGGCCAGGGAGTGCAGTGGAGGATGGCCCAAGTGCTTGGGCCCTGCATCCCATGGGAGACCAGGAGAAGCACCTGGCTCCTGGCTTCGGATCAGCGCGGTACGCCGGCCGCAGCGGCCATTGGAGGGTGAACCAACAGCCAAGGAAGACCTTTCTCTCTGTCTCTCTCTCACTGTCCACTCTGCCTGTCAAAAAAAAAAAAAAAAAAAAAAAGAAATTCTCTATACTCGATGAGAAATCTTTAAAAATTTTATGGAAAATGTAATTTATAAAAAAAAACTATGGTTTTCAAAAAATTATTTTGAAAATATATTTATCTTTTAATTCATTTTCCTGTGACCTTTTTAAATTAGCCCCGTGCAGAGATATACAAACTCAAAAAAAGATTTTTTTTTAAATGGAGATCGCCTATGAATATATCACGTAGCACTCTGCTTTGTTTATTTACCAATTTTCATGGAAATGCTTCTTGGCCAATGTGCAAACATCCAGATCATTGTTTAAAATAACTACATAATATTCCACAGTGTGGATCTATCACAAGGTATTTAATCTATTGGTGGGCTTTCAAGTAGCTTTAAAATTTTATTTCTTTATAAACATTTCTTTTGAAATATCCTCATAGTTATATTCCATATCTGGATGCTTTTGTTATCTAGAACAGACTTCTAAAAGTGAAATTTCAGGATCAAAGAACATGTGCATTTCCAAGTTTTTTTTTTTTTTTTTGGACAGGCAGAGTTAGACAGTGAGAGAAAGAGACAGAGAGAAAGGTCTTCCTTCTGTTGGTTCACCCCCCAAATGGCCGCTACAGCCGGTGCACTGCAAAGGAGCCAGGAGCCAGGTGCTTCCTCCTGGTCTCCCATGCGGGTGCAGGGCCCAAGCACTTGGGCCATCCTCCACTGCCTTCCCGGGCCACAGCAGAGAGCTGGACTGGAAGAGGAGCAACCGGGACAGAATCCGGCACCCCAACCGGGACTAGAACCCGGTGTGCCGGCGCCACAGGCGGAGGATTAGCCAAGTGAGCCGTGGCGCCAGCCCCATTCCTAAGTTTTAATAGCATTTGTCAGATTTCTTTTCAAAATGTTTTGTGACAACACATAACGACCAACAGTTTACAAGAATTCTCACTATCTCCACACGTTTGCTCCAATAATTGCTACTGGTCTTCCTTGCAACAATAAGAGGTATGTGCTTAAATCATTTTGCATGATCTTGAATGTTCTGATCTTTTTCTTTCATGTGTATGGGTTTGTGGGGATAGATGATAATGATAGAGAGGAGTATTTAAATATAGCAAAGTACTATTATACCAAGGTCTATATGCATTTCATTTTTTTTCAAACTCTGCAGAATTCTGGGTTTTAGCTTGTTCTTTGATACATTACTTGACTTTAGCCTTCTGGTACACTGATGAGAATATTTTCAATTACCATAGCAAATGTGTCAACTAAAATGAAAGATCACCATTCTTGCACATCACTCAGCCAAACTAGCATGTTAACCATCATTTGGGGATGAATTAAGTTGTCATTATAGTCATACGCTTTCACTGAAATCATTGTGGAGATTTGCAACCTACTATAAAGATGATCCTGATGCTAAATTTGGGCTGAGAGAAAGTATGTCAAAAAATGAATGTTTTTTTTTTCCCAGATTTCAGCCTACAGCCTCTTGGTCAGATATATCTTAGTGAAATCATCAGAATTTTTAGCTGAGACTCTGTCATTGTGCATACAGCCCAGCCCAGCATTATGCCTCAGTCCCAGAGGCGATGATTTGTAATGGCTTTGCTTTATTGCATGTTCATAACATGACAGTCACTGTGCTAATGTTCTACACTCAGTATTTCATATGAATTCTGTGAGGTTACTCATAACATCTCCACTTTTCTCATAAAAAAAAAACTGAGAGGCACAGAGATTAAGAAATTTTTTTCAAGGTAGAGTTAGAACTTGAACCTCATTTTAGGAAATTTGAAGGCTTTCATGATTAATGATAGGGGATCAGCAAAATTGTTTTCTATAAATGATCACATAGTAAATATTTTTGGCATTTTAGGCTATACATTCTCTTTTGCAACTTTTTCACTCTGCCATTGTAGCATAAAGAAAACCAGAGATGGTGTATAAACAACTGAGTATAGATGTGTCCTGTGAAATTTTATTTGCAGACACTGAAACTTGAATGCAACATAATTTTCGCGTGTCATTAAATATTGTTCTTCATTTGATGTTTTTCAATCATTAAAAAATGTAAAAAAAACATTCTTAGCCTGTGGGTAATACAGGTAATGCTTTTGGGCCCATGGTTTGCCAACTCCTAATCTCTAGCATCACAAAGGTCACAGAGCTTATCAATTATATAATTGAAGAACTTCATCAACCACCCTACTTTCCCTTAATAACTCAGTATAGGACAGTCATTCAGGTACACAATTAAGCCTTTTATGGAGCCGTTTGTCTATTCAGTACCATATATGTACTGATTTTATCTGGCACAAAGTAATCCTTTTCTAAGTATCCATTCAGCTACTCTAGCTTTCACAGAACAAGCCTGCATTTACTGGATTCTTTTATTTATTTATTTTTTTAATCTTTTATTTAATGAATATAAATTTCCAAAGTACGACTCATGTGTTACAATGGCTTCCCCCCCATACCGTCCCTCCCACCCACAACCCTCCCCTTTCCCACTCCCTCTCCCCTTCCATTCACATCAAGATTCATTTGTTTTTTTAACCTGGCTCTTCTTTATTGCACATGCCATGCCAAAGATTTGTCCACTTCGCCAACATTTTTTTCTGTAATATATTCATCTTCCAACACCTTAGGGGCATCTTCTGCACAACTGATGACTCACTAAAATAACAAATATGCAACTTTTTAAATATCAGAGTGTTTGAAAGATTATACTGTTGTCAATGATTTCAACAATAGACAGCCTTTTAAGATGCTATTAGACGTTGCTTTATGTTCTAAGAGATATTCTTTTCTTCTCTCTGATCCCTTTAAACAGTATACTTTTATCCTATATTTTTCAATATAGACACAATACAATCCATGACAGCAAAAGTGTTGTTCACCAGTACCTAGCACAGTGTCTCACACATAATAGGGACTAACTTGTTAAAATATTGAATCCAGCCCCCAGGTTAACCAATAAATGCACACAGCCATCAGAAATCATGGGCCCTAGGGCTGTCATGCAGTGGGTTAAGCCACCTGCGACACTGTCATCCCATGTCAAAGCACGTGTTTAAGTCCGACTTCTCTGCTTCCCATCCAGCTCCCTTCTAACGCACATGGGAAGGCAGCAGAAGATGACCAAAATGCTTGGGTTCCTGCCACCCATTTGGGAGATGTGGATGAAGTTCCTGGCTCCTGGTTTCAGCTTGGGCCAGCCCTGGTTGTTTTGATCCTCTGGATCAATATCTCTCTCTTCTCTTTCAAATCATTCATTCAATTAATCAATCGATCTTTGAAAAAAGAAATTGTGGACTCTGATGATTTTGCTGAGTCACAACATGGTCCCTTTGAAAGGATTTACAGATCCCCCAAATGCTATAATATCATTGATTTTCTGAAACTTACAGTGGAACAAAAAAGATGAGTTCGAGGCTTTTCCTTTATTAAAGGAGTCTCTTGTAGGCCAGAAAACTACGGAGAATGACCCTACCTCATCTTCCACCCAATGGCTGATGGGGTGGAGGATCCCTCAGGTAGGTATATACCGTGAGGATTAGGAGTTGAGCCAGAGTTATCCTACATAAGGGAAAGAGCAAAGCTATTTCTCAGAATCTCTGAGCTCAGCTTCATGCTTTGTATGCTCTATTATCTGAATAAATGTGGGAGGAGGGTGATTAATAAAATAAAAAGGATGTAGTTTCCATGTGAGCCTTTTGGTTTTTGGTGTGTTCCAGAACTGTCAACTTTGTACTAACTGTAGCCCACTCTGTGGTGTACATATCCCTTTCAAGATGGACAGAGGTGTGTGTGTGTGAATAGTTCAATATCAACCTCTCACCACTGCCTTACAATGAGTTCAAAGCCTAAGACTTACTAGTAGTAGTGGGTCTGATGTATGCTTTATCTTGGAAAAGACTTCCAAAGGGATATTAAACTAAGTGGGGAGTAAAATAATTTGTCAGTGTGCAAAATAAGCTATCTGCAATATCTCTAGGCATTTATGGACCAAGACAAGTAGGAAAAGGGCATGGGAGATATTCAACTCTCTTGGAAAGAAGTAGAATTCATTAATTTAAGGAGAATTTATGGAGTGACTATTATATGGCAAATAAACAATCATTGTATTTTGACAAATATTAAGAAAATATTAAAAATTAGATGAGAAAGAATATTAATACAGAGACTGCCCTTATATAAGGTTGCCAGATGAAGTCTCAGTGAAAAGGTGACATTCATTTGAGAATTCAACCTGTTAATTATACTTTATGTTTTGGTGCTGATGTTGTAACACAGTGGGTCACTTCCTGGGATGCCAGGGTCCCATATGAACATCCTTAGTTGCACCACTTACAGTCCAGCTCCTTCCTAATGAGTCTGGGAAGGTAGAAGACGATGGCCCTAGTACATAGATCTCTGCCACTCATGTGGGAAACTCAGAAGGAATTTCAGGCTCCTGGCTTTGGTTTGACCCAGCCCTGGCTGTATGGCCATATGAGGAGTGAAATAGTGGATGGGAAGATTTATTTCTCTTTTGCTCTCGCTCTCTCACTCTCTGTCTCTCTTTCTCTCTCTGTAACGCTGCCTAACTTGTATAACTTAAATAAAATTCTTAATCTTCCATAGCCTCGGCAGCTCATGACAAGGGCCTTGGGTGATTACTGACGTCATAAATAAGAGTGTCAATTGTTAAATCGACAATGGGAGTCACTGTCCAGTTACTCCCCATGTAGGATGTCTGTCTTTAATGTGTTGTACTATGCGAATTAACAGTAAAACTAGTATTCAAACAGTAAAAAAAAATAAAATAAAATTCTTAAAACAATTTAAAACAGAAATAAACAATTAATCTTTAAAAATTATAGTTGATAATTCATTTTGCCTTTTTAAAGGCAAAAACCATTTTATTAGGGTGTGGATAAGCTTTTTAAAATGTGAATTCTTGTCTCAATAAAGGAATAATCTCCTCTAGACATTAAAGGACAGTTAGGTGCAGGGAAGAAGGGACTGCATGTTTATTGAGCATTTGTCCCGAATTAGAACTTTTGCACATTTTATTTCATTCATTTCATTCATACAATAGCCCCCATTCTATGTTATTAGATCCATTTTGTGGATGAATACACAGAGATTTCAAATGATTAAACAATTGGCTTGAAGTAACATAGGAGGCTGGACTTCATATTTTTTTTTAAGGCAGAGTGGACAGTGAGAGAGAAAGACAGAGAGAAAAGTCTTCCTTTGCCTTTGGTTCACTCCCAAATGGCCGCTGCGACCTGCGCACTGCGCTGATCCGATGTCAGGAGCCAGGTGCTTCTCTTGGTCTCCCATGGGGTGCAGGGCCCAAGCACTTGGGCCATCCTCCACTGCACTCCCGGGCCACATCAGAGAGCTGGCCTGGAAGAGGAGAAACCGGGACAGAATCCAGCGCCCTGACCGGGACTAGAACCCGGTGTGCCAGCGCTGCAGGCGGAGGATTAGCCTATTGAACCATGGCGCCGGCCTGGACTTCATAATTAAAGTTTTACTTTTGAAATCCATATTCTTGTCATTGTACCATGAGGCTAATCAGCAATGTAATTTAAATCATTGAGAATACTAGTCACTGCCATTAATAAGGAGGTAAAACATTGATGGTTTTAGGGATGTTATTTCACATAATCTTTATTTGGTTACTAGAGGAACAGCTAGCCCACTCTATATGTGAAGAAATTAAGGCCTAGGGGAGCTTAAACAAGTTAGTCAAGTCACTTGATTTGTTAGTTATGAATACCTACAATTACCACATGATGATTTTCAGGAAGGTCTGTTTTG